>NC_028648.1:20289288-20392905 GCF_001406875.1 Solanum pennellii | reverse complement strand
ATATATATATATATATATATATATAAATATAACTGTGAATTTCTTAATATCATTTTGAAGTGGAATTATCTTGTATTGACCTTTTCCACTTTGTTGTAGAAAATCCAACGAGAAAAGTATTATTGCCAGAAACTGTATTAGTAGTGACTTGAAAAATTGTAGCCTACAATAGAAATTCGATGAAATGAAAATCAAGTAATGTGTACAGAAATTAGATATTTAATAGTTGATCGAATTTTGAATTGGGCAACATAAATGTATAGCCAAGACTTTACGGAGCATGTACGACTTCACAAAATCAAATTTGGGCGAGTAAAACTCCCAAAACTGATCTTGGCGTGAAGGGGAAGTTTTAGAACATCCTGGCTTGAAACTATGTTGTGAAATAGGGGCTGGAAACTCAAATTCGTGGTCAGTTTCCATGCAAGCCACCAGGGCAGGATTACTCTTGGTAAGGTGGGGTCATTGTGGATGTTTGGGGGTCTGTCGTAAGTGGTGGGTCATTTGTGACATAAGTCGGGGAAAATAACCATTGTTGTTATTTTTCAGCAAACTTTATTTATACGACTTAGGAGACGACCCTTGAAAATTTCTTGACAGTTTTCCATGCCTGTTGGTGCTTAAGGTAAGGATTTTACCCCCAGTCCATTTTCAATCATCAGAACATACATTCTTGGGTAATTATTATTGGGGGAGGGCTTTTTCCTAATATTTATTGTTGAAAATGCTCTAAATACACATTAGGATCACGACTTTGGTCTATGATTATTGGTTTGGTTGTAATCCGGATAAATTATACCTTAATTGTTGATGCTTTCATAAAATTACTCATCCGTAGACCTAGAACAAGCGGAAAGAATTTGGAAGGGGAAGGATGAAGTGTTTAAGGAGGATTCAAGCTTGGTTTTAATGCAGGTGATGGTTTGATTTCCTCAATGCGTGATATGCGTCGGGTAATTGCTTCATTTTATGAATGCGTGTATGAGAATAAGGAATGTAAATCGAATCTAATGAAAATGAGTATATGTATATGGATAATTAGTGCCATGAACCCATTACATGATTGTATGAAAATGAACATTGTTCATTATGGGTGTAAGTTTTGATTGTGGTTGTGCCACTTTATCTTGTTCTACGCTCTTACACATATATTTGATTGAGTGTCATGTTCTAACACATATATTGGATTGGTTGTCACATTCTGACACACAAAATTTTGACTAGGTTCTGTGCGAGGGCCATTGTACATGAGATCATATATGCATGTCTTATTTCCGTTGATATTGGGAATTATATGTTTCTCTTAAAAGGATAATTGATACACAAATTTTGTATATTTGTGTAGACTCTCTTGTGATTCCTTTCGTATGTTTCACTTATTGGAGTATTTTTGTAGTCCTACCAATATATTGTGATTCTGCAGTTATACTTCACTTGCTCGTTCTTTGATCAATAAAGGGGATGTTCATGCGAATACCGATCGACTTTGGCTAAGAGATAACTAATACAGACCAAATTCAAGGGTGAGCAAGTTCTTGCATGCTTCCATGAGTTAAATTTTATTTAGTCCATTTTCTCCAGACATAGAATAGTGATTTTCATATTTTTATGTTTAGTTGGGGTTGCACATCTTGTTCTTAGAATTTTCGTCATTCGAGTTTTGATACATTTACTTTCAGATTTAAGGATTTGTTTTCCACAAATGTTTTGGTAATTGTTTTGTTAAAATTTAAAAGTATATGGGAATTTCAATTTTCATAGACATTTAAAAAACCCACTTTCGTATCTTCAAATGTTTTGTTTATCGTTAAATTTCTTAGTTGGTCGGTTCTAATGGTTCTCCCACCAAAGGGTTAGTATGGTTTCAAATCACAAAAATCTGGATCGTGAAAAAGTTGGTATCGAAGTACTAGATTCACTAATCTCATTTTACAAAAATGAGTCTAGTACAGTCTTGTAGAATAGTACGGAGATGTCTGTACTTTTCTTTTAGAGGCTATACGAACTTAAAGAAATCTCCATGTCTTGTCATGTCAACTTTAAATATATATCTTGATTGAAACTTGTATTTGGTGAAGATAATTGGTATCTAATCACCTTCATTCTTATTTCCACGTAAGGTTAACACTAGATTGAATGGTATAACACCCGTAGATCCCGTCAATGAGACACCAAAGAAGCATGTAGTAAGAGGCAGCGGTCGAGGTAGGGCTAGAGTATGAGGAAAGGTAAGATGTCATGGAAGGGTAGAACCACCCAAGAGTGCAGTCCTAGAAGAAAATACTTCGAGGAATGATGCCCCTCGTACAACTCAAGAATGAGGGAGTGGTACGTGCTGACAACAACAATAGAGGACGTCAACAAAGTGGTCGAGGAGGAAATAAGCGAGCCTGGTAAGGCTGGGGAAATCGTAATCAGGTAGAGGGGCAGTGCAGCAAGCTTGCTAGCTAAGACCATATCTTTTATTTTGGCTAGGAAACTTGTAGTGCATGGTTATTTGGCATATTTGACTCATATTCGAGATGTTGATGTTGAGTCTCCCTCAATTAAGAATATTCTTGTGGTGTCTATGTAAATTAGCGTTTCTTGCCAATTTTTCTAGTACGCCTCCAGATGGAGATATGGATTTCTGCATTGAATTGAAGCTACGTACTCACCACCTTCCAACCTTCCTTATCTCATGGCTCGGGTAGAATTTAGAGAGTTTAGGGCTCAAATCCAGGATGTTTTTTATTAAGGTTTCATACGTCCTAGTGCTTCCTCGTGGTGTGTTCTTATATTGTTTATTAATATAAAAAATGGCAATATGAGGATATCCAGAGACTACCAACAATTATATAGGGTCATCAGTAGAAGTAAGTACTAGCTACAAGGTTCGTCTGTTTTCTCTAAGATTTATCTAGGGTCTGGTTACCATCAGTTAAAAATTAGGCATGACGATATACCCAAAATAAAATTCATGACATGTTGTGGGCACTATAAGTTTAAATGATATTGTTTGGATTGACCAATGTGAGTGCATCGTTCATGACTTCGATTCATGGTCTTTTGTTATTGTCTTTAAATTTTAATTTTGGTTTATTCTAAAAGTGAGGAAGATAATGTAGAACATCTTCCTATAGTTTTCCGTGTCCTCGAGATTCAGATGTTAAAGGAAAAATTTTCCAGGTGTGAGTCCTTGCCGACTTCAGTTGACTTTTTGGGGGCATGTAGTTTCAATGGATGGTTAACGGTAGATCCATAAAGATTAAAGTGGTTAAACTTGTCTGTCCTAGGATCTTTGACTTAATTTAGGAGTTTTGAAGGTCTCTCTAGCTACTATCATCGGTGTGTGAAAAACTTTACTTCTATTTCCGTGTATCAGACAAGATGACCAAAAAAGAAGTATATTCATAATGGACCGAATAGTGTAGGATAACTCCAAAACCTTAAGACCCTTATAACCTCAAAACCTATCCTGGCAATTCATATGGAAGGTAAGGATTTCATTTTTATTGTGGTGTTTCACATTTTGGTTTGGGTATTGTGTTGATGTGGAGCAAGAATGTTATAATTTCTGCATCATAGCAGTTCAAGGTGAAAAAGAGAAACTACTCGACACATAATTTGTAGTTGGCAATGGTAGTGTTTACTCTCAAGATCTGGCGGCATTACCGTTATTTTTTAAAGTTTTAGGTGTTTACGCCATTGTATTCTACAACATGTATTTACTCAAAAGGATCAAAAATGTGAGACAGCGAAGGTGGATGGACTTGATTAATGATTATGATATCACTATCAAGTATCATCAAGGTAAAGCTAACTTGGTGGCAGCCGCTTTGAGACAAAAGGAACTAAGTATTGATAGCTCTAGCTTGTTTGGGTGTATCCAAGCGATCTCTCTCAAAGGATATTCTGATGTTGGAGAGTTGTTCACCTCAATGAAAGGCGTGGTGTTATCTAGCATTGAGGTTAGTGATGAAATCAAGGCCAAACAGTATGAGGATATAAATTTGAATGAACATAGAAAGAAGATAGTGGTTGGTAAGGATAAAGATTTGGTTCTTGATGCGGGAGGTATGCTTAATTTTAAAGGAAGAAAAATTATTAAAAATACCATGAAACCACGGTATATCAACACCCTCAACTTAAATTCATTGTTTTTCCTCAAGCGACGCACTATGACTCAATGAAAAAATCTTTGTACAATAGTATCCATGTTTTATCTTTCGCAATCATTTGGCTATCAATCCCAATCACTCTCATCATTTTTATGCATACTATGAATATTAGGCTTGAATTATGTGGAATCAGACCATGACACAGACTCACCATGCACTAACACCTATCCTCTTTAATTTCTCACCGAGGTGCTAATATTTCCGGTATTGCAACTACTGTCCTCACTTCAAAACAATATCCTCATTTTTCACACAACGATTTCAGTTTGAGTATAAGGATTAATTTTAAATACACACTCTCAGAACAGATTCACAACTCATTCATACATATTGCCATAAGCTTGCCCTTATTTTCACTGCTTTATGTTCGCTATACAACTTTTAGGATCACGATAGGACTTTCTTAGGTTGTAACATAGGCTCAGGGTTAGGTAGGGTATATTTAGGTATACTTTAGTGAATTCTTGCCCTCCTTGACATATCGGCTAAACATACCTCTTTTCATCATTTTGTTTCTCCCAATTTCCCATATTCTTTTACCTTGCTATTTTCCCTTCTTTCTTCATTTGTGTAAGTGATTCTCTTCTTTTCTTGATTGTATTTGTTGATTTTTTTTTCTATTTAACTTTTCTTTCAACTGATTCTTGAGTCACTTTACTTTTGTTCTTTAACTCTCTTTGTTCTTTCAACCCCACTTTCCAGAGCATTCCCCATAAAAGTCACCCTCAACTCATGGCTTTGCCATGAGTCAAAGTACACAATACCCAAAGTTGGGTCAGGGCCATAAAAAGGTTGTTTACTGCATTAACCACCCTGAACTTATGCTTTTGGCATAAGCTGAGGTGCACATGTCCATGGAGGGACCAGGGCCAACACATTATTCCCAGAAAAGATCAATTGGGGTGAAAAAGAAAGGTCTAGTTTAAGCTCAAATCATTTGGATAAAAGAAGGATTAATTTCATTTGTTTTTTTATTTAGGCTAACAATGGGCTATTTTGAACAAGGGCCTATGATCCTTTCCTAATTGTCTATTACATCTTACTTTTATCAAGACTAACCAGGAAAGTTCTAGCTCAGTACAAATAGTGGACTATTCAAATCTTCCTCACACTCACTTGACATCTCATTACTCTACCAGATTATCAGACACCTAGTTTGAATTTTAGACTTAGGGTCATGCATTGGTGTACCTCTATGTCATGCTTAGAGTAAAACATTTATTAATTACTATGCCTAGTCATGCATCAGGATATTATTTTAGTCATCATGCTTCAGAATTAAGCTATGTACACAAGATATAGACATGCCGGTTCAACAGTAAAAATAATCAGTCTCTTGGGGAAAAAGAACACAGGCAAGAAAACCCCAAAAGAGGATAGTGAATCGGGCTACTCAGACTTCACCCTAGCACTCACTTTCCATTTGCCCCACACCCAACAAAAAGACATGCTCCCCAATGCATAAAAAAATTAAAATGCAAGAGTGGTAGGTGAAGCAAACCTGGGGCGCAAAGCGTCGACGATCAGCAAGTTGGTGGGTCCGGTTCCCCGAAACCCACTACCTCTGTAATCTAAACACCCTCAGTAGTGTCCTCAGCATCAACAGCACTATCAGCAGTGCCTCTCGCTATCTCCACATTTATGGAGTTAAATGCCCCAGCAGCTGACTCTACGGCCCTCATCTGACGCGCCTCCTCATCAGCAAGCAAGGCCCTCCTCAGAGCCTCCATATCACGGCGCTTCTTCTTCTGTGCTCTAGCCTCATCCTCCTCTCGGCCCCTACGCCTCTTGGCATTCTCTTGAGGGGGAGGTGGTGGAATCTCAAAAGTGACAAATAAGGTCTCCATCATTGTGTCTTCAGCAGGCTCTGCCGAAGGGGACTCAGACTCAGGCACCCTAGCCTCTAAGATCATATCGACGTCTGCGTGAAGACTGTCGACCGCAGCCTGAAGGTTTGACACATCCACCTGAGGGGCTGGCCGTGCTAGCACCCGCAACTCAAAAGCCTCCAAGCGCTGATGAACCTCAGTAATCTTCCGTTCTGTGTGCTGGACCATTCTCCATTCCAAGCTCTCTTTTGCCTCCCCAATAGACCTCTGCATCCAACGCTGGATGTGATGCAGAAGTGTAGCCATTTGTGCCTCTAATTTATGGACCCTAGCAAGCGGGACCATAGCGGGGAAAGGGGCTGAGCGAGAGGAGCTCGTGGCAGTGCTACAATCCGGGATAGACTCGACCTGGGTAGTGTCAGTGGAAGCCGCCTGCGTAGCCGTGCAGGCCTGTGCTACCATATCAGCCAGATTGTCACCAAGTGGAGGCAACTCTGGACGGGGCCCTCTGCTTGGAGCTAACTCATTGGCCTCATGCCTGATGAGGCCGATATAAAAAGTTCCTAGCGGGGTCTTGAGCTGATCAACGTTCCAGATAGGCACACATGTGGCCCTGCATAGAGAAAATATCATGCACGGGAAAGGGTAAGTAGTTGTGACCTTAAAAGCCCTCTCGTGCATGACCGCCTGTAGAAGCCAAGAAATGTCCACCTCAAACCCGGCTATCATCGCCGCCATAAGTACTGCACGATCCCATGTGACTATATTATTAGCGGTTGTGGGGGAAAGGTAGTGGCGAACAATCAACCATAAAAACTTCTCCGTGAAGGTCATGTTAGCCTTCTTTATGGCTCCCTTGGGCTCGGGCACCCACTCAGCACCCTATCCATCAACAGACAAGTGCAGGTTCATCCACCTCTTGGTGGTCTCTCTCAGCGATGGCTAATGCAAAAATTGTCCATCTTTGACAATTTGCCACCGGTAGTCAAACACGGCGGTGAGAAGGGTCCGGTTGGAATCAACATCCTCGCCGTATAGATACTGACGGATGGAAGGCAGGGAGATATCAACCTGAATGCCACGTACTCAGACATGCTCCAGTGGGTCTTTTTTGGCGGGGGAAGCCCGCCTATCAATCTGTGATCTGAGAGTAGCCATGTAGGAGGCGCAGATTTCTCGGACCAACTCTTCACTATAAAGTCCCAATGAATGCGCTGTCCACTCCAGTCGATTTCTGGTGAAGAGATTGTGGATCTCTTGCATAGTCGGGAGACTTCCCGTAAGGACCTGGTGCTCCAATGTAAGTGTCTGTGTCATGACTCCTTTGTCATTCAGAAACATTACATCTAAATAAACTTGATACTGCCCATCGACACACCACCGGTTGGGCTGGTCGACAACTGGGGTGAGAGCACGAATCGGTGAGTCGGGTTTGGATTCAAAATTATCAGCCTCATCAAACGAGGCAGACTGTGCAGTTGTGGCGGGTGCAGGGACCTCAGCAGAACCGGAGTCTTCCTTAGACCACGAAACTCCTAAGGAGCAAGACGCTCCTTCATGAGTAGCTGACATAGAAGGTGTGCTGGTGAGTGTGCGCTCCTCATCAGACTGGTAGGTATTGACTACGCCGGACGCCACCTTTTTGGGCGTTACTCTTGCAGAACGTGCAGCTCAAGATGGGGTGGAAGTGCCTGGGGGCACATATTCGGGGTCACGCTCATCATCAGAGCCAAGACCAGGCGGGCAGACGGGTCGACAGACTTCGATCGCCCATGTGCATATACTCGATCTTGTTTTGGTGCCATAATAGATAGTACGTGTAAAGAATCGATATTAGTACTAGGAGGAGCAAACAAGACAAGCAAAACGACACTAAATAAATAAAAGAGTCAAGATGTAATGACATTTCTATAGTTACAGTGAAACACGATGGACCAGGTGATGGATCGTCGTGAATACGACGGACCGTCATGGTGTCCGTCATGTATTACTTGAAACTATATTTATGTGGAGACCCTGAAGGAAAGTCTTTGACCGTTATGACGGACAAGCAGGACGGTCGTTGTGATTATGACGGTCTGTCGTCGATGTCCGTCGTGGGACACTTGGAAAAAAGTATAGAGACCCTTAAGGGAGGGGTCTCTAACCGTCATAAAGGTTATGCAGGACAGACCGTCGAGGGTATGACGGTCCGCCGTAGATGTCCGTAAGAGGACACTTGGAAAAAGTTGGAGACCCTTAGGAACAGGGTCTCTGACAACCAGAACGGTTTTGCAGGATGGACCGTCGTGGGAATGATGGTACATCGCATGTGTCCGTTGGAGGACACATAGAAAAAGTGAGAGACCCTTAGGAATAGTGTCTCTGACATCCAGAACGGTTGTGCAGGACGGACCGTCGTGGGAACGATTGTCCGTCGCATGTGTCCGTTGATGGACACTTGGTGAAATTTGGACAGTGGGGAGTTGGGGATGTTGGGACGGACCCTATGACGGTCCATCGTGGGTACGACGGTCCATCATCAGGGTCTCGTTCTGTCATTCAGTGATAGAACTAGGGATGCCACAATCATCCCTTATGACCCAAATGGAATTTTTAGTGTTTTAATCTACATGTGTCTAACCCAAATACCTAGTAAACTAGCAATGCTAAAGCACCTATTTTTAGAGTTTTAACAAGGCAATTTGGAGGATTCTCAACCTAAGTCAGACAGAATATGTATTAAAGAATGAACCCATTAATAAGAAATAGGCTAATACTAATTGATAAACAAAAATGCAATGTAAATGGGTAGAAATGAGAGACACATACCTGAGAATTTGAGAAAAACAAGCGAGGAAGGTATTTGGTGATCAAGTAAAGAACCACAGCAGCAAACTCCGACTAGTAGAGAGTGGATTTAAGGAATTGAGAAATGTGTGAAATGATCGGTTGAAAGAGAGGTAGGAAGTTGGAAATTGAAAAGAGAGGGAAATGGCAGGAAGAGGGAAGGAAATGGGTTAAATGAAGGGGGTGGGGGTTTTCAATGTTAAGAACATTTAAAAAAACCAGTCGGGTCGGGTCGGGTACGCTTCATTAATTGCGCAACGAGTCCCCGACGACGGTCCATCGCAGTTGTGACGGTCCGTCTACGGTTCCGCCGCGTGTGCCCTAGTTTTGAAAATAATAGAAAGACGTACCTGGCACGACGGAGTCATGCGACGGTCTGTCGCATGCATGACGGTCCGTCGATGTATCAGTCAGTGACTGCTGCAGAGTGATTTTTTGCAGAATTTCTTGGTGATATGCCTGCAAATATAAAACCCATTAGTAGAAAATGCTACCATTACTAAAAAGAAAAACTATAAGTACTGGGTTGCCTCCCAACAAGCGCCTGACTAAACATCGCGGCACGACTGAGGACACTTGATTACTCAACCTTCAACAAGATGGTATGCCTCTATCACTTCATTCACCGATGCAGTATGCCCAAAATAGAGTTTTATTCGTTCTCCATTCACCCTAAACCGCACTCCCTCTTTGGTTTCTAACTCAACTGCTCCATGAGGGAATACTTGGGTAATCAAGTAAGGGCCAGTCCGTTTGGACTTGAGCTTGCCCAGAAGCCAACGCAAACTAGAACTGTCTAAAAGAACCAAATCTCCAACCATAAACTCTCGTTTTTAACTTTTTAGGTCATTATCCTTCTTCATCTTTTCTTTGTAGGATATAGCAGATACCGATTGGAGCTCACCACTCTACCTCATAGACCTACAAAAGTTGAAGGTCGCTTCTTCATTGTTCAACCGAAAATTTCATTGGCCCCTTTTCCATATCAACTAAGGCTCTACCCGTAGCAAGGAATGGCCTCCAAAGAATAATAGGCACTTCAAAATCGACTTCCCAATCAAAAATAACAAAATCTGCCTGAAATATAAATAACTCCAATTTTACATGTACATCATGGAGTATCCCTATAGGCCTTTTCACTGTTTGATCAGCCATCAGTAGCCGCATTGCAGTGGGCTTTGGGTCACCCAAATCCAACTTCTTGTAAATCGAGAGGGGCATGAGATTTAAGCTTGCCCCTAGACCATATAATGCATTCGCAAAATGTATGACCCGACTATACAAGGAATAGTGAATGCACCCGGATATTCATTCTTTTGTACGAGAGATCTTGTAGCAATAGCACTACAATGTTGCATTCTATCATCATCCTCGAAAGTAATCGATCTTTTCTTTGTAACCAGAACATTCATAAACTTGGCATAACCGGGCATTTGTTCTAGAGCTTCTACTAAAGGGACATTGATTGAAAGCTGCTTCAACATTGTTATAAAAACCCGATATTTACCATCCTCGACCATTTTCACTAATATCTGAGGAAAGGAGTGGTGGTCTAGGCATGGGAATTACCTTTATAGGTACTTCTGCATCTTTTTCAGTGCTATCTTCTGCTTCACCACTACCCTCTACCACCTTATCATTATCTTTTCTCACCTTTTCCTCATTAGATGGCATAGGTGGGTCACTGGTTTGCTTACCACCCCGAGTAGTGATTGCCATACAGTGTGCATCATTTTTCAGATTTTTGACAGTGTTGCTAGGAAGACTGCTCAGTTTCCGTGTGTTCTGAGTCGCAGATAATTGGGCCATTTGAAACTCGATCTACTTAATCGATATTGCATGTGTATCGACTTTCTGCCCAATACCCGCTAAATCACTCCTTAGCTCTTTAATGTGCTCATTATTAACATCAAACCTCCTCATCATTTTGTTCAACGTATCCTCAACTCGCGCCATACTATCTCCACCATCCATAGGAGTAACTTCACGATTTTTAATAGGGACATAGGGCCCATTCCTATCATTTCTGTTACCGTAGTTACCCCTGTTTAAGTTGTTGTCGCGGTTGTAGTTTCCATCTCGGACATAATGACCCTCACGGTTATAGTAACCATAGATCCGACCTTGGTTCCCTGGACCTTGGCGCCAATTATCCTGATTTGAGCCTTGGGCACTCTGTCGGAAACCCCCCATCTGCTCATTTACTGCATATGAATCCTCCGCATAATAGCATTCATCATTTGGTGGTGGTGGTTTAGACAAGTAGTTAACTGCATTTATCTTTTCTGCCCCCCAGTGTTACGTTTTAATACCAACCTAAGCTCAGTTCTCATTTGAGCCATCTCTTCACGAATCTCATACGCGGCTGGGTTGTGAGTGGATTGCAGTGCGAAGGTGTTTCTCCCAGTATCTGACTTCCTAGTACTCCAACCTTTATTGTTCAGGGAGATTTTCTCTACATTTTCAGCACTCTCAGCATAAGGACACTCCACATAAGAACCACTCGCTATAGTATCCAATAAAAGTATTCCTTCAGTGACTCATCATCTATGGGGTGATTGGGGACGCTTCTCAAAAACAAGGTGAATCTATCGAAAGAACTACTAATTGACTCTCCTGGTAGTGCCACAAAGTTGTTCACTCTGTCTTTATGGTTTAGTTTCTTGGAGACCGGGTAGTAGCGTGCTAAGAAAACGTCCCTTAGTTGGTTCCAAGTGAAAATTAAGTTATAAGGGAGCTCAGTGAACCAAATAGTCGCCTCTCCCGTCAGTGAGAGAGGAAACACTCTTAGCCCTATTACATCCAAGTACAAGTCAGGCATCCCTACACAGCTTTTACACACTGCCCTTCCTTAGCTATATGGGAATGTGGATCCTCATAAGGTAGCCCTAAAAACAAACCTCTGGCAGTGAGCATTTGCATCAGGCTACTAGTTACCACAAAGGTGTGACCTGGTGGTAGCGGGGACAACACAAACGGCCCATCGAAGTCTGCTATATTGTCATAGCCTCTGTAGTGTTCTTGGGGACGTGGAGCGGGGTTTTGTCCCCTCTGTTATATCTCACCCGGAGCATCGTGTAACAACTGACCATGAACATCAACCGAAGCTGGGATGTTCTGGTTTGGATCATCATCATTTATACCCATGTTTCGATTCATGTTGCGTAGTTTACACTCTAATTCGTGATCATAGGGAAACAAGAGTTCTCTTCCTCTCCGTGTATTTGGCATACAAGGAAGATGGTTCTGCAAAAATAAAAAACAAGAAAACAAAGTAAAATCAACAAAATATTGACTAAACTATAGTAATAACTTTAAGTTAATCTAAAAGCTACTTTCCCCTGCAGCGATGCCAAAATTTGATACGCTGAAACTTACTTCTCAAATTATAAGTAAAGTGGTCCTATCAGGTAAAGAACCCAACTAATGAGATTGGGATCGTTCCCACGAGGAAAATAGTTCAGACTTAACTTCAATCTATTATTACTACTATTTAGTCAATTATTTCCTTGGAAAGCAAAGACAATAAAAGGTTTTTTTTTACTTCTAAATGAATGAAAATAACTAGCTAAATTAAAGAATACAGCTAACAGCTTCAAATGTTGGAGTTTAATTAATTAATAAAAGTAACTAGGGTTTACGTGTTCCCCACAGGTTCATAACTTGATAATTCTAACTATAACAATTCTTTCCTAGTATCTTGCATGCAAAGTGATAGGTTATGTATTTCTAAATCCTTGGTCCTGCATCTAGAAAATTTTACTCCGCACCTTGGTCCGTCTACGTGTGTTGCTATATTAACCCTTAACTTTACCTCATATTAAGCATCGTATTCGATATTTGACTAAGTTATTATCTCGTACCAATCAATACTAGCCTATTAGATGGTATACACTAAATCTATGTTGATAATTCTTTTCCTATTATCTACCTTTTTGGCCTAGCAAGTAGCATGAAGGCGAGTTCTAACATTGTCCATCCGTTAAAAAGACTTCTATGTGAAAGAATTATCAATACATGCAAGACACTATTCTAGAATTGTTATTTTAGTTAGGTTTTACCTCATTATTCGCCTATGGTTCCCAACACCCTAGTTATGGAGTTTAGTTACCCATAGTCATAATCACAATATTCAAATATGTAATATAAGAATTCATGCACTTACTTCAATGAGAAAGAATAAAATCCAGAAGCTCACTTGATTAATCAACAAAAATCAACAACAATCAATTAGTGAAATTAATTGAAGACTAAAGATTCTCCAAAAGTGTAACATTAATCACCAAGTCTAATCCACAAAAGAAGCTCAAATAACCAAGAGTCTAACCCCAAAAATGAGGTTTTTCAAACTATTTATAAAAAAATAAAAACCTAATTAAATAAGGACTCTATTTGCTGGAAATCTGTCAAAACGCGGCTGGGTCGACGGACCTCGCGACGGATCGCCGTGGTCACGACGGGCCGTCATGGACTCCGTCGTCCCATACTTGTGCAATTTCTTCTGCTTCTCCCTTCATTACCCTCGACGGCAGGTATGACGGATCGTCACAGGCACAACGGTCCGTCAAGGGTCTCCATTCCATAACACTTCAACTCTTGGAATTTGGGTACTGGGACTACTTCTCTGATCTTCATGACGAACCAGCAGGACGGACCCTCATAGCTACGATGGTCCGTCACGCACTCCGTAACCCCACACTTTGTAAGACTTCCCCATCTTCCTTCAGCAGCTGCACTACGATGCAACCTACGGACCATCACGGGCACGACGGATCGTCACAAGCTCCGTAGGTGGTACTTTTCTGCATTTCTTGCTCAAAAACCTCCGTATTCATTTTTTAGACAGATTTCCTGCAAATAAAGAGAAACTTACATAAAAATTAGTACAAAAAGACTTTTGGACACACTAAACTGAAGGAAAAAGTATTAAAAATACCGTGAAACCACGGTATATCACCAGTGTAATCAAGATGTATCACGATTTAAAGCGATTTTATTGGTTCCCTGACATGAAAAATGATGTAGCCGAGTTTGTGGCTAAGTGCCAAAACTGTCAGCAGGTACAGAATGCGCACCAAACGCCACCAGGTTTGCTTCAGTGAATGCCAATTTATGGATATTGTGGTTGGTATACCCAAGACCTTGGAGGATTGATGAATAATTCAACCAGATCTCATCCAATTCTAGGTGCAACAGATCGTTAAGATGTATAAAACTCAACAAAGAGTTGGGGATGAACCCACAATAACGGTTCAAATTCAATTATGAATTACAGACTTGGTCTAAATATCTATAGGATTAGAAATTTCAAACAAAAACATGTAAACTAGTCTAAGGGGTGATAACGAATGTAAGTTGGGGTTTGTTTGGAATAATCAGCCTCAACGCAATCAAAACAATTGAAAATAACATTATGAAGATGATTTTTCAAAATGTGATTGATTACAGGCAAATTTCGCTATATGGTTACTTTAAACTACTAATAGATAGCTAAATATTAGTGGGTAGGTTTGACTGTGATTGAGATTTTTTTCTCTTGAACAACTATCATGTTTCAAGTGATTTCTCTCAAACATGTACAAGCTTAAGTAATAAGGACAATCCATAACGTTAATAAATCCTCTCTATCGAGAAAGATGGTTAGGATAAGATTTAGAATTCACTCTCTCATGTTGAACCCATATAGGCCTAATACCTACCAACCATTAATCAAAAGCTTTGGTTCCACATCCTGTCTCTCAAGCAAGCTATATACTCAAAATTAGAACTACTTATTGAAACTACAATGCATATATAAAAACACAGCTAAAGATTAAACACACTTTGATATAGCATTTAAATTAGTAAAAAATAATGCCCATAAATTTATTCAACCCATAATCACATAATCACACCCAAAAGATTGGGTTTTAGCCACACAACATTAAAATAAAGAAACAATTACCAGATACATGCACCATGATCTAGCAAATGTTCCCAAGATTTTACAATGGTAAAATTAAAGAAATCTACAAACACACTTACAAATCCTCAAAATTAAGCTTGGAAATCGCAAAGTCTATACTAAGAGCTATACACTAAGAGAAAACCTTTATACTAGAATGGGAACTACAATACTTGGGAGAAAAATCTTTGGATTCCTATTTAAATTTCAATTTATAGTTTCCCAAAATTTATCCTAAAATTCTAGTAGACGGTTTAAGTCAGGCTCACTGATTTGTTTGGCGTTCTGTCTTTTTTCTCCCTTCTATAACCATTTTGCATTGGTCATCAGCCTCTTAGCTCTTGATATTTTTAGGTAGTTGGGACTTTTGTCATGATATCGATCGACGATTTTCTGAATGTTACACATATATGACACAAAAATTATGTGGACTATAATGTAAGGGACATGATATTTGAGAGAGCAAGTTCTTATAAAATATCACCCATAAATGGTGATGAGATTCAGTAAGAAGGGCAAACTTAGTCCTCTATACAATGATAAATTTAAGATTCTTGATTGTGTAGGGACGGTGACATATTGATTATTCTTAACCCATAGATTATCTGGAGTTCATATGGTCTTTCATGTATCTATGTTGAAGTATCACGAAGACAGAGATTACATCATAAAATTGGACACATTTTTGTTAGACAGGGTCCTTCGGTAAGAGGAGGAACCAATTGCGATTCTTGATAGTAATGTTCGGAAGTTGGGAAAAAAAATATTAAGTTTGTGAAAGTCCAATTGAAGAACCAGTAAATTTAGAAATCTTCTAAGGAAACCGAGAAGGAAATTTGAGACAAGAATCCTCAGTTGTTAAAAAATTCATGTACTACTCTACTCTAACTCTACCCAGTTTTCCTAGTTTATCACTAGGGAACGAGTGATAGGTATATTTGGTTTCTATCGTATTAATATGTTCCCATCATTATTAAAAAGTAATAGGGTAATAAATATGGGCAAAAACAATTTTTAATAGCAACTTCATAATTGTAGCCTAGTCCTAATTTGGACGAAATCTATGTCAAGTAAAATTTAGGGAAATCTGACAACGAATGGGGGATCTAATTTTGAATTTGATCACATGAATGGATATCAATGATGTTAAGGATCCCCTACGGCATTACGAAATCAAATTTGGGTGAGTACAACTCCCAAAACATATCTTGGTGTGAAAAGGTTGTTTAAGAACGTCCAAGTTTGAATATGTATTGTGAAATAGGGGTTGGAAGCTCAATTTCCCAGCTTTTGTCATTGTGCAAGACACCAAGGTGGGATTATTCCTGCAAGGGATAGGGTAATTAAGGTGGTTTCGGTCCCATCTTAGGGAGCCTGTCGTGACCAATGTTGCGGGAAACCCCAATTTCACTATTTTTCTACAAACTTTGCTCTTAAAGTTTAGAAGACGACCCAGGACAATCTCTTGACAATTTTCCTTGAATTTTTGTGCTATAGGTAAGGATTATCTCTTTTCTATTTGTAAAATTTATTATATTGGATAATTATAATTCGGGTGTGTGTGTGTGTGTGTGTGAATTTGATGTTGGAAAAAGCGTAGATGCATTTTAGAATCATGGGTTTTGTCTAGGGTTTTTAGATTGTTATAATTCAAATAAATTAGACCTCAATTATTGATCTTCGCATTAAATTACTTCTTTGTAGGTCTAGAACAAGCAAAAAGAATCCGAAAGGGGAAGGCTCAAGGGTCTTAGGAGGATTCAAGCTTAATTTCAATGTAGGTGATGGTTTGATTTCCTTTTTGTGTGATATGTGCCGGTTAATTTCTTTGTTGTATGCATGTGTCTTTGAGAATAATAAATGTAAAACGAATAAAATGGAAATGTGTATATGTATATGACTAATTACATGTCATGAATCCATTACTTGATTGTTTCACTATGAGCATTATTTATTATGGGTGTGACTAGGGACTGTGGTTGTGTCGACTGGATCATGTGTCACGTTCCAACACATATATCGGATCAGATGTCACATTCCAAAACATATTTTGGATTGTGTGTCATGTTTCGACACATATATTTGATCGGATGTTATGTTTCAACACATGTATATTTGATCTGGTGTAACATTCCCACATACAAAGAGTTTTGAATGGGTTCCATAACAGGATCACTATGATTATATATGAATATATAATTGATATTGATATTAGGAATTGTATGTTGCTCTTGAAAGTATAATGGATCCTTGTATTCTTTATATCTATGAATATATTGTTGTGATTTCTCGCCTATATGTCATTTATTGTAGTAGCCGCATGATCATATCAGTACATTGTGATTGTGTGCTGATAATGCACTTTCTCATTCTTTGTTGAGTAAAGGGAAACTTTAGGCAGTTATCGATTGACCTCAGCAAGGAGATAACTTATCGAGACTGGATTCATGGGTTAGTCAGTTCTTCTTGGCTTCCATGAGTTCAATTTTGCTTAGTCCTTTTTCTTCAAATATAGAATAGTGCTTTAGATATTATTATGTTTTATTAGGACTGTAGCCCTTGTTCTTAGGCTTGTTGTAAGTAGAGTTTTGCTACATTCACTTTCCGGTTCTACGAGTTGTATCCTGCAAATGTTTTGGTAGTTTCTTTGTTGAAGTTTGTAGTATATGGGAACTTGATATTTCCTTAGACATTCAAACCTGCATGTGTATCATTAAATTTTTTATTTACTGTTATGTTACTTATTTAGGAGGTTGTAATTGTTTTCCCACAAGAAGGCTATTGTAGGTGTCAATCACGGCGATTTGGGTCGTGACACATCTACACTACTTGGTCTAGACGCCATCCTGCCTTGTTTATAAAAATAAAATTTGAGATGATAAACTATTTTATCCATAATAAAATATTGTAACACTTTAGATGTGATAGGTGATTTTTTTTGAAAAAAAAACTAATTAATATCTTGTGTACTAAATAAATTCTTTTAGCTTGGTGTTATTGACAAACTTTATGTCTACAATTTTCTTATAAAAATGTTTATTAAAAAATAGAAATAAACATATAGTTTAGATACCCTACTAAAAAATATGATCTGGAACTACATTTAAGAATATATACTTTTTCTATCTTTAAGGCTAGTTAGGAACAACTATTGATTCCACAATATTTTTTTGTATACAAATGGAAAAGGACTTTGTTTTATTATAAATCAACACATAGATATTTTTTTGAGATCTACCAAACAAAAAAAATATGAAACATAAGGAATTGAAAACGTGGTAAAAAAAGGGCCTGAAATAAAATGGCCCAATCAGAAATAGACTTGTTGCTATATGGACTACTATATTACTAGAGTTTCTTATTGGAGATTCAACATTTCTCTTCTCAACATTCTCCCTCTATTGAATAAGTTGATGCTGATAAGGTTCCACAATATAAGTCTAGTTCAAGTTCCACTTGGGTGATCAACACACATTACCCTCTTTGGTGTATGTCAATGTTTCTTAGCTTGTAGAAGTAAGAACTCTCTCCTTTCCTTCTTAATTAATTCTCGTATTTGTATTCATCAACAAGTCAATCCATATATTTCTATTTTCTGTTAAGATGTTTAGTTCGGTGTTGTTGTTTATCCCTAGGAATGTATGGAGGGTTCTCATCCTGGGTCTCTATTTGTTAGCTTTATGTAAGTATGTCTCTTACTTCTTTGTTTGATCTGAGTCTACCTACTTTTTAATTGATGGATCTGCCTTTTTCACTTTATTTCAGCCTAGTTTCTCATCAATTGATAGATATTTTTTTACCTTGATTTGAACCTAGTTTTTCTTCACTTGATAGATTTGTATTTTCAGTTTGATTTTTGGTCAAGTGTCTTTTTAATTGATAAATCTCTGTTTTTCAGATTTATTTTAGTCTAGTTTATTTTATTGATGAAAATGTCTTATTCTGCTTGTTTTTAGTGTACTTTCTTTTGATTGATGAATTTGTGTTTCTTTCACTTTGATTTGAGTGTAGTTTCTTTTTTATTGATGAATCCATATTTTTCAAGTTGATTAGAGTCTAGTTTCTTTTTAATTAATGGATCTTTATTTTTTCTTTTTGATTTTAGATTAATTTCATTTTAATTGCTCGATCACTATTATATGCTTGATTGGGTCTTGTTTCATTTTAATCGATGGATATATATTTTTGAGCTTTATTTGAGTCTAGTGTTTGAATTTATGGGTTTGTGTTTTTTCAGCTTTGATTTGACATTAGTCTCTTTTCAGTTGATGGATATGTGATTTTAGGTTGATTTGAGTCTAGTTTCTTTTTAATTGATAGATTTTTGCTTGTTCAGCTTGATTTGAGATTAATTTCTTTTTTATTGATTTTAGTCTGGCTTCTTTTTAATTGATATATCTTTGTTTTTTAGTTTCATTTCAATTAAGTCGTTTTTTATTAGTACGTCTGTATCTTTTTCAGCTTGATTTGAGTGTAGTTTCATCTTAATTGATGGATATATGTGTTTTTCGGCTGAGGTAGGGGTAGAGTGAAACTAGAAGCTCTCGATCTCCTTCTAGTAAGATAAATACAATTAGTATACCATTTACTGTTACCCATTAATTAAAATTTATAAAACAAATCTTTATAGATGACATGAATTTAATGACTTGGTGTATGTTGATGGAACATCCCCTATTATAAATATAGTTGTATATATTCTTAGACTTTTAAATTACAACATAATAAACTAGAGATTCATTCACGTATTTTTCCTTACATTAGCCAAAATAATTTCTTTATATACATTAGCATAAAACATTTTCTCCATGAATTTCATGGTTAGAGGAAAAAACAAATTGTATTTGCCATGAGATATGAGAGAGTCATTTTCTTTAAAAGTGAAGGATTCCACAACACTAAGCTTCACCATTCGACCTTATCAATCTTTCCATCACGATTAGTATTTACTTCTTAAAAAGTATTGCCAATTATGCTCTCTATCACATTGTCTAAAAGTTTTAGATTAGTCTCAGTAAGACCAACAAGCATAATATGTTTTACCTCTTGTATCTCAATGAAACATTGTTTCTTAATATCATATAGTTGAAATGAAAAATCAATGTTATCATCAACAGGTGCATTTTGATGAATATAGAAACTGCTTTCCCATTTGTGAGACAAACTACTTTGTCATTCCCTTACGCTTTGTGCCAAATGAGTCAAATACAATGTTAGCAAAGAAGTTTCTTTCCCATTTGTGAGAAAAACTACTTTATAATTTTTGTTTTTGTTTCCCTGTTGATGTCATAAACCTCACAATCATTTAGCCAAAAACATGTAAGACTTTTTCTTTACTTAGTTTCTTCTGTCATCTAGGTAAGATTAGAGAAAGATATTTTGAGAATATAAAACGTTATCAAGAAGCCACGTAGCCCTTTGGGATTATGCTACTCACTTATTTCGTTCATTGTTACTGGTTAGATAATTTATAATCTGATTTTATTTTTACTTTTCATTTTTAAAAAATAAAAAGTACATATATTTTCATCCTATTACGCCTTAACTTATGTATATTGAGTAAATATTCAATATTGAATAAACGTCAAGAAAATAATTGACAAGTAAATCCAAATAAAGGTGTATTATCATGTATGGAAAAGTTTGACCATATGTTTTATCAAAGACCTTTTTTTTAGTGGACTGATGACTTGAAAAGTCTAGGTTTGGCTCGACAGCCCTATAGACAACACAAATTTGAATGAAACTTCTTTTGTTGACAGAGTATTTGACTAACTTGACAAAAAGCTTAAGGGAATTGTGGGCTTTAAGGAATTTGCTTCAGCCCTTCCTATTTTCCATCCAAAAGCACCACTTGATGATAAGATTTAGTTTTCGTTTCAACTATATGATATCAAACAACTTGGTTTCATTGAGAGACAAGAGGTAAAATAGATGATGTTTGTTGCTCTTGTCGAGACTAATCTAAAACTCTTAGACAATGTGATGGAGAGCATAATTTACAGTACTTTTGAAGAAGCAGATAAGAATCACGATGGAATGATTTATATAGAGCAAAGGAGAAGTTTATTTTTGCGAAATCCTTCTCTTTTGAAGAAAATGACTCTCCCATATCTCACACACATTACTAGAATGTTTCTGAGCTTTGGGATTACACATAAACCAAATGCAAACAATTTTCAATTTCATAAAATGTCGGAAATTATTTATAAATTTTGGTATGGGTGTTTATTTTTACTAGTATTCAGACATGTGCGTCGCATATATATTCAATATTAATAGCTACAAACCTTTTTTGATGAATATTAAAAATCCTTTTTTTTTAAAATGCAATCCAAAAACTATATGAATGATGATCTATTTCGGTAAATTTGAATAATAAGTTATCATATAATTTATGAAATTCAACAACTAATCAAGTTAAATAGGTTTAATGTATATTTGTTTTTAGCTTCATTTCAATCAAGTTGTTTTTGATTGGTAGATCTGTATTTCTTTTAGCTTGATTTGACTGTAGTTTCTTTTTAATAGATTATTATGTGTATTTTTCAGCTGCGTTAGGGTAGAGTTAAACTAGAAGCTCTCGACCTCCTTCAAATAAGATAAAAATTATTATCACACGTTTTAATATTGCCATTTTTTTCAAATTTATAAATCAAATCTCTATAGATGACATGAATTTAATGACTTGGTGTATGTCTATGGAACTTCCCCTATTATAAGTATAGTTTTATGCTTTCTTACACTTTAAAATAACAACATAATAAACTAGAGATTCCTTCACTCATTTTTCCTTACATTAGCCAAAAACTATTTCTTCATATACATTAGCATAAAAAATTTTCTCCATTAATTTCATGGTTAAAGCAAAAAACATATTGTATTTTCTCTGAGATGTGGGAGAGTCATCTTCTTCAAAAGTGAAAGATTCTGCAATACTAAGCTTCTCCATTCCTCGTTATCAATCTTGTCATCGTGATTCGTATTTGCTTTTTTCAAAAGTATTGTCAATTATGCTCTCTATCACATTGTCTGGAAGTTTTAGATTAGTCTTAGGAAAAGCGACAATCATCATCTGTTTTACCTCTTGTCTCTCAATGAAAGCATGTTGCTTGATATTATATAGTTGAAATGAAAACTCAATCTTATCATCAATAGGTACATTTGGATTGAAAATCAGAAGTGCTTTCCCATGTGTGAGACAAACTACTTTGTAATTCTAGTACGTGTTGTGTCAAGTAAGTCAAAAACTCTATTAGTAAAGAAGTTTGTTCCGTATTTGTGTGGCAAACTACTTAATAAACTTTTGTTGTTGTTCCTCTATTGATATCATAAGCCTGACAATGATTTAGCATATAACTTGCAAGAGTTCTTCAGTTAGTTTCTTCTGTCAGCTTAGTAACACTAGAGCATGATTCTTGAGAATATATAATATGAATGTAAAAGGTTATAGAGCAGCCAGATAGTCCTTTTGGATTACGCTACTACACTTTTAGTTCATTGTTACTACTTAGATAATTTATAATCTGATTTTTTTTTCACTACTCATTTTTGAAAAAAAAAAGTACATATATTTTGTTCCTATTGAAGGATAAACTTTTCTTCACTATTTATCATTAAAGACAAATCAATATTTATACAAGAGGTTTCCTTGAGGAGCAACGTCTCCTATCATTACTAGAACACTCAAGGATCTAGGTCTCCTATCGTTACTAGACTACACAAAACAAAAGGATAATAGTGATAGTACTAGTTAGAGTAAATGTCTATTTATACTTTACAGGCCCCCTCAAATTGAGCAGGGTGTGGGAAAACTGTCAACTTGCTTCTCAACATTTGATAGTGCACTTTGGGTAGAACTTTTTTGAGAACATCCGCTATCTAATCATTAGAGTTGATATACTTAAATACAAGAGCCTTGTATCGAACATTCTCACGAACAAAATGAAAATTTGTTTCCATGTGCTTTGTGCGTGAGTGGAAGATCGGATTTGCAGTTAAATAGGTGGCACTAAGTTTGTCACACCAAAGAATAGATGTGGGCAAAGCAAGACAACCAATTTCTTTAAGTATCATTTCTAGCCCACTGAGCACAGAGCTAGCACATGCAATTGCTCGATATTCTGATTGAGTACTTGAGCGAAACATAACGTTTTGATTTCTAGAAGCCGAAGAAACTAAATGGGAACCATGGTAGATGGCAAAACCAGTAGTGGACCTGCGATCATCAAGAGAACCACCCAAATCAGCATCGCTATAACCATGTAAAGGTAGAGAGGATTGACAGGTAAAGAAACTACCATTAGAATGAGTGGCCTTAATTAATCGAATTATTCGTCTCACAGCCATCCAGTGACAATCCAGTGGTGTATGCATGAACTGTGATACTTTGTTCATGGAGTAGGCGATATCAGGCCTTCTTAATGTTAAATACTGCATAGCACCGACAATATTTAAAAATAGGGTCTGATCATGAAAGGGTTGGCCATAAGATGAGGATACTCTGCTTGAAGATGAAAAAGGAGTATACACTGAGCTTCAAGACTCCATTTGGGCACGTTTAAGAAAATCAGAGATGTATTTTTTATGCACAAATGTAAGCCACTGGGTATCCATGTTGCTTCAATACCCAAAAAGTAAGAAAGTTTTTGCAGATCATTGACGGCAAACCGTGATTGAAACTTAGCACTAAATACCTCACGTTTAACCGCATATAAATAGTACCGTCAGATCATAAGAGAAAATACCACCATCGCCAACTCCAAATCATGAGTGGGATAATTCCTCTCGTGCACCTTCAATTAAAGCGAGGAATAAGCTATGAAATTCTTATCCTGCATCAACAAAACACTCAATCAGGAATGTGAAGCATCACAATACATAATAAAGTCCTTACCCTCACCCGGTATTACTAAATGGGAGCGGTGTTTAAAAGAGTCTTAAGCTTTTGTAAGCTCTCTTCACATTTTACAATCCATTCAAATGGTACCTCCTTTTAGTCACATTGTTCAGGTGAGTAGCAATTGATGCAAATTTCCTAACGAAACAAAGATAGTAACTAGAAAGTCCAAAAATTAGGACGCATCCAATTTTCTTCGACCTTTTGGGGATCTACCCTTACCTCTTCTTTTTACACCACATGGCCAGAAAAGGCAACTGACTTCAACCAAAATTCACACTAGGAGAATTTTACATATAACTTTGCTTATAAAATTTACCTAAAATAGTACGAAGATGGTTAGGATGCCCTTCTTCACATTTCGAATACACGAAAATGTCATCAATAAAAACTTTCAAAGAAGAGTCAAGCTCATGAAATTTGCAAATGCATTAGTCAAACCAAACGAGATAACTAAAAATTCAAAGTGCCCATAACGATTCCCAACGGCCATATTAGATATATCTTCGGGGCCAATGTTCCATTGATGGTGCCCGGACCTCATAATCAGTCTCAGACAAGACCGTTGCACCTTGTAATTGGTCAAAAAGATCATCTATCCTAGGAAAGGGGTACCTATTACAAATATTGACCTTATTTAATTGTAGGTAATCTATGCACATCCTCATGCTACCATCTTTCTTCTTGACAAATAAAATTGGAGCACCCAATGGGGAATCACTATGACGAAAAAAACCCTTACTAAAAAGCTCTTAGATTTGATCCTTCTATGCCTCTATCCGGAGGCATGCCTATTCAAGAAGACCCTCGCCATAGATACTGACCCATTCTAAACTACTCTAATTATCAAAGTCCGAGTTCGGGGGACTGAAAATCTTACCTCTAGCTTCAAGAATGGTGAAAAACAAGTAGGAATAGCCCAGGGGTCATCTCTTAACTCAAAAATTCATAAAATACATAATCAGATTGTCTAATAATTTTATTTACGAATTTTAAACCCATCACCCTTCTACAACGGCATGCTACAATGGCGCCCATCCCGTTTTAGCTGTGTCGTTGCAGAGACACAAAGAGAACCAGTGAGCTTCTCTTGAAAATTTCTAAAATACCTTAATTCGTATTTTTCCTCGCCCTCTACAGCAACATTCATCCCACTGTAGCGGCGTCACTGCAGCGGAAAAAATTCCGCTGAAGCGGCACGAAGCAAGGAAGTGATCTTACAATATATTTTTAACTTCTCTTTTTCGATAACACAGTCTGAACCTACTATGCTTAGAAAGTTCCCTTAATGCCAAGATCGATTTCCGATGATATACTTATCAAAATTCAATTTTGTAAAGTCGTATAAGTTTCGTAAAGAATTATCTATCTGATTATGTAATAAAATCCATATTTAGTCCTCCTGATTGCTACCAGATTTCGTTACATCCTGATAACTCAAAATTCCTCCAAATCTGAAAAAGTTGGGAAAATTCTATTACTATGAAAAAGTTCTTCCAATCCATTTTTCCTCGTTGGAATTTCTATAATGACAAAACCTTGTCATTACAATAGATACCGATTAACACTTGGAAAAAATTTCATATAACCTTTGCTTTCCAAGTATACGCAAAAAAAGTATGAAGATGGTTAGAATGCTCTTCTTCACCTTTCGAATACACCAAAATATCATCAATAGAAACTATTAAAAAAGAGTAAAGAAAGGCTTTGAACACTCCATTAATAAAGTTCTCGAAAGATTCACGCGGAGTAGTCAACCCAAATGACATAACTAGAAATTCATAGTGCCAATAACGAGTCTGAATTAACTTCTTTGGTATATCTGAGGGCCCAATGTTCAAGTGATGGTATTGGGGCGTCATTATAAATCTTAGGGAAGACCGCCGTACCTTGTAATTGGACAAAAAGATCATTTATCTTACACAAGGGGTACCTATTCCTAATAATGACCTCATTTAATTTCCTATAATATATGCACATCCTTATGCTACCATCTTTATTCTTAACAAATAAAACTGGGGCATCCAATGGGGAATCACTAGGAGGAATAAAACCATTATCAAAAAGATCTTATATTTGAGCCTTAAGATGTTTCAACTCCTCTAAAGCCAAACGATATGGAGGGATAGAAATGGGGTGCGTACCACACTCTAAGTGAATACAAAAATCTATGTCTCTTTCCGTAGGCATGCCGAGCAAATCATTTGGAAACACTTCACTAAATTTGGAGACCACCGGAATAGACCCAATGGATGCATCTTTCATCTCAACCTCCCTAACTTGAGTCAAGTAAGCTAAACAACCTTGTTCTACTAATTTACTAGCCCGGATGAAGGATATAATATTAACTTGCTTAGGTGTGTACACCCCTTCCCACTCTAATTTTTTCCTTCCCAGAATTTTAGGATTTGCAAATTTAGTATTACCATTATGAAAAGCATAATGGGGAAACAACAAAGTCATGCCTACTATTATGTCGAAGTCAGCCATATCCAAAATCACCAAATTAGTCCCAGTCTTAAATCCCATTAACAAAAAATGACAAACACGATACACATGGGTAACTATGAATTACTTGTCAACCAGGGTTGCAAGACGTGTAGGATTATCAAAAATGTCACACAACCCAAACTAGACAAAAATCTGACATACACATTAGAATAGGTAGAAAGCGAACCAAATAATAAATTGGCATTTGGTCGAAGACAGGAATTTTACTTTTGATCACTACATTAGATGCATCTGCCTTATTATTGCCTGAAAAGGCATAACATTGAGTTGTATAATCAACACACGCTACCTCCCTGCTTGCTTACCTGTTACCTCAATCTCCGTTAGCATTTCCTCTACCTCCATGACCTCTATGATTTCCTCCTCGTCCTACTTGTGGATGTCCTGTACAATTTACTAATGGTACAATTGCTCAAGAAGGCTACAATCAAGACTCAACTGTACGCGGTTGTGGGAAATTCCTCATCATGAGTCAAACTTCTCCAAAACTAAAGAAAATACAGCCTCCAGATAGTCTACTCCCCTCCACGTACCCAACATTTTGCTCTGCTGAAAAATTATTAGAAGAAGTTTCCGAAGAGTTACCAATAGAGGTGGTCATGACATATTGAATTATCTTGGCAGCTAGAGTAGGTCGACCGGATCCCATAGCATATGAGCCTTCGAAATTTCCAAAAGTCTTGGCCCTCTTAGCCAATGTCCTAGCTTGACCATCTCGCTTAACCCCCTCCACTTTCTTAATATAATCGGTCACTTCATTAAAACTCTTTGTTGCATAAGTAATGTGAATAGATAAGACATGTAGCTCAAAATCCAAACCATTAATGAACAACCAGAATCTCTCCTCTTCTATGGCAACCAACCGCATATAATATCTAGATAAAGCATTGAACTTGGCTTCATAAGCAACCACAGACATACTATACTTTAATAGGGCAATAAACTCATCCTTCTTACGATCTCTCAAGGTCCTAGGCTTACATTTCACTAAGAATAAGGCATGAAACTGGGTCCAAGTAAGTGGGGGTAATGTAAAGGCTATGCATTCCATTTAATATCTCCACCATTGTTTCCCCTCACCTTGAAGTTACAAAGGCATGAACTCAACCCATGATGGTGAAGAATACAAAACTTATTAAATCTCTCATAACAATCCAATATGAACTAATAAGAATCCTCTGTCTCTGAACCAAGGAATACCGGGGGCTTGAGATTCAAGAAATTGATCAATATATCATGCTCAGTACCGGTCATCAAATAATCCAACAAAGGATGGAAGAAAGAATAGTTACCTGCCACCCCCAATTGGCATGGACATATTTTTAGCAACAAGGGGATTCGTGGGGGCTTGAGTAGGTGGAATCATCCCCGAACAAACCAATCTATTCAAAAATGACATGATATGTTGAGCTAACATTGGATCAATGGGAGGAATCCCTATTGCTTCAGCTTTCCCTTCATCCTCTTTCTCCATCTCTTCAACATTTTCAATGTCCTCATCCTCTCTTACCAATTCCTCATTTTATGGAGGATTCTCATTTACTGGAACATGGATGTATTGTACCTTATTCAGAATGTGCAACAGTGTCCCATGATTTCTACCCGTAGATTATTCTCAACCTCTTCCTCGACCTCAACCTCTAGTTACATCTTTCTTAGCTGGAGCATTGGCAGGAGCTATGGGACTAACACCATTATACCTAGTATCAACCATCTACAGATAGACGAGTGAAAGAATTTAGATAAGAATTTGAATCGTCAGATACCAATTGCAATCAAGTCATAGCACAAAGGAGAGAAGAAAAAGTTGGAGATTTCCTAAAGACCTATTGCCCCTCGAAGAAAAGTAAAGACCTCCCCGTATCGTTCTGCGATACTCTATTAGACTCCTTTTAGTACATCGAGTTAATGAACCTAGGCTCTGCCACCAACTTTTTTACGACCAAGATTCTCGTGATTGGCACCCACACTACAAATCTTGGAAGAACCACTATTAAAAACTAACTAAAGCAAGAAATATTAAACTAAGATATTTAAGATATGAAATAAAATTATATAACTAAAGGAAATGTTTCATTTACTAAATAAAGGTCTAACAACTAACCAACTAAGAGTAAGATGACCTAGAATCTTAAAGTCAATGTACCAAAACTGTAACGACATCCATATCTAACAAGATATTACTAACGAACTATCCACTAACTATAGCAAGGTCTATTTTTGAAAATGTTGGACATAGACTAAAGAGAATTCCATGGAATCCCTAATAATATGGTTCACCCTTGATCTCTAAGCGATCATTGATCTCCCAGGTGAGGCCTGTTAAATGTTGCGTGAAGATACCATGTAATCAACAAAAATAAGAGTAAGTGTAGAATCATAACACAACCATCGTGTACTAGTAGAATCACACGGCTATCTCACTAGTGTAACATAACCAAGCAATTACAACATAATAATACATGCATAAATATCCGCATATTCAATTTGCATGCTTCATGACATAGTTGGTCCTCTCACTGAACCCAAAGTAAAATGGTTACCATGCTAGAACGTTGCAATCAAATCTCATTTTTTGTCTGAACGTTGCAAATAATTTAGGTTATTATGTTGTAATGTGCCAATGAAATCGAAATTAGAGTGCCAAAATATGGTGGCAGATCCAAATCACACATCAAGATCAGACATTCAGGTCATGATTTCATGGTATCAATATTCATATATTCTCAACATCTATGATAAATATTGAAACATTCATACATATACAATTATTAGAACATATATCGCAATCATAGAATCAGAACCATCACTTTCCACAAAACAAGCTTGAAACCCTACACAACTTAATCTTTCCCTTTTTAGATTTGTCTTCTTTTTCGTGTTCTACAATCATCAGTTCACATACGAAAATCAGTGATGAAATACTAAATTCCTTGAAACTAACAATCTATGAAACTTAGTTCAAAAACCATGACCGAAGTATTCAATTAGGGTTTATGCTACCTTAGGATTCTTCAAGGAAATCTCCCCCATCAATATTGACCTATTCTTAAATGTTCTAGGGATCAAAAACAAGTTCGGGGAGAGAAAAGGTTACCTCTAGCTTCAAGAATGCTGGAAAATTAGTTGGAATAGACTAGGGGTCATCTCTTAACTCAAAAATTCAAAATAAAAAGATTGTCTAAGGGTTTTTATTAAAAACTTTAAACCAGTCATTCCACTAAAGAGGCACCTATCCCGATGTAGCAGCGTCGCTGCAGTGACACTAATCCCGTTGCAATAGCCAAAGAAAACTAGTGAGCTTGTCCTGAAAAATCGCAGAAATCCATAATTTCCATTTCGCCTCACCCGCTACAGCGACATCCATTGTGTTGTATCGGCGTTGCTGCAGTGGCAAAAATCCGGATGTATCATGGTTTCACAGCATTTTCAATGTTTTTTGCTTACAGTTGTATGTGTCTACAGCCTTTTTGTAGTAGTTTTTGACATGTCTTTATGTTTTTTTTGAAGTAGATGTTCAGAAATAAAACACAGAAGGCAGCTAAAATAGAGTGCAAAAGCGACCCACAAGGCCATCGACGGTCCGTCGTTCAATCGACGGCTCGTAGATGGTGACTGTCGATTGAAGTTAAGGAAAATAAAGAAAACTAAAGAAAATCTGACCAAGTGTGGGACTACAAAAAGGATCGATAGTCTATTGATTGATCGATGGTCCGTCTAAATGTTCTGTTGAATCATCGATGAGATCAGAGATAGTCATCGTATCCAAAGTTGGAGAAATTCTAAGTATGGAGCAACGGAAGGCATCTACAAAACGAAGATGCATCGAAGGACCGTGTTGTTGGTCCGTCAATTGATTCAAAGATGATTCTATCTGAAAGAAGAAAAAAGATTCTAAGTCTAAACTGATGGACATTGTCGACGAACCGTCATTTGGGGTTCGTTGATTACAACGCATTTTCTGGACAAACTTTCCTTATTTTAATTCCTTTTAATTTAGGACAATATATTCTATAAATAGGGTTTAAAACCTCGTTATTGGGGTTAGACATTAATGTTATTTTTCTTAGTTTGTTTTTGGAGATTGAGTTTTGCAACTTTAGCAATAATTCAATTTTCTGATTTGGTTCTCAAGTTTTATCTTGTTATTTCAAGTGGGTTTTCTGGATTTTCTTCAAATTTTCAAAGTAACTTTATGTTTTATTGTATAACAACTATGAATTGTGTTCTTATATGCATGGGAAACTAAATCCACAACTAGGATTGTGGGAACCATGGGTGATTAACAATGTAAACCTAACTTAATAACAATTCTCAAATATGTTATTGCATGTATTGATAATTCTTTTGACTAGAAGTATTTTTAACAAGTGTAGGTGTTAGAATTATCCTGTCTCTACTTGCCTGACAAAAAATGTAGTAATAAGAAAAGAATTATCAACATAGATTTAGTGGGATACTATCTAATAGGCTAGTCTCAATTGGTTCGAAGTTATAACGAAGCCTACATCGATAATGATTCTTAATATGAAGTAAAGGTAAGGGTTAGTTTCTTAGAAACACGTAGCCAGACAAAGGTACGGGGTGAAATTCTCTAAACACCTGACCGATGATTTAGAGATACCTAACTTATCACTTGTCATGCAAAACACGAGGGAAGAATTGTTATAATAAGGAATACAACGTTATGAAACCATGGGAAACACATAAACCCTAGTATATCTCACAACTTGATAAAAAATAAAATTTTACTCCTTTTACTTGTTTTAATTAGCGATATAAAAAATTTTGTTTCGCAAAAACACCCCCTTTAATTACCTATTTTTGGAACGAACTTGACTAAATTAAAGTAATTGTACATTAAAATTTAGTCTAAACCATTAACTCATGATATTGACCCCAACCTACTAGTTGGGTTCTTAACTTGATATGACCGCTTATATTTATTTAGGGAGGTGTAATTTGAGCATATCAAATTTTGATGCCACTGCCGGGGAAAGTGTCTTTTATATTAACCTTAATAAAATTACTGAAGTTCAGTCAATGATTTCCTGATTTTACTTTTCTTTTGTTTTTGTTTCTTTCAGGTCTAGCTCTAGTGTATGCCAAGTATACGGAGCTGAGTAGAACCGCTCATTCCATTTGATCCTGAAATTAACCATACACTTCAAAGAATGGCAAAACTGAGTAAATCTAAGTGATGAGATAATTTAGTACCCTCCACCACCTATTGAGGCTCACAATCAAGTAGTTGCGGAAAATAAAAATGATGATGCTTTGAATATAAAGCCTCCCGTCCCACACCCTCAAGAATTCTACAGGGGCAATGTCAACATCACTAATTCTGATGGGCCACTATTCAAACCTCTTCTCCCCCATGGGCACACGATTATGATAACTAGTAGTTTGTTGCAAATGATCACCACAAGTGGTTTGTTTGCAGGGCTACCGTCAAAGGATCGACATGCTCACATAGCCAAACTGAGGTCTATGTGCAACAGTTGTTTGGGGAGGCTAGACTTAGATATGAATGTCATCTGGCTGAGAGTGTTTCTTCTATCATTGACTGGAGATGCAACGATATGGTTTAGTGAGTTAACCTAAAATTCAATTTATACTTGGGATCGATTGAGGGATGTGTTCTTAGCTCGATATTACCCAGTGTCCAAGAAGCTCAACTATAAGGATAAGATGAACAACTTTGTGGCATTGACTGGGGAGTCATTAAGTAGCTCTTCAAACAGATTTACTGCGTATGTGAGAGGCATTCCAAACCACTGCATTAGTTATGAGTTGTTGAAAGAATACTTCTATTGGCGTCAAAATGATAACAATAAATCAGTACTCGATACTATTGCTGGAGGTTCGTATGGTGAGTGCACATATGCTGAGATCGCAGAAAAGTTGGAGAAAATCCCTCGCAACAATGAGGCTTGGAGTACTAGAAAGTCAGGCACTGGGAGAAACACCTTTGCAGGGCAAATTGCACACAATCCAGCTGCAGATGAGATTCGTGAAGAGATAGCTAAAATGAGAACTGAGCTTGGGTAAGTATTCAAACATGTCACTGGAGGTGCAGAGAAGGAAAATGCGCTGAATTTCTTACATAAACCACCACCTCCAGCGGATAAGTACTATTGAAGATGATACTTATGTAGTGAATGATCAGACGGGGGGTTTCTGACCAAACACCAAGGCTCCAATCAGGAGAGTTGGCATCAAGGTCAAGGAAACCAAGGTAAGAACTATCATAACTACAATAGAGATGGTCAGTATGTTCGAGATGGAAACTACAACCATGACAACAACTTCAATTAGGGTAAAAATGGTAACACAAATGATCATAGTGGGCCCTATGTTCCACCTCAAAATCGAAAAGTTGCTCCTAGGAATGGTGGAGGTAGTATGGCGCGAGTTGAGGATATGTTACAGAAGATGAGAATATTTGATGCTAGCGATGAGCAAGAGAAGGAATTGAGAGGTTATTTTGCTAACATTTGGAAAAATCTAGATGCCCATGCGGTCTCGATTAAGCATCTTGAATTACAAATAACCCAATTGTCTACTACTGTGAACCCACGACAACCGGGCACTCTTCCGACCAATACCATCCAAAATCATAAAAGTGATGGACATTGCATGGGAGTCACTACTCGAGGAGTTAAGCAAACTATTAATCAACCTATGTCATCAGTTGTAGAAGATGAGATGAGAAAAGACAAAGAAGTGGTGGAAACTAGTTGTGAATTGGTGGACAAAATGGCAAAAGAAGCAGAGATACCTCAGAAAGTGGTCCCTTTTCCTAGACCTCCACCACCATTGACTAGAGATTAGTGAAGAAGAAAGAGGATGGAAAATACCGATGTTTTATCACTATATTGAAACAACATTCCATCAATATCACTTTTATAGAAGATTTGGTACAAATGCCTGGTTATACTAAATTTATGAAGGATATGGTTACAAGGAAGATATCGTTAACTTTTGAGGATGATGACCGAATACAGCATTGTAGTGATATTGCTACAAGGTCTCTTTTGCAGAAAAAGGATGATCCGGGCGTTTTCACTATTCCATGTACCATCTGATTATTACGCTTTGCTAAAGCACTATGTGATCTAGGTGCAAGCATAAACCTCATGCCTCTTTCCATTTATAAGAAATTGGGTTTGGGTGACCCAAACCCTACTGCAATGTGGTTACTAATGGCTGATCGAACATTGAAGAAGCCCATTAGGATACTCCACCATATACTCGTGAAAGTGGAGTCGTTTATATTTCTTGTTGATTTTGTGATTCTTTACTCTGATGTGGACTTTGTGGTTCCTATTATTCTTGGGAGGTCCTTCCATGCCACTATTCATGCCTTGGTTGATATGGAGAAAGAGCAGATGAAGTTTATGTTGAATAATAAATGAGCAACTTTCAACATTTGTAGGTCCATGAAGCAGAGTGGAGAGTTCTAAACGGTATCTGCTATATCTTATAGGGTTCGAGAATATATCTATGGTACAAACCAAAGAACGCCTATGAATTCAGACACTAGCAGCAGTGATCATGAATTTTGAGGGTGATGGTATTGAAGATTATTGCTCTTTAGTTGCAGTACTTGAAAAAAACTAATATCGGTCCAAACTAAAGAAATTGGAGTTAGATATGATGCATCACGAGTCTACACCCGCGAGACCATCTATTAAGGAGTATCTAAAATTAGAGCTTCAGGCTCTACCACCTCATATGAGGTATGTATTCTTGGGTAGAGATGACACTTTACCGGTAATCATTGCAGCGGATTTGACTGTGCAACAAGTAGAGCGTCTGGTGGAAGTGTTGAAGAGGTTCATACGAGCCATTGGTTGGACTATTGCAGACATTATTGGGATCCCTCCCGGTATTTGTTATAAAATCCAACTCATGCCCAATCACAAGCCAAGTATTCAGAACCAGAGACGGTTGAATCCACCTATGAAAGAGGTAGTGAAGAAGGAGATCATTAAGTGGTTAGATTCTGGAGTCATATATCCTATTGCAGATAGTAGTTGGGTATGTCCTGTTCATTGTGTGCCTAAAAAGGGGGGAATTACAGTAGTGCCTTATGAGAGGAAAGAGTTTGTTCCAATGAGGCGGTGACCGATGGAGAGTTTATATGGATTACCAGAAGTTGAATGCATTAATTTAGAAGGACCATTTCCCTATGCCCTTTATGGACCAGATCTTAGATAGACCCATAGGAAAAGGATGGTGCCATTTTCTTGATGGCTATTTGGGTTACAATTAAATCTTTATTACCTAGATGATAAAAAGAAGACCACTTTGACTTGGCCTTATGGGACATTATCCTTCAAGAGGATGCCTTTTGGGTTATATGATGCACCATCCACCTTCCAGAGATGTAAGTTATCTATATTCTCGGATATGGTGGAGGGTACCATTGATGTATTCATGGATGATTTTTCAGTGGTTAGCTACTCCTTTAATAGATGATTGAGTCACTTTGTCGAGGTTCTCAAAAGATGTGAAGATTGCAATTTTATACTTAATTGTGAAAAATGTCACTTCATGGTGAAAGAAGGTATAGTATTGGGCCATCGCCTCTCGGAGAAGGGCGCAGAGGTTGATTGAGTGAAAGTTAAAGTTATAGAAGAGACTTCCCCCACCCATCTCTGTAAAAAGTGTGAGAAGTTTTCTGGGACATGGGGGCTTCTACCGGAGGTTTATTAAGGATTTCACAAAAATTGCACATCTTTTGTGCAAATTACTCAAGAAGGAATGCAAGTTCTAATTTGATGAAGCATGTTTGAAAGACTTTGGAGAGTTGAAGGAGAAGTTGGTGTCTGCGCCCATTATTATTTCCCTAAGTTGGAGTGAGCCATTTAAGGTGATGTGTGATGCTAGTGGGGTTCCGCTTGGTGTGGTATTGGGAAAGAGAAGGGATAAAATCCACCCCATTGACTATGAAAGTAAGGAGTTGAACGAAGCCCAAAAGAACTACACTATGACTGAACAAGAGATTCTTGCGGTGGTATTTGTGTTCAACAAATTTTGCTCCTATTTGCTTGGTACAAGGGTCATAGTGCATACCGACCACTTCGCTCTGAGGTACTTGATGGAAAAGAAGGATGCCACAGTTGATTTGATGAGTGCTTTTAATGCAAGAGTTTGACTTTAAGGTAAAAGATAGAACACACACTGAAAATCAAGTTTTTGATCACTTGTCTAGATTGGAGGATGAAGCTATGCAAGAATTGGATGAAAGGGCTGAAATTGATGATACCTTCCATGATGAGCATGTTTTGGCTGATTCTCATGATTTTGTTCCATGGTTCGCCAATTTTGCGAATTATCTGTCTAGTGATATAGTCCCATCGTACTTATCATTCCGTCTGAGGATGAAGTTCATGTATGATGTAAAAGAGTTCTTTTGGTATGAGCCTTACTTATACCAAAGTTGTGCGAATGGGATTATTCGCCATTGTGTGTCGGAGTTGAGATGTTAAGTGTCTTGGCGGCATGTCACTCCTCACATGTTGGTGGGAACTATAGTGGTGTCCGGACCACACATAACATTTTGCAGTGTGGGTACTATTGGACAACCATTCACCAAGATGCTCATGATTTCGCCAAGTCATGTGATAGGTGCAAAAGAGATGGAGGAATTTTGAAGAGGCAAGAGCTCCTTTTAAATCCTAATCTGGTGATTGAGTTATTTGATGTATGGATTGACTATATGGTCCCTTTTATGATTTCTCATGGAATGAAGTATATACTTGTCGCGGTTGACTATGTGTCAAAATGGGTGGAAGCTATAGCGCTTGCTAACAATGAAGGAAAGAGTGTCACCGCGTTCTTGAAAAAGAACATTTTCTCCAGATTTGGTACATTAACGGCCATTATTAGTGATGGTTATTCTTATTTTTCTAATAAGTTTTTCAAAGGGCTATTTGAGAGATATGGGGTTCGCCATAACGTGGCCACTCCCTATCACCCACAGACTAGCGGGCAAGTTGAGGTGTCCAATCGAGAAATAAAGAAAATTCTTGCAAAAATGGTGAATGATAATAGAACGGGTTGGTCAAGGAGGCTTGATGATGCTCTTTTGACCTACCGGACATCATACAACACTCCCATATGTATGTATCCATACCAACTTGTGTATGGGAGTCTTGTCATTTGTCGGTCGAGTTAGAGCACAAAGCAATGTGGGCAATGAAGAAATGTAAAATGGATTGGAACGGTGGAACAGAGACTTAATGGGTTAAATGAGATTGATGATTTTCGCCTAAACGCGTATGAAAATTCAGGAATATACAAAGAGAAGATGAAGAAGTACCATGATCAACAGATTGAAAAGCGAGAATTTTCGTTTAGGGACTTGGTTCTTATATTAAACTCTAGGCTACTCTTGTTTCCGGGCAAACTAAATTCCAAGTGGACGGGACCATTCTTTATCACCAAAGTGTTTCCACAAGGAGCGTTTGAGTTGGAGAATAAGGAGGCTGCAAAGTTCACTGTCAACGGCCAAAGATAAAGGTCTACCTAGTGCACACGGAGAGTGTCCATGAAGTGGTTAAGGCATATCATCTTGATGAATTCTGAGTAATCAAGGATCCTCTGTCGTGCCGCGAAGTTAAATGAAGCGCTTCTTGGGATAGGTTTTTCTTTTCTTTGCAGGAATAGTCACATTTTCTTGTTTCATTTTGTTTTGATCATCCTCATTATTTATTTTTTATAATTGTTGGCTAGAGAATAATTTAGGGTTTGTGTCTCAAAAGTGTCTAGAAAAATACAAAAAGAATAGCTTAATGGGTGTTCCATGTGCAAGGATAAAAACTAAAATTCTGCAGAAAATGGTCTGTTGCACAGATCTACGGTCCCTATCGACAGCCCGTCGTTCCATCGATGGACTGTCGATGGTGTCCATAGATCCCAGGTATGTCTTGAAATTTTCCTAAGTCTTGTTGCAATCGACGGTCTGTTGATAGGGTTTCGTCGGTCCAAAGTACCATTTACCCGACCCAATCCGGCCAGTAATATTAAAAGTTAAAACCGTTCATTAGCCTGTAAATTCTTTTCAAATTCTTTCCCCAGCCGTTTTTCCCCCTTATTTCCTTTTTTTCTCATAAAACATCATATTTCCCCCTTCGATAACCATTAGATTCTTTCCAAATTCTCCCAAATTCCCAAAACCCAATTCTTCAAAAAATTCTACTTTGTTCCCATTGCTTTTTCGGTCGGTGTTCAAGTTGGGCACGTAGGTTGTTGCAAATATCACTCTACCAATCACTCCACTATGATCATAAGGTTATTTGATTCCCTTTGTTTTGTGAATTCTCTTTCACACACTGTTGGAATCAAAAAAAAGTAGAAAGTGGGTCATCATTGAGGGACATAATTGTTCGATTTTGCTTGTTGAAACTTGTGTAAAATGTCCTTGGAATGATAGAAAGTGATTGGGTTGCTAGGAAATTTGTGTAAAATGTGTTTGTGGTAGTATGATAGACTTTCCTACTTAGGGTTTGTAGCATGAATGAATAAGATCATGAATCTTGTGACATTGAAACTCTCGGAATGAAGAAATCATCTTTTGCTTGTTGTTATGTGATCTGTAAGCTTGTGTTGGTCTAAAGGTGTCCAAATGTGGAATTTGAAACATGGCCTAAAATTTGTCTCGGGCCACCAGCACGACACCCGATCAATGGAGTATTGATTGGGTTCATCGATTCGACCACCCCAAATATGTCCATGTCTGAGATGACGGAAGTGGACTACGGTATGTCGATTGATCGACGGGCTGTTCGCATATCCGTCATTTCATTCGAAGAAGTTGTTTTGTGTTATTTTAACGATAATGCTAAGTGTTAGACAATGAAAGATGACTACGGTCCGTCGATTGATCGACGGGCCATTCTGCACGTCTGTCGTTTAGAACTGATAGGTTAGATTGTTTGAGTTAATTGAATATATTGTAAGTTCAACTAACAAACCCTATCAACGGTCCGTCGATAGTGCCCGTCAACCACTAGTGTAGGTCTAAATAAGAATGTATTTTTTTTCTTGTTTACTTTCTTTGTTTTGTTTATTTCGAGTGTGTAGTATGATTGTTATGAGACTAACAACTTCTTTACCGGTACATATGGCTCCAAAACCGGACATCGTTTATTCTAGGGGCAAGTCCCAGTCTGTGGTACCACGTCGGATGATTAGCACTTACGATGATGAGAAAGATCCCAAGTATGTCCTCCTACGCATTAGATTCCCTACACTAGCTGCACAAGCCACCCGAGGTACCCCAGAAGGTGGCTTCAGGTGTAGTCATTTTCTCCCAGTCTCATTGGGAGCTCACACTGAGCGGCACACTGTCACGGTCTATCTCGGGTTCTGAAGGAGCATCTTGCTCCAAAACTACATCAGGATCAGAGTCGGACCACTCTTCAGGGTCGAACAAGGCCACTGCCTCCGATTTTGTATCACATGGGGCCACTCAATCAAAGGAATATGCCTGCCAAGCCTCATCTAATGAGGATACTAGATTTGAGTCTATCCCAACACCCTAGGTAGATGTACCTACACTGGTTTCTGAGGAGGAAAATGGGTGGTGCATAGATGGTCAGTATTAGGTCTACAGGGACGCCAAGTTGCTAAAGACAAGAGGGTGATGACTTGGTTGGTGACGGTCGAGCGTAGGGTTCTTACGGGGAGTCTTGACGTAGTCCCTGATATGCAGAGATAGTTCACGCGCCATAGGCTCAAGTGGATGGCTAGGAGTCTGGGTCGTATATCAAGAAGATTGTTCGAGATTTCTACGCCTCCTATGTGACAACCCTCAGAGGTTCTTTGGATAGGCGGACAAGACCCGCCAAAAGGACCCTCTTACTACAATGCTAGTTTGGGGCTGCTGTGTGGATATTTCTCTGTTCACCATCCGTCGTTTCATATATGACACCTCCACCAATATTACTAGGGACCCATTGACTCCGAAGTTTGATTACAGGTGGGTATTGTCAAAAGTGGATAGTATCATAGGTTCGTGGAGCAGAAAGAGGCAGGTAAGAGGTGGTTTGCTCAGCACCTATCCATCGATGATGAGGGGTCAGATCGGGTGTTAGAGCCAAAAGAGCATATCAAAAAGGATAACCTCACTTTCATTGCATGATTTTTCTGGTTGTTCATCCGCCACCGCCTATCTTTGACGGTAGAAGATATTATTCTCACTTGTGATTTATCGGTATTCGTAGCAACCTTGGTTGCAGGATTGGAGATAAACTTCGCAAAGTTGTTGATCATGGTGATACATGAGAGAGCTTTCAAGTACTCCACTACTTACCCATTAAAGTGTGTGATCTTCCATCTATGAAGGGATGGGTGAGTGCTTGTTTGGCACTGTGATACCCTCCGCACTCCGGGTGGCACAATTGATATAGGTCTCATCAGGGATGAGGCCAATGTAGCGGCACTATTGAGAGATCCCAGAGTTGAGTTCCAGCCGTTTAGTGAGAACTTGGTGGACATAGTATAGTTAGTCCAAGGGGATGAGCATGCCACTTTAGAGCCATCTGATACCACCCTAGTCGAGTCCACCAATGCCGCTAATGGAGCACCCAGTTCCTCTCAGTCGACTCCACCACTTGCACCACTAGTCCATTTAGCGAGGATGTAGAAGTTAGAGGCCCAGATGGCCACCCCGCTGCATCACGTACAACCTTGGATGCAAAAGTTCATTGCAGAGGATGAGGACCAGATTGAGAAGATGGTGGCCCAACTGACGGAGCAGAAGATTCAGGCAGTGAACAAGCACCTTGATGTATTTGATATGTGGGTTCTTGCACGCCCAGCCCCCACCATTAACTTTACTAATATTCAAGAGGTTGTGGAGAGTTCGCGGACAGAAGCAGCCAACATTTTGGATATGAGGGGACTGAGCCCGAGACTGCACCCTTTGATAACATTCCAATATACTTTTTGAAAAGAAATATAAATGATTGTGTGCAATAATTTACTCAACTATGAGTCGGGGTCGATCCCACAGAGAATATGGAAGAATATTATCAATTGTAAATATTTAACTTGATAGTCGTTATATAAAAATGGAGGGTTTAAAATTTAAATAAAAATAAAAACAATAAAAAATAGCTTTGAACTAAGTATTTATTTATATCCAAATTAATAAAAATAACTAGGAATTTGTTCCCCATAAGCCCATAAATCCAAGTAATTGCAATTCTTCCCTAGTATTATACATGCTAAGTGATAGGTGAGGTATCTCTAATCCTTGGTCCGGCAACTAGAGAATTTCACCCTACACCTTGGTCCGGCTACGTGTGTATAATTTACTAACCCTTACCATAACCTTATATTAGACATCATAATCGATGTATGACTTAGTTATTACTTCGCACCAATTCACACTAGCCTATTAGATAGTATCCCACTAAATCTATGTTGATAATTCTTTTCTTATTAACTACCTGCTTGGTCCAGCAAGTAGCAACAATGAGAGTTCTAACGTTGGCCATCGTTAAAAAGACTTCTAAATGAAAGAATTACAATGCATGCAAAAATTTATTTTAGAATTTCTTAATTACTATTCATACTTTGTTAATCGCTAATGATTCCCACAAACCTAGTTGTGGTATTTAGCTACTCATTATCTCAGAATGCAATAAAAATTTGTTAAAATAAATATGCTTGTATTAATCATAAAAAGTTAAGAAAAATAGCTAAGCTATATTTTATTAATCACGAATATAAATAAAAAATAAAGGAAAAGAAATAAAAAACCACAATTCTTCGGCCTCCACGGCGGCTCTTACAAACCTCCAAAGCTAAAAGAAAATTTTTAGTATGTCATGTATCTTATTTCTTGGCTTCCCTAAATAATAATTTACCATGCCTTATTTATAGATAGAAAACCCTAAATAAAATAATTGAGTCCAAACAAATTAGGAATCAAAAACCAAAACGAATTGGAGTACTTTTTTCCCTTTTTTCACGTGAACAGTAATACCGCGTGAACGGAATATTGAGCACTGCCATTCATTGGCCAGTACATTGAGAGAATGCCACGTGGCATATTTACTTTTGCAATTCACAAAATGCAGTCATATGCATATTATATATAAATATATTATTTTATTCACTTCAATTCATTAAGCTGCCTGCTTGATTTTCTTCTTCAATCTTTCATCCTTAATTTATTTTAGCTCCAAACTTCTTCATTTTTCCATCAAATTAAAACTACAAATAAAATCGCAATTTAGCACAATCTATGAAATTTATGTTCAAAACGGACAATTATAAATAATAAATGTGAGGTAAATAATGATAAAAATATGTATTTTGGCCTCACATCACCCTTTAAGCTAGCGAAGGACACTGTGCTTACTATATTATTCACATCCCCTACTGAGCCGCCGCCTAAGCCATGTGTTTGTGACAAGAGGCACCGCTCTAGCTGCACTACAAAGGGAGAGGATTTGTGTGCGAGGAAGAAGGAGAGGATGGACCTTGAGTGTGCAAGTAGAGCCTATTAGATTGATAAGGAGACCCGTCAGATGAGGGCTCGAGAGGTTGCCGCTGAGGTGTCTATTTCCAAACTGGAGACCAGTGAGAGGAGCACAACTGATGGTGCAGAGATTATTGTTTGCACCACTAGGGGTTGCCCTCCTACTATTGATATGGGTTTCGGGAAACCGGACCCACCACCTTGTTGATCGTCGGTTCAATGCGCCTCAAGTTTTCTTCACCTGGCACCCTATTTTTATATTCTTAATGTGTTGGGGACAATTGCATGCTATTTCATTGGGGGTAGGATAAATGGAAAGTGAGTGTTAGTAGGGTGAATTCTGAGTCGCCCAACTGATGGTCCTCTCTTTGGGGTTTTCTTGCCTCTATTCTTTTACCCCATAGACTGATTACTTTACTGTTGATCCGGCATGTCGTAACTTGTACAAATTATAAAAGCACCAAAAAAACATGATGGATAAGTATGATGATATCCCGTCCTAAGAAAAGGTTTGCATGAATAAATGAAAATAAGTTGAATGTGTTGGCTCTAATCATGACATAGAAAGGCACCCACAGCACGACCCTGAAACTAACACTTAAACTAGGAAATATGATAATCTGATAGGGCAATGCAGTGTCAAGAGAGTGTGGGGAGTTTGAGTGTTAAACTGTTGGTACCAAGCTAGAACTTGCCCGGATGGTCCTGCAAAAAGAATGTGTCTTAGAAGACTAGAAAATGATCATAGGCCCTTGTTCGAATTAGCAAACATCTAGCATAAAATGAAGTGATCCAAATGAAAGGTGCATCCCTTTTTGATCCAAATATGATGAGCCTATAAATGACCTTCTTTATATCACCAACTCACCTCATGGGTTTAATGTGTTGGCTCGAGTCCCTCCTTGTACATTTTCACCTCGACTTAGGGTAAAAGCCTAAGTTGAGAGTGGCTAATACAGTAACTGACCTCGTCTTGGACCTGACCCAACCTTGGGTAATGTGTACCTCGACACATAGAAAAACCACAAGTTGAGGGTAGCTATTATGATTGATAACTAGAAATTGGGTACGAAAAGAGTTTAATGTGGAAAAGAAAAGAGAAAGTAAGCAAAAGTTGTGACTCAGTAATACCATAAATCGAAAAAAGTAAAAAAAAGAAAAATTATGTGGCATTGGAAAAAGTAGACAAAAGAAAGAAAAGAAGTGAACAAAATGAGGTTAGAGTCATATCCACAAAGAAGAAAAGGAAAAGCAAGAAAAATATGAAAAAGGGTGAAAAGTAGGGCACAAAAGACAATTAAAGAGGTAGGAAGCTTGGCCGTAATTTCAAGGAGGGCAAAAAGTCACTGAAATGTACCCATATGTGACCCTGAACCTACTATCATGATACTAGGAGTCTAGTATGGTGAACTTAAGCAGTTAGAATAAGGGAAAGACTATGGAGACAAGTACTAGCTATGTATGAATTTGTTTTTGATTGTGTTGAATACAGATCCTTGTACCCAAAGTTAAAATCACTGCGTGAAAAAGGAGGATTTCTTTTGAAGTGAGGGCACCAATTGTAATGTCGGAAAGTTGATGCCTTTTTGAGAGGCAAAATAGTAGAGGTATCGGTGCATGGTGATTTTGTGTCACCGTCTGATCCACATGAGTTAGATTGTCGAATGTAAGAGCATATGCATGAAATAAACCAAATAAAAAGTCGTGATTGCAAAGCTATGTGATTGCGAAAGCTTAAAAGAGTATGCTTTTGTATTCGGTGATGTTTTGAGTCATAGTGTGTCGCTTCAGGACAAACAATGAATTTAAGTTGAGGGTGTTGATGTATCGTGGTTTCATGGTGCTTTCAATGCTCTTTCCTTAAGAGTTGTGTGTATCTAGAGACTTTTTGTAGCAGTTTTTAACATGTCTTGATGTTTATTTTGAAGGAAAGGTGTTCAAAAGTAAGACGCATGAGGCTGTAGTAATAAAGTGCAGAAGCTACCCACAAAGGCCATCGATAGTCCGTAGATCGTGATCCTCAATTTATGTTCCGGCAATTGAAGAAAATTAGGGAAATCTAACAAAGTGTGGGACTATGGAAAGGATCGACGGTCCGTCGATTGATCAATGGACCATTCTGTTGAATCGTCGAAGAGACCAGAGATAGTCCCAGTATTCGAAGTTGGAAAAATTCTATGTTTGGAGGAATGGAAGGCATTGGCGAACCATAGATGCATCGACCAACCGTGTTGTTGATCCGTCGATTGATTCAGAGACTATATCTGAAGGATGAAAAAATATTGTAAGTCTAGACTGACGGAGATAGTCGACGGTCCATTGTTTCATCGACAATCCGTCTTTGGGGGTCGTCGATTAGAGTCGCGTTTTCTGGAAAAACATTCCTTATTTTAATTCCTATTAATTTAGGACAATGTTTTCGATAAATAGGGTTTACAACCTCATTTGTGGGGTTAGACACTATTATTATTGTTATTACTTTGTTTTTGTAGATTGGATTTTGCAACTTTAGCAATACTTCGATTTCCAAATTCGGTTTTCAAGTGTTATCTTGTTATTTCAAGTGGGTTTTCTAGATTTTCTTTGAATTGTCAAAGTAAGTTCATGATTTATTGTTTAACAACTATTAATTGTGTTATTATATGCATGGCTAACTAAATGCACAACTGGGGTTGTGGTAACCATGGATGACTAACAAAGTAAACATAGCTTAATAACAATTCTCAAATAGGTTATTGCATGCATTGATAATTCTTTCGTTTAGAAGTCTTTTTAACGAGTGCACGCATTAGAATTAGCATTTTCGCTACTTGCCGGACCAAGGAGGTAGTAATAAGAAAATAATTTCAACATATATTTAGTGGGATACTATCTCATAGGATAGTCTCGATTCGTGCAAAGTAATAACTAATCATACATCGAATATGAGGCTTAATATGAAGTAAAGGTAAGGGTTAGTGGCTAATACACACGTAGCCGGACCAAGGTACGATGTGAAATTCTCTAAATTTCGGACCAAGGATTTAGAGATACCTAACTTATCACTTTGCATGCAAAACACTGGGATGAATTGTTATAACTAGGAAACGTTATGAACCCTTGGGGAACAAATACACCCTAATTTCTGTCAGAACTTGATAAAAAAAACAAAATATTTACTCCTGTTACTTTTTTTACTTAGCGATATTAAAGAATTTTGTTTCACAAAACCCCCCCTTTAATTATCTATTTTCGGAAAGAACTTGACTAAATAGAAGTAATAGTACATTGACGTTAGGTCTAAAACAATTTCCTCGTGGGATCGACCCCAACCTACTATTTGGGTTCTTTACTTGATACGACCACTTATACTTCTTTAGGGAGGTGTGATTTGAGTGTATCAAATCCCACTACAGTAGTACAAAACAAGGTAGTGAGCTTGTAGACACTCATTTTTTATCCTCCACAATGTAAATCAATCATCGAGCTTTTTAATTCCAAAACAATTTAGAATAATTAGTTTTATAAAATTCAAAATATTTTTCAAGTTTATTTTAATTAGTTATCACTTTTTATAATTTTTACATAATATATATTTTACTTATTATGTATATAATTAACATATTTTCTGATTATTCAAAAATCATCTCAAAAAAGATTTTAGTTTTAGTAAAATATATAGACGATTAGTGTGGTTCAAATAATAACTTATATTTTAGGTTAATTAGTTTTTAACTAAAATAATTATTTTATGTTGTTAAGATTAAGAAGATTTTTAATTAATTTATATCATTCTGTCTTAATATTTAGTTAACCTACTAAATTCAATTTTGGTTAAAACTCTTAATTTACTTGGCTAAGTTTGCAATCCATTCGGTTTATCTTTTTCAACAAACTTGAGGCCCCATTTCACCCCTAATTTGATTCAATTATCATCCCTTGCCCACTTCAAATTCCCATCCCACCAATTTTAATCCAAAGAGGACCACCAACAGTCCAAATAATAGACCCGACCCAGCCCATTAGCCCTCAACCCGACACTTTCCCTTTTTCTAACCGGTATCTATTTCCCCAAAGGACAGAATCATAGCAACGTGAAGTTTACTCACGGCATAACGAATAAAGAGAGGGAGGGGCGATTCCAACTTGCGAGTACACGGAGGCAGTGACGGCGTGAGAGGGCACGTGAATTAGACATCGTGTTCTTTGTCTCCTTCCTCTCGTGTCCTTCTCCATCGTACAACTCGCAACGGAAGCAGAGCATGCGTCCTGTCCTTGGTGGCGTGAGATTGAGCTACGTCGGCACCAAGGACGGGAGATCGATCCTAGTTCGTTGATTTCTTCTTTCCTTTTGCAGAATGGTTTTAATTTTTCAGGAAAGGTGTTTGCCCATAAAGGGGAATAGAATCAAAATTTGATGTTGCGGATGGGCTTACCCGATTTTATCAATTCCCCCCCCCCCCCCGAAATTAAAACCCTAATTATCTCCTATATATATTCGCTACCGTTCTCTGAGTAGAGGGGAGAGAAAAAAATTTGGATCTTAAGGCAGAGAACAGGAGATTTTTCTTGAGTTAAAAATTTTTCTGGTTTTGATTTTTTTGAGTTAAAATTTTTTGGTTTGAAATTCCCTAGGAAAACAGAGAGAAAAAAAAGGGGTGAACTTTTTTTTTTTTTTTGGAGTTGACGGAATAGCGAAAGTTTAGTCGAAAATTCTCACTGACGCAGAGAAATCTTTAAGAGAAATATTGTAATATACATTCAAGGCTATTTTGTCAAAACAGAGAGGATATTGTTACCATTTAAGTTTGATCTTCAGTTGGGATTCACATCTATTTGTCCTTCGGTGACTCGATCAATATTTATGCCATGTTTCGAATATTGTTATGTTGAACCTTTTGGAGTTGTCTGTTCGAGTAAATCTTAGAGATTATTTTAATCCCTACGCTTCGTATTATGCTTAGTGATTTCAACTGACTCGCCATCTTCTTTCTTTATTTTCCTTTCAGAAATAAAGCTATTGTTGATAAGAGTTTCATGGCTTGGTTTGAGGTTTGTGTTGATGTCCCTTTTTTTTTTTAAAGCTGATTTTTAAAGTATCACCACGTCACTATTATGTCGTCTGGCGGTTTTATTGAGTCGGGATTTTTACATTTTCTTTAAAATCCAGAATTATTTTTAGCTTACTGTTGATGGAAATATTGAGGTATGTTAGTTTCATTTGTGTCTAATTTGTTCGAACATTTGGTTAGCCTAGTTTTGCACGCTGAGTTTAGCATGTCTATTTTGTCCCTTGACATATTTATTCGAGTATGTGTTTTAATTATTTAGCCATAGTGTTAGTTTAGTAGTTTTATTGGATTTCTTTTTTTAGCAAAAAATTGTATTTCGATTAGGGTATATTTCATGCATCACTAATATCATCCTCTTATTAAACGAAAGCAAGGATATGTTTTAACCTCAGAGTATGTTTTCTTCTTTTTTTTTGTTTGTTCTCGAAATCATTCCTTCTAAGCCAGCTTCATTTCATGCATAGTGTATGAGTTAGATGAGTTAAAAATTTTAGTATGACTTTTAGATTTCGTGGGACTGGTCATTTCATTCCTCGAAAGGGTTCAAAGTCAACGAATGAAAATCTGCCAAGTATTATTAGTATTTTTTTCGTAGTTTGAGTTGCATCTTTAGTCCAAAAAAAAATCTAGATCGTGACTGCTCACTTCTCTTGCTATATTCATGCGAAAATTTACCTGCGAAAGATGGTGTTTCGGTTAAGTCTTATTGGCTTTGTTGGATTATATATATATATATATATAATTGCTTATTATATCTTTAGGTGCAAAAAGTGGTTCCAATATTCCCTCGCTGTCGGTTGTCACTGATAGTAGTTTTCCTTTTAAAATTTGATCACCTATCTCCTTGGTTTTGTTAGCCTTGATATTTTTTATGACTATCTCATTTTCATCGTTTGGGTTTTTTTTTCTTTATTATTATTATTATTTGATGAAGTTCGTCATGAAGGTTAGCTTAAGGATATATAAATGTTATTTTTTCTCCATTAAGTTTATTATTTATTTCATGTCACTTTCCTCTTGGCTAATTTGTTCCATTTGTTTGTATGTGAAAATTCATCCGAGATCGCCATAAATTTCCCTCTTTGCATTTTTGAGAGAGTCACAAAGACTCGTATTTCCATCTATCCAGTTGGTCAGCCATAAATTTGACGTATGGATTCCGATGTTGAAGGAATCAAAGCTGATTGGAGAGTTGAAGAAATTTGGGCAGAAGGCCCACTTTTATTTTTATAATTTTGTATTTTATTATCTTTGGTCCTAAACCCTTGTCGTCTTTTACTTTCCGTATTTACTATTTATTATTATATGTTTAGGTTAGGACTGGTACAAAAGAAAAGGGTCAAAGGCCCAAAAAGCGAAGTGGGTCCAAATACCGGTCCAGGCGGACAGAAAACCCGGCTTTGGACCCAACTCTCTCTCTTTCTCTCTCTCCCTCTCTTATTTTTCGTTTACTTATCTGCTTTATTTGTTTCTACTTTTAAAGTTAAAGAATTCAATTCCCCCGCGAAATGCTGTAATGTTTTATCAACTTGAATTTAATCAAGTTTAAATAATTTAAAAATAATAAATCCTACAAGTTAGATGTTTCACTTAGATAAAAAAAAACTAAGAATTACTTTCAAACAACTTCTAATAAATTTTATATTAAAAATTAAGTTAAATGATTTTTACCAAATAGATTAGTTGCCAGAAAATCGTATTAAAGGATATTTTAAGTGCCTGAAACACCTTCTTAGAATATAAATTTGAATCCCCGGACATCCTTTAAGTTTTCAATCGATTTTATCTGTTTGAGTCTGTTGAAAACCAACGTTGATTTTCTCAAAAAAATAAGTGGCGAATTTCTGAAAATCCTAAATCATCATAAAATAGTATTTTCCTGCTTTCGAATAAAACAGATTACAATAGATTTCCAACTGCTACCTTTTCACCAAATACTCTTAACCCACTACGCTAAGAGAGTGCCCTTAACACAAAGATCAATTCCCGATAATCTACTTATCCAAATTCTATTTTGCAAAGTCGTACGGATTTTGTTTCAACTTATCTGACCGTTTATGTAATAAAATCCATATTTTGTCCACCCGATTGCTACACGATTTCCTTAAACGTTTATTATTCTTAGTTCCTCCAAATTTGGAGAAGGTTGGGAAAATTCTAATACTATGAAAAAGTTTTTTGAATCTCAATTTTCCTTGTTTGCATTTCTTTAAAGACGAAACCCGGTCGTTACAAAGATGAAGCATGGTGTTTATTATATCAATGTTTCCTACAACATATGGTGCTAACACCACCTAATTAAGTTGGGTCATCGATATTCTGTTCATTAACATCAATTAGGTTTGCGACATAATGTGAGTGGCATACTTTTCAACCATTACTTCCATTAAGGTTCATTTACTCCTGTGTCTAACAAAAGCAATACAAAACACAAACTAAAAAACTACAACTAAAGCGAACACAATTTAACTTCACAAAAAGAATTTCAAACAACACCACTCCTAGGCAACAACGCCATTTTGATCTATTGTATCAAGCACACCTCTTCAAATTCTAGGTGTCAACGATCGCTAAACAGTATAAAAGCCAACAAATGAGTTGGGGTCAAATCATACAGGGAGTTGTACGTATAAAATTTTATTAGGAAGTGTAAACATGGTCTAATTAGCAATAAGAATAGAAATTAGCGGAAAAATCATCTATCAAATTAAATGGTTGACATGAATGTCAGATGGGGCTTTAGTTTTTATTTATAAACATAAAAGTAGTCACAAACAATTCTAACTAATAATAAGGAGAGAAATTCTCGGGATGTGATCGATTATAGGCAACTATAGATAAATGGGTAGTTGAATCTACTAGTAAAAAACTAAAAAATAGTGAGTAGACTAGACTATAGGGGAGATAGCTCTCTCATAAGACTACCCCGAATCTGGTGATTTCTTTCTAACATCAACAAGCATAACAATGAACAACATCCCAAACCTTAATTCATCAACTTTATCGATCTATATGGGTATGATTTTGTTTAGGATTAACTCTCTCGAGCTAAACCCAGCTCAACCCAATACTATAAAAAATTAATGAATAATCTTAGTTCTACAACCTCTATCTCGAGCAAGTTGAAAACACCAACTAAAATTCGTAAACATAAACACAATTACTAATTAGCATTTAAACTACTAATTAACAATACACATAAACTAATTCAGTCCATAATCACGTGATCGCACCCCAAGAACTGGGTTTTAGCCAAACATCATAAAAGACTAAAAACTATTAACGAATTGATTAGCCATCAACTGGGTAAGAGTGATTACTCTTTACAATGCTTCAATTTGTAGAATATTCAAAACTCACTTTCAAAATATCAAAATTGAATCTCTAAAATTCTTCAAAACAATAAAAAACTATAGAGAAAGGTGTTCTAAACTAAATTAGAAAATTCTAGCATAAGTCTACTATGTCCAACATTTTAAATAAATGTTCAAACTATAATTTATATTCACCAAATATAGGAAATAAATGGCCGTTTCGCGAAGTAAGTTAGGCTCACCAAAACACTCAACAAACCACCCATTGATCTCCTTCATGTCCTTTTCACCTTGGCATTCATCCACCTCAAGTTCTGTAACTTTGGGTTTCTCTCTCTTTAAATCGCGGAACAACTCGGTGATTTGCCAACTACTTCTTTTTATCTCAGACTTTGATTCTTCCCTTGGAAGTGGCACACTGTAACATTAAGGGTCAAGCTTGATACTTAACAATTCACCAAGTGCTCTTGGCGATCACCAAACTTATCTTTCTTCATTTCTTCAGTTTTTTTATTCCTTTTTGCGTGTCATTGCCCTTTTATTGTTGCTCAATCATGATACATGAAAATCAAGGATTAACATTAGTTTATGGCACAAATTAAGCATTTAAGGACACTAAATACACATAAAAAATATCCCAAATGAGTCCACATCTCTGATTTTTCAGTTGCATGGGAAGGTAGCTTCAGTGACCTTTAATTTGATAGTTTACGGGAAATGTAACTCTTTATATTTCAAGATATATGATTGTTTAAAATTGAGCAAAAGTAAAATCTTACATCAAAAGTCAACCGAGAAGGGAACTTGAAGAGTACTTATCAAGAACTCCTAAATTAAGTTGATCAATATTTATGGATAGATTCACAAAAGAAACTCATAATTTGCTAGTGGTGAACAAATCTAACTCTATCAAAAATTACATAAATCAACGAAGTAGGTTCATGGCGTACTCTTGAATTTCTTGAATCAACGCTTGAAACTGTGAACTTTTTCTCCTCTTGAATCTTCTTTCTAAACCCTAAATGCTTTGGGGATAAATGAAATTTAATCTAATAAGTTTAGACTCATAAAACCATACAAAAAATGTTTAAATCTAACTCGCTAAGAAAAAGATAAAAATACCCTCACATTTTTTGATAACTTTGCTTATCTAGAAATTAATACTTCAAAAGCGAATATCTCACTCATACGATCTCAAAAAATTAAAAAAACTCAGCGGCAGTGGAAAGAGGATTCGAAGACCTTTTATTTGATATCTTACGGGCCTCCAAATTGATCATGTGCTAAAAGTTATGGTCATTTGAAGTTGACAAAAAAAATTAAAGAGCTAACGAATGACTCTTATGAATATCCTCTAGTTAAAAATCATTTTAGAACTCCAGGTGATATAGCTAGTAACCTTAAAACTTACAAAAAATTTTAATTCCTAGGTAAAATACTACTCACAACGAACGATGGTTCTTTTTTAGTTCAATTTTTTTTTAATCTTGATGTCCATTTATAAAAGTTTACTTAACAAGTAATTTTTTATATGAATTAATTAGCAAACTTCATTGGCAAATGAAAGAAAACAAATAGTTTGGCAACATTTAAAATGCCATAAGTTCTAGAAAAATGAAAGAAATCAAAGTATTTGGTTACATCAAATTTGTGATGTTTGTATTCCAAGGATGTTAAAATCTTAGTTTAGTATTCAATTATTATTCAATCATATGTTTATCTATTTTAAGAACAAAATTGTAATCCAACTTTTATTTCGGAGGCCTCCTACGTTTAGTATATATATATATAAATTCAGTTATTTTTTGAAACATTATTTTACTAATATATCCTTAGTTTTTTCCTAATTGTAAATATATTTTTCCCAAAATGAAACAACAAAAATTTTCTTTTCAAATTTGTATTATCATTCCTTTTTGTTGTTAAAAGAATTAATTTTGATGTATATTTTTTTGAAAAAAAATATTAAGGTATATTAGTCATTTAGCAGTAAAAAAACTTATCAAAACATTTTATCAAATACGCCAATTGTTTATTATCAATTTAATCACGTCTATCCAGTCTTGTAACATTTTATTTATAAAATTAAATTCCAAACTTAAACCTACATGTTAATTTATAATTGATCAATTCCAAAAAGTTCTTAATATCATTTTGAAGTGGAATTATCTTGTATCGATCTTTTCCCCTTTGTTATAGAAAATCCAACGAGGAAAGAATTTTGGCAAAATTTTTTTTTAGTAGTGACTTGAAAAATTGTAGCCTACTACATTATTTCGAATAAATCTGAGTCGGGTAATGTCTAGGGAAATCTGGTAATTAACAGATGATCAAAATATGAATTGGACTACATAAATGGATAGCCAAGAAGTTAAGGAGCATGCACGACTTCACGAAATCAAAATTTGGGCGACTAAAACTCAAAAAACTGATCTTGGTGTGAAGGGGTAATTTTAGAACATCCTGGTTTGAAAGTGTGTTGTGAAATGGGGCTGGAAACTCAAATCCGTGGTCTGTCTCCATGCAAGACACCAGTGCGGGATTATACTTGGTAAGGTGGGGCAATTGTTGGGGAAAACAACCAAATTTCGTTATTTTTCTGCAAATTTTATTCTTAAGACTTAGGAAACAACATGTGACGATTTCTTGAAGGTTTTCCATGACTTTTGGTGCTAAATGTAAGGATTTAACTCCCCTAGTAAATTTTCAATCCTTAAAACATACATTCTTGGGTTATTATTATTGGGGAGGGTATTGGACTAATGTTTATGGTTGAAATCCCTAGCTACACATTAGGATCATGGTTTTAGTGTTTGGTTATTGAGTTGGTTGTATTTCGGAAAAATTAAACCTTAATTTTTTATCATTGCATAAAATTACTTGTTTGTAGACCTATAACAAGCATAAAGAACTTTGAAGGGGAAGGCTGAAGTGTGTTGGGATGATTCAAGCTTGGTTTTGATGGAAGTGATGTTTTGATTTCCTTATTGTGTGATCTATAACGGTTCATTGCTTCGTTGTATGCAACCGTGTATGAAATAAGAAATGTTAATCGAATCTAATGAAAATGAGTATATGTATATGAATAATTAAATGCCAGGAACCCATTACTTGATTGAATGACAATGAACATCATTCATTATGGGTATGACTTTTGATTGTGGTTGTGCCGACTTGATCTGGTTCTATGTTCTGACACATATATTTGATCTGCTGACATGTTGTGACACATATATTTGATCGGGTGTCACTTTCTTACACACTAAAATTTTTTATGGGTTCCATGCGAGGACCATTTTTATCATATATGCATGTCTAATTTCCATTGTATTGGGAATTATATGTTTCTCTTAAAAGGATAATTGATATGTGTATTCTGTATATATGTGTATACTTTGTTGTGATTGCATTCATATGTTTCACTTATTGGAGTAGTTTTGTGATCCTACTACTACATTATGGTTGTGTAGTGATACTTCATTTGTTCGCTCTTTGTTGAGTTGAGGGCATCTTCAGGCGGGTAGTAATCGACTTCAGCTAACAGATAACTTGTAGAAGCCACATTCAAGGGTGAGCAAGGTCTTGCATGCTGCCATGAGTTAAATTTCGGTTAGTCATTTTCTATGGACATAAAATAGTGCGATATTTTTATGTTTGGTTGGGGTTATTCACCTTGTTGTTAGACTTGTCCTCATTAGATTTTTGTTACATTGACTTTCATATTCAAGGATTAGTTTTCCACAAATGTTTTGGTATTGTTTTGTTAAAATTTAAAAGTACATGGGAACTCTATTTTTCATTAAACATTTAAACCTACTTCAGTATCTTCAAATGTTTGATTTATCGTTATGTTTCTTTGTTGGGCGGTTGTAATGGTTCTCCCACTGAAGGGTTATTGTTGTTTCCAATCACGAATATCTTGGTTGTGACAAAGTTTGTATCAAAGTCCTAGGTTTACTAATCTCATATTTTCAAAATGAGTCTAATAGAGTCTTGTGGAATGGTATGGAAACTTCTGTACTTTCCTTAAGAGTCTATAGGAACTGTAAGAAATCTCTATGTCTTCTCATGTCTCCTTTAATGCAATAACTTGATTGAAATTGGTATTTGGTGATGTAAATTAGTATCTAATCTTCTTCACTCTTCTGTTCACAGATGGTTAACACTAGATTAAATGGAATAAGACACGTAGCTCTCGTGAATGAGCCACCAGAAAAGTACACAGTAAGAGGTTGCGGTCGAGGTAGGTCTAGAGAAAGAGGAAGGGGTAAACATCATGGAAGGGTAGCACCTGCCAGGAGTGGAGCCCTAGTAGCAAATGTTTTGAGGGATGATGCCTCTCCTACACCTCAAGAAGGGGTACAAGAGAGTGTGGAAACCAAGAATAAAGGGGATGTTGGACGAGAAGAGGAGTGACATGTTGAGTCTACAATTATTCCTCCCATAAACCCTTGGTTAGATCATTAGCTTGTATCATTTCTAAAGGAGTTGGTCATTCATGGAATACTTTCAACCGTGAAAGGAACTCAACCTCCAATGAATAAATCTTTTTCTGCTAAAATTCCATGGGAGGATTGAACATCAGGGACTTAGTTCTTCGTCCATCCCATTTTGGGTCTCGTTATGACTGGCAATAAGCATAAGAAGTTGACTATGTTTTTGAAGTTGAAGTATCTTGTGTTATATGGTTGTGAGAGTGAGAACGCCTATGAGCTAAGTTTTTGTTGACATGATAGGCTTCATATGTTGGTATTTTACATCAACATGGAGTAGAGTTCGTGACTTTCTAGCTTCAAGGTGAGGTTAAGCAGTGGTGGAGGGCCTATGTGGAATGTAGATTGTCAGTTTTTCCCCCACTTACCTTGTACATCACTCAATTCCTTGTTTTTTTAAAATTATGTACCAAACTTTAAGGGATCACAAGAAGGATGAATTTATTTGTTTTGAGCAGGGTGATGTGTCTGCAGCTTCTTACGAGGCTAAGTTTCATGCTTTCTATGGAGATGCTACATAATTAGTTACTATTGAGGCATAGAGGATTGATCTATTCGTCAAGTGACTAAAACCCAAACTACATGTATTGTTTGTTCACATGACCACTACAAGGAAATTTTTTAATGAGGTGATACATTTTGTAAAGAAAGTGGAAGGAGTTAGTAGTGATGGGCGGACCAAGACTTGCCAATTCAATCAGCCTTGCCCGCTTCTACAGGTAGTCACTCGGAAACTCCAAAAAATAATTTTATTTAGGATAACTAGGGATCCGCACCTTTTGTGGGCAACAAGTCGTCTTTTGATTGCACTGTTAGAATTGTGGAGAACTTGGGCATATGAGGAGAGATTATCCATACCCACAAATGTTTTACCCTACACAACAAAATACTAGAGCAGTGGTACCTACCGAAAACAATAATAATGGTATAGGACGTCCACAAGGTTGTCGAGGAGGAAATAAGCGAGCCCGGTAAGGCTGGTGAAGTTGTAATGCTGGTACAGGATCAGTGTGGCCAAGCTAGCTAGCTACGGCCATATCTTTAATTTGGGCTAGGAAACTTTTAGGGCAACTGTGTTTGTCATATTTGGCTCATATTCGATATGTTGATAATGAGTCTCCCTCTATTGAGTTTATTCTTGTGGTGTCCTAATGTAAATAAATCTTTCCTGCCAATTTTTCTGGTCTGCCTCTAGAAAGAGATATACATTTCTGCTTTGAATTGAAGCCAATTACTCACCATTCTTCCAACGTTCCTTATCGCATGGCTCGGGTAGAATTTAGAGAGTTGCAGTCTAAAATCCAGGATGTTCTTGATAAAGGCTTCATACGTCCTAGTGCTTCCTCGTGGGGTGCTCTTGTTTTTTTGTTGATAAAAAAAGATAGTATTAGGATGTGCTTAAATTACCAACAGTTAAATAGGGTCACCGATAGAAATCAGTATCAATTGCCTCCAATTATGATCTTTTTGAACAATTGCAAGGTGTGTCAGTGTTCTCTAAGATTTATATAAGGTCTGCTTATCATCAGTTCAAAATTAGGCATGAGGATGTACCCAAAAAAATCATAACCTGTTGTGAGCACTATGTGTTTTTAGTGATATCATTTGGATTGACCAATGTGCCTGCATCATTCATGACTTTGATTCATGGTGTGTTTAAAGAATTCTTAGATCTAAAAGTGAAGATGAGAATGAAGGGTATCTTCGTATAGTTTTAGGAGTCCTCAAAAAACAAAAGGTATATGAAAAATTTTCCATGTATGAATTCTTGTCGAATTCAGTTGCCTTTTTAGGGCATGTAGTTTCAAAGGAAGGTGCAATGGTATATCAAAAAAGATTGAAGTGGTTAAGAACTTGGTCCGTACTAGGCTCTATGACTGAAGTTAGGAGTTCTGTAGGGCTCACAAGTTACTATCGTCTGTGTACGAGAAACATTACTTTTTTTGTCATGCATCTGACAAGGTTGAACGAAAAAGAGGTACATTCTGTGTGGACCGAATAATGAGAGGAGCGATTCCAAAACTTTAAGACCTTTCTGACCTCAAACCTATCATGGCAATTCCAATGGAAGGTAAGGATTTCATTGTTTATTGTGGTGTTTCACATTTTGGCTTGGGTGTTGTGTATGCGGGACAAGAGTGTTATAGCTAACGCATCGTGGCAGTTGAAAGTGCATGAGAGAAACTACTCGACACATAATTTATACTTGGCAAGGGTAGTGTTTGCTCTCAAGATCTGGCGACATTACCTTTATTTTTCAAAGTTTTGGGTGCTTATAGACCATCATAGTCTACAACATGTACACTCAAAATGATGAAAATCAGAGACATCGAAGGTGGATGGAGCTAATTAATGATTATAATGTCACTATCAAGTATCATCCACGTAAGGCTGACTTGGTGGTAACTCTTTGAGCCAAAATACGGTATGTATGGTAATCTAGCTTGTTTAGGTGTATACAAGTGATCTTTTTCCAAGGATATTCCGACCTTAGAGTCTGATTTCATATAGTTGATCAACTCAAAGAAAGGTGGGGTGTTATCTAGCATTGAGGTTAGAACCATTTTAATTGAGGAGATCAAGGCCAAATAGTATGAGGATGTAAATTTGAATGAATCTACAAAGAAGATAGTTGTTGGTCAGGAAAAAGACGTGATTCTTGATGCGGGAGGTGTTATTTATTTTAAAGGAAGAATTTGTATTCCCCGATAGGATGGATTGATTCAGAAAGTACTGACAGAAAACCATTGGTTCGCGGTATTACATTTATCTCGGTGTAACCAAGATGTATCAAGATTTCAAGCGATCTTATTAGTGACCTGACATGAGGAATGATGTACCCAAGTTTGTGGCTATGTTCCACAACTGTAAGCAGGTAAGAATGTTCAACAAAGGTCGCAAGGTTTGCTTTAGCAAATGCCAATTCTTGAATGTAATTTGGAAAGGTAGTTATGGATTTTGTGGTTGGTCTCCCCATGACCTTGGAGAAGTGAATGTTTCAATCACATCTCATCCAATTTTAGGTGCAACCAATCGTTAAAATATATAAAACCCAACAAAGAGTTGAGGTTGAAACAACAAGGATTGTACATGTTTAAATTCAAGTATGAAGTATAGACGTGGTCTAAATAGCGATGGGAGTAAGTTTTCAAAAAAGACATGCAAAAAATTCTAAGGGGTAACAATGAATTCAGGGGGGGGGGGGTTGTCTTAGAATGATCTTCCACAATATAATCAAAACAACTGAAAATAACAATATAAAGATGAGTTCGCAGAATGTGATTGATTGTAGGTAAATTTTGCTATATGCGTACTTGAAACTACTAAAAGATAGCTAAATATAAGTGGATAGGTTGGACTATGATTGAGATAGTTTTTTCTGAAACAACTATCATATTTAAAGTGATTTCTGTCGAACATCCACAAGCTTAAGTAATAACAAAAATCCACAACCTAAATAAATCCTCTCTATTGAGAAAGTTGGGTAGGATAATATTTACGATTCAATCTCTCGACTTGAACCCATATAGACCTAATACCTACAAACCATTAATAAAAATCATTTGTTCCACATCCTCTCTCTCAAGAAAGCTACAAACTAAAAATTAGAAGTACATATTAAAACTACAATGAATATATTCAAAACACAACCAAAAGATTGAACCCACTATGATATAGCATTTAAATTAGTAAAAAATAATACCCATAAGCTTATTAAATCCATAATAACACCCCAAGAATTGGGGTTTTAGCCACACATCATTAAAACAATGAAATAATTACCAAATACATCCACCATGATCTAGTTAAATGTTCCCAAGCCTTCACAATGGTACAAAATAAAGAAATTTTGAAAACCACTTGGAAAACCTCAAAGTTAAGTTGGGATATCCTCAAAGTCTATACTAAGAGCTAAAAACAAAGAGAAAATTTTAAGAATAGAATGGGAACTACAATTCCTGAGAGATAATTCATAATACTCCTATTTAAAGATCAACTTACAGTTTCCTAAAATATATCCTGAACGTCTAGTCGATAGTTTAAGTTGGGCTCACCGATTGGTGTGGCGATCCACCTTTTTTCCTTCTATAACCATTTTGCATTGATCATCAGCCTCTCAGGTCCTATAATTTTAGGCGGCCTGGACTTTTGTCTTAGAATCGATCGATGATTTGTTGAATGCTTATATATATCACAAACTTAGTTTTTTCCCCAGGGTTGGCACACTGAAACATTAAGCAAGATGAAGAGTGACAAGGCAGTATAGCGAGTTGTCATAGCAATCACCATGATCTTCTTTTCTCCACCTCTTTAGTTTTTTAGCTCTTTTTTTCCCTAGTATCATCCTTGACTTGCTCCTTGGCTCCTATACCTTAAAATCAATGCTTTAATATCAGTTTATTTCATGAATTAGGAATCTGAGGATAGTAAAACTATCAATATAAAGCTCTATATTAGCCCAAATTTTGGACATATCGAGAATCATGTTTTCATTTGGGTAGTCGTTTATGAAAGACTAAGTCAACCCACTTTATTCAAATTATAGTACAGTATAATGCTCACATTTGTTTAAGTTTTATGCTTGGAGAAAATTTCATCAGGAATTGGTCACTCATAAAACTTTTATCATATTATTCCATCCATAGATGGATGGGCAATAAGAGAAAATGATTTAAGTGTTAGAGGACATGTTCAGGGCATGTCTAATTAACATTAGAGGGCATTGGGATAAGTTCCTACTATTGTGTGTTTTTTCCTGTAATATTAGTTAACACACCAAAATTGACGTGGAAACATTCAAGAAACTTTATGAGAGGAAATGTAGATCACGCACAGAGTGGTTTGAGACTTGAAATGTGAATCCTTTGGGGTAATATTTTTGAAGGATGGACAAGATAAGGTAAGAGAAATACAAACTACACTTCTAGTAGTCAAGATTTGACAGAAAAAGTATGTGGACAATAAGGTAAGGTACATGACATTTGAGGAAGCAAGTTCTTCTAAAAGTGTTCACCCATAAAGGGGATGATGATTTCAGTAAGAACGGAAAGCTTAGTCCTCTATACACTGGTTCATTTAAGATTCTTGATTGTGTAGGGACAGTGACTTATTGATTGGTCTTACCCCTAGCTTACCTGGAGTTTATTTAATATGTCATGTATCTCTGTTGAAGAAGTATCATGGGGACAGAGATTACATCATAAAATTGGACACAATTTTGTCAGCCAAGGTCCTTTACTAAGAGGAGGAATTAATTGCAATTCTGTATAGTAATGTTTGGAAGTTCAGAACGAAGAATAATAAGTTGGTGAAATTTTAGTTGAAGCACCATCAAGTTGAGTAAGCTACTAGGGAAACCGAGAAGGACATGCCAGACAAGTATCTTGAGTTGTTAAACAATTCATGTATTAATCTACTCTTACAGTGGCCAATTTTTTGTAGTTTATCACTTGGGGACGAGTGATGGGTATATGGATATCTATTGTAATAACATGTTCCCTTCATTATGGGTATATTCATTTTAATTGTAATAACATGTTCCCTTCATTATTGAAAAGCCAACGGGTAATTAATTTGGGCAAGAACACTTTTTTGTAGTGACTTGATAATTGTAGTCTAGTCCTAATTTGGAAAAAATATATGTCAAATAAGGTGTAGGAAAATCTCAAAACAAATGGGGATCTTATTTTGAATTTTATCACATGAAAGGATGTAAAAAACGGTAAAGAGCCCCTACATCCTTACAAAAGAAAATTTTGGTGAGTAGAACTCCCAAAACATATCTAGGTGTGAAAAGGTAGTTAAAGAACGTCTCAGATTGAATGTGTGTTGTTAAATGGGGGCTGGGAGCCCAATTTCCATGTTTTTGTCATCGTGCAAGTGACCAACGTGGGATTATTCTTGCCATGGGTAGGGTCACTGAGGTGGCTTGGGGTCCACCATAGCGGTCCAGTTGCGACCTATGTCAGGGAAAAACTCAATTTTATTATTTTTCTACAAACTTTGCTCGTAAAGCTTAGAAGACGAACCATGACAACTTCTGGATAATTTTCCTTGACGTTTTGTGCTAAAGGTAAGGATTATCTATTTTTCAATTTGTAGAACTTATAATATTGGATATTATAATTGGTGGGGGGGGGGGTTTCATGAATTTAATGGCTGAAAATGTATCGATGCATATTAGGATTTTTGGGTTTGCTATAATTCGAACAAATTAGACCTTAATTATTGATCATTGTGTTAAATTACTCCTCTTTAGACCTAGATAAAGGAAACAGAATCCAAAAGGGGAAGGCTCAATTGTCTTAAGAGGATTCAAGTTTGGTTTCGATGTAGGTGATGGTTTGATTTCGTGTTTGTGTGATATGTGTCGGTTAATTGCTTAGTTGTATTCATTTGTGTATGAGAATAAGGAATGTAAAACGAACAAAATGTAATTGTTTATATGTATATGATTAATTACATGTCATGAACCCATTACTTGATTTTTTTCAGTTTTAGCATTAGTCATTATGTGTGTGACTTGTTATTGTGGTTGTGTCGACTGGATAATGTGTCACGTTCAAACATACATATCAAATCATATGTCACATTCCAAAAAATATTTTGGATTGTGTATCAAGTTCCTACACATATATTTGATCTGGTATTTATGTTCCGATGCATGTATATTGGATCAAGTGTAACATTCTGATGTACCCTGCTTTTACAGTATTTTCAATGCATTTTACTTAAGAGTTGTGTGTGTCTAGAGCCTTTTTGTAATAGTTTTTAACAAGTTCTGTGTTATGTTTTGAAGGAAAGATATCCAGGTTGAAAGCATAAAAGGTAGCTAAAATTGCAGAAAATTACCTACGAAGGCCATCGACAGCCCGTCGATCGACGGACCTTAGTTGGTGACCGTTGATGTCTAGTTCAGGCTTTGGGAGAAGATCGGGGAAATCTGACCAAGTGTGGAACCACAACAGTAAATAAATGTCCGTCGATTGATCGATGGTCCATATTGGTGAACCATCGTTTGGTTCAAGAAGGTTCTAGTACCTGACTTTTTGAAGATTCTAAGTATGGAGTTACGGATAAGCATCAACAGAGTGTATTGTTAGTACATCGTTTGATTCAAAGAAGTTTCTATCGGGTGGAGAAAAATATTTTAAGTCATGACTGACTGATGCCATTGAAGACCATCGATTGATCGACGGTCCATCAATGTGGTCGTCGATTGATGTTGTGTACCTTGAAAAAACTTTCCATATTTCAGTTCTTTTTTATTTAGGACTATGTTTTTAATCATATAGGGCATTAAAACTTCATTTTTTAGGTTACCTTCTCTTGTAATTGTTCTATTTTATGTTTGGAGATTTGTTTTTACAAACTTTGGGCGATTAATTAATTTCCTGATTTGGTTAGAAGGATTTTCTTGAAATTACAAGTTGAATTTCTGGGTTTCATATTATTGTTGAGTAAGTTCATGATTTCTTTATTCAATATTATGAATTGTGATCTTGATAGCATAGGGAACAAAATGCAAAACTATTATTCTGCGAACTATGGGTAATTAACAAAGTAATCTTAGTAATTAAGCAATTCCCAAATAGTGTTTTTGCATGCATTGATAATTAATTTACTTAGAAGTCCTTTTAACGAGTGCACGTGTTAGAACTCGCCTTCTTGGTGCTTGCCTAAACAAGGAGGTAGTAATAGGAAACAAATTAGCAACATAGATTTAGTGTGATACAATCTAATAGGCTTGCGTCGACTGGTGCAAACTAATAACTAAGTCATACATTGTATTTGATGTCGAATATTATGTAAAGGTAAGGGATAGTAACTTATACACACGTAGTCGGACTAAGTAACTTATACACACGTAGTCGGACTAAGGTGCGGGGTGAAATTCTCTAAATTCTGTAACAAGGATTTGGAGATATCTAACTTACCACTTTGCATTTAAATAATAGGAAAGAATTGCTACTGGTAGGAATACTGTGTTATGAACCTGGTGGGAACACATATACCCTAATTATTCTCACAACATGGTAAAAACTGAAAATCTACTTTAGTTTACTTGTTCACTCACAATGTTTAAGGAACTTGTTTCACAAAAATCCCCCCTCTACTGACTTGTTATCGGAAAGACATTGACTAAATAGATGTAGTTGTAAATTAATGCTAAGTCTAAACAATTTTCCTCATGGGATTGACCCTAAACTAATAGTTGGTGTTCTATACTTGATTGCGACTGCTTATACTTATTTAGGGAGGTTTAGTTTAAGCGTATCAAATTTTGGCGCTGTTGCTGGGGAATCTGGCATTTAGATTAGCTTTAATTACGTTATTAAAGTTTAGTAAACTATTTCATCATTTTACTTTTCCGTTTTGTTTTTGTTTCTCTCAGGTCTAGCTCTAGTGTTTGCATAGTATATGGATCCAATGAGAACCACTCACTCCATACGATCTGGAGCTCAACCGAACCTTAAAACGAATAAAGAATCAAGGGTTATAGCTAATCCTAACAGAGGGAATATAGGTGATGGAGCAGGTCGTCAACGTCAATTACCAGTTGAGGTACACCACCAGGCGCACGTTGAAAATCAGTTAACTGATGCCTTGGGTTTGCAACCTCCAGCAGCCCCACGACTTAAGGATTATTATAGGGTCAACATTAAAATTGCAGACTCTGACGGACCTCTTTTCCTAACCCCCCTTATAGCCCCTTGTGCATACATTCGTGGTGACGAGTAGCTCGATACAGATGCTCACTTGCAAGGGGCTTGTTTTCGGGACTACCATCTGAAAATCCACATGCCCATATCGCTAAATCGAGGTCTATGTGCAAAAGTTGTTTGGGTTGAGAAGAATTGGACATGAATGTTATTGACTTGCGAGTGTTTCCTTTATCACTGACAAAAGATGCCTCTATATAGTTCACTGAGCAACCCTACAATGCTATCTATACTTGGGATTAATTGAAAGATGTGTTCTTAGCGAGGTACTATCCGGTGTCCAGGAAGCTAAACCAAAAGGATAAGGTGAAAAACTTCGTGAAACTACTTGGAGAGTCAGTGAGTAGTTCTTGGGACAGATTTACTTTGTTTGTGAGAGGCTTCCGAAACTACCCCATTAATGATGAGTCACTAAAAAGTACTTCTATAGAGGTTAAGATGATAACAACAAAGAAGTGTTCGATACTATTGAGGGTGGCTCCTATGGAAAATGCACATGTGTTGAGACTGCAGATAAGTTGGAGAAGATATCTTGCAATAATAATGCTTGCAGCCATATAAAGTTAGACACTGAGCGGAACACCTTCGCACTACAGACTACAAACAACTCAACCAATGATGAGAATTAGGAAGAGATGGCACAGATGAGAACTGAACTAGGATTGGTTTTGAAGCATGTGAGCGGAGGCACAGAGAAAGTGAATGTGGTGAACTATTTGGCTAAATTACCACCAACGGTAGATGATTACCACTATGAAGATGATACATATGTAGTGATTGATCAGACGAGTGGTTTGCGACCACACGCCCAAGGTTCTACTCAGGATAATTGGAGTCAAGGTTAAGGAAACCAAGGTCGGAAATAATGTAAACACAATCGAGCAGATCAATATGTCCGAGATGGGAACTACAACCGCGACAACTTCAATCGGAATAACTATGGTAAGATGAATGATCGGAGTGGGACATATGTTCTCCTAAAAATGAAGAAGTTGCTCTTAGGAATGGTGAAGGTTGTATGGCGCGAGTTGAGGATATGCTTCAGAAGATGATGATGAGGTTTGATGCAATTGATGAAAATGTCAAGGAGATGAGAGGTAACCTAGCTAACATCTAACAAATGGTAGAGGTACATGTTGTTTTGATAAAGCATATTGAGCTAAAGATGGATCTACTATGAACACACGCCAACGTGGTACTCTTAAAAGCAACACTATCCAGAACCCTAAAATTGATGGGCAATGTATAACAGCCAGTACTCAAGAAGGTAAGCAGACTTTTGATCCACCCATGTTGTCTGTTGTAGAAGGTTGTATGAGAAAGGATGAAGATGCGATAGAAGCTAGTGGAGAGTTGGTGGAAAAAACAATGAAAGAAGCAGAGGTATCTTATAAGGTGGTTTCCATTCCTAGACCTCCGCCACCATTTCCACAGAGATTGGTGAAGAAAACGGAAGATGGTAAATATCGCCGCTTCATCACTATGTTTAAAAAGCTTTCCATCAATGTGTTATTGATAAAAGCCTTAGAGAAAATGCCCAGATATGCTAAGTTTATTAATTATATGGTGACAGAGAAGAGATCGGTGAGTTTTGACAATAATTAAAGAATGCAAAAATAAGATTCTGGCGCTTTCACTGTTCCATGTACAATAGGGTTGATAAACTTTGCTAAAGCATTGTGTGATATGGGTGAAAGTATAAATATCATGCCTCTGTCCATTTATATGAAGTTAGTCTTGGATGACCCAACGCCTACTACGATGCGTATAGTAATAGCCCATCGAACGGTAGAGGCCCATTTCTATACTCCATAATGTGCTTGTGAATGTGGAGTCATTCATATTTCTAGCCGATTTTGTGATTCCTTACTGCGATATTGACTTTGAGGTACCCGTTATTCTAGGAAGACCATTCGTTCCCACTGTGTGTGCATTAGTCAATATGGAAAAGGGGCAAATGATATTTAGGTTTAAAAATGAAAAAGCAACTTTCAATATATGTAGGTCCATGAAACAAAGTGGTGAGCTCCAAATGGTATATTCCATATCCTATAGGGTTGAGAGTGTATCTGAAGTGCAAATTGAAGAGCGACTAGGTGTCGAGGCACTAGCGGCAATCATAATGAATGTTGACCTTGATGGTATTGAAGAGTATAATTTTTTGGTGGCTGCACTTGTTGAATGAAATGAATATCGGTCAAAACCGAAGAAGTTGGAGTTAGATATGAAGCATCGCGAGTCTCCACCTGCGAGAACATCTATTATGGAGGCTCCAAAATTAGAGCTCAAGGCTCTACCACTTTATCTGAGGTATGTATTCTTAGGTAGAGATGATACTTTATCGGTGATTATTATAGCAGAGTTGAATGCACAACAAGTTTAGTGTTTAGTGGAAATGTTGAAGAGGTTCAAGAGAGACATAGGTTGGACAATTGTGGATATTATTGGGATCCCAAAAAATCAAACTCATGCCCGACCACAAACCGACTATTTAGCACCAAAGAAGGTTGATCCACATATGCAAGAGGTACTGAAAAAGGAGATCATCAAATGGTTGGATGTTTGAGTCATTTAACCTATTTCGAAAAGCACTTGGGTGTATCATGTTCAGTGCGTGCCTATAAAAGTTGGGATGACACTTGTAGCTAATGACAAGAACGAGCTTGTTCCAATGCATTCAGTGACCGTATGGAGAGTTTGCATGGACTACTGGATGTTGAATGTTTGGACAAAAAAAACCATTTCCCTATGCCCTTTATGGATTAGATGCTCGATAGACTTGTAGGCAAAGGGTTGTATTGCTTTCTTGATGGCTATTCGGGCTACAATCAAATCTCTATAAATTATGAGGATCAAGAGAACACCACTTTACTTGACTTTATGACACGTTTGCCTTTAAAAGGATGTCATTTGGGTTATGTAACGCACCAGCCACCTTCCAACGTTGTATGATGTTGATATTCTCTAATATGGTGGAGGACACTATTGAGGTGTTCATGGATTATTTTTTTATGGTTGGTAACTCCTTTCGTTAGTGTTTGAGTAATTTGGCTGAGGTGCTCAAAAGATGTGATAAGAGCAATTTGGAGCTAAATTAAGAGAAATGTCACTTTATGGTGAAAGAAGGTATACTATTAGGCTATCACATCTCAGAGAAGGGGATAAAGGTTGATCAAGCTAAAGTGGAAATGATATAGAGGCTTCCTCCACTCATCTTTGTAAAGGGTGTGAGAATTTTTCTTGGACGTGCTGGCTTTTTCCATAGGTTTATTAAGGACCTTTTGAAAATTGCACATCCTTTATGCAAACTGCTCGAGAAGGAATGTAAGTTCTACTTCCATGAATCTTTTCTGAAAGCGTTTAGATATTTGAAAGATATGTTGGTGTCCGCACCTATTATTATTTTACAGGATTGGAGTGAGATATTTGAGGAGATGTGTGATTCAAGTAGGGTTGCACTTGGTGTTGTATTGGGACAGAGAAGAATAAAATCCTTTACTCCATTTACAATGCAAGTAATGTCTTAAATAAAGCCCAAAAGAACTACAAGATAACTAAACAGGAACTTCTTGCGGTGGTGTTTGCATTTAAAATATTTCTCTCCTATTTACTTGGCACAAGGGTCATAGTGAATATGGACCATTCTTCTTTGCGGTATTTGATGGAAAAGAACAATGTTAAGCCAAGGTTTGATTATATGGGTATTGTTGCCTCAAGAGTTTTATTTTGAGATGAAGCCAAGGTTGATTATATGGGTATTGTTGCTGCAAGAGTTTGATTTTGAGATGAAAGATAGAAAGGGGACTGAGAATCAAGTTGCTAACCACTTGTCAAGATTGGAGGATGAACCTATGCGTGAATTAGGAGAAAAGATTGAAATTAATGATGCATTTTCAGATGGACATGTATTGGCCGCTTTTTAAGATTTGATCCCATGATTTGTAGACTTTGCAAACTATCTGGTCCCATAAGATTTAACCTTCCACAAAAGAAAAAAGTTCATTCATGATGTGAAAAAGTTCTTGTGGGATAGACCTTATTAATATCGGAGTTGTGCCAATGGGATAATTCACTGTTGTGTACATGAGGTTGAGATGTTGACTGTTTTGAAGGCATGTCACTCCTCGCATGTGGGTGGGCACCATAGTCGTATCCCCACTGCGCATAAGATCTTGGTGTGTGGGTATTACTACCAAACTTTTTATCAAGATGCTCACAATTTCTCCAAATCATGTGATAGGTTCCAACAAGATGGAGGAATTTTGAATGGGCAAGAAATCCCCTTGAATCCTATTCTGATGATTGAGCTATTTGATGTATGGGGCGTTGACTTTATGGGCCCGTTTGTAAGTTCTCTGGGATGAAGTATGTTTTTGTTGCGGTTCACTATGTCAAGATGGATGGAAGCAATTGTGCTTCCTATCAATGAAGGAAAGAGTGTCACCGCTTCTTGAAAAAGAATATATTCTCTGGATTCGGTACACCTAGGGACATTATAAGTGATGGTTGCTCTCACTTTTGTAATAAATTGTTCAAAGGTTTATTGGAGAAATATGATATGCAGCATAATGTGGCTACTCTTTACCATCCACACACTAGTGGTTAAGTTGCGGTGTCCAATCGTGGGATTAAGCTAATTCTAGCAAAAACTGTGAATGCTAATAAAATTTATTGGTCAAGGAGGCTTGATGATTCTCTATGGGCCTACCACACTACATAAAAGACTCCCATAGGTATTTCTCCATACCAACTTCTATATGGGAAGGCTTGTCACTTTCTAGTCGAGTTAGAGCACAAGGATATGTGGGCAATGAAAAGACTGAAGTTGGATTGGACTGAAGAAGCGAAACAAGACTATATGGGTTGGATGACCTTGATGAATTTTTCCTAAAGGCCTATGAATGTTCAGCCATCAACAAAGAGAAGATGAAGAAGTATCACAACCAAAGAATTGAAAAGCGAGAATTTGTTGTTGGTGATATAGTACTCCTATTATAATCTAGGCTACGCTTGTTTCCGAGGAAACTCATGTCCAAGTGGACAAGTCAATTCCTCATCACTTAAGTGTTAGAGAATAAGGAAGGTGCAAAGTTCACAGTCAACGGGCAAAGGATCAAGATCTATCTGGGGCATGCGGAGATGTTCATGAAGTGGTTGAGGCCTATCATCTTGATAACTCTGAGTAATAAAGGGGCCTGCATCGATCTGCAATGTTAAATCAAGCGCTTCTTGGGAGGCAACCCAAAGTGTACTTTGTACCCAACTACACATTTTGTTTTCCTTGTAGAATGAGTCGTAGTCTTGTTTAGTTTTTCTTATTAGTTAGCTTTTCTTTTTGTGTTAGTTTTTGGTAGAGATTAGTAAAGGGTCCATGTCTTAAAAAGTGTCAAGAAAAACATAAAATGAATGGCCTTATTGATGCTACATGTGCAGGAAGCAAAAGCATAAATCAGCTGAAAATGGTCTGGTGCAGAGGTTTACGGACCCCATCGACAAACGCTCGATGGAGTCCATAGATCGCAGGTATGTCTTAAAAGTTTTTCTAAGTCTGAAGTGATCGACGGTCCCAATCAGTGCACGTCGATTGACTACGCATTGTCGAAGGGGTATCGTACGTTCAAATCTGTCTATGACCCAACCCTACTCGGCTGGTAGTATTAAAAGAAGAAACCTTTAAAATTCATTCCATTTTCTTCCAAAATTCCCTCCTTAACTGTTTCGACCCATCATTTCCCCCATATTTCATTCCCACAATAAACTCTCTATCTTTCCAATTTGTCCCATTACTTTTCTAATTTTCCAAACACTCTCTCCCCATAATTCTCTGTTTCTTCATTCTCCTTGGTCCGGTGATCGAGTTCGGGTGCGTAAACTACTTCTTGAAAGATCACTAGTGCACAAAACCACGACACTACTAAAAAAGGTATTTTGATTTCCCTTACACTTTTAATTGTCGTTCATAGTTAAATACATGAATATGAAAGTGAGTCTTGACCTTTGAACTACTTTAGGTGAATTTTCATGCTAAAATTATATAATTACGTCCCTCAGAATGATAGAATGTGGTTGTGTAGCATATTAGTCTTTCTAAAATGTGTGTGTCTCCGTATGTTTGAAAAAATTGGAATTGGGTATCCTTATTTTAAATGAATTGAGTTAATAATTTCATGAAATCGGAATGCTAGGAATGATGAGCTCGTCGTGGGTGCGTTAGAATGGTTGTTTAAACTTGATTGTGTAAAAAGGAATCACTAAAGAAACTAAAAATTTGAAATTGCACTGGATTGCATTATGTCTCAGGACAACAGTACGAGACCCTCTGTATGGATCGTCGATTGGGACATCGACTAGAAGCATCCTGAGAACCCTAAATACAAAATGACGGAATTGGTCATCGACGGAACTTTCTAAACGTCCGTCGTTCCCATCATAGAAACTTATTGCACCTCTTTCCTAAAATAAATCGAAGTGTCAGACGATGGAAGTGGACTACACTCCGTCGATTGACCGATGGGCCATTGTGCACGTCAGTTCATCCCATTAGAAACCATATTTTGAATGAATCATAAAAAATCTTCTAAGATTCATACGATGGACGGGATCGATTGACCGTCGATTGATAGATGGGAAGTCGATAGTGTCTGTCGACCTGACTCTGCAGCAAGGAACTACATTTTAAATTTTCAAGTTTACTTCGTTCCGTTGTTTATTGAGTGTGTTGTGGTGTTTCTATGATACTAACAATTACTTCACATGTACAAATGGATCCTAAGAAGGACGATGTCGATTCCAAGAGGAGAAAATCCATGTCAGTTCCCCCGTATCATTTGTTCATCGACAAAGACTCCGATTACGAGCGATACACATCCTATGTGCTTGCAAGTTTTACAAAACCGACAGCCGCAGCATGGTTCACTAGGGGAACCCCCGAAAGGTGACTCCTGGCATAGTCACTGCCTCCTAGTCTTATGAGGAGCACACATTGAGCGATTTAGCTACTGGGGCTGTTTCCAGTTTGGCGTGAATTTATTGGTGGAAAATGCCTTCCAGCATATGAGGATCATGGGTTAAGTCTACGGTTATTGGTTTTGTTATAATTCGAAAAAGTAAGACCCAGTAATTGATCTTTGCATTAAATTACTCGTGTGTAGACCTAGAACTAGTGAAAAGAATCTGAAAGGGGAAGACTAAAGTGTCTTAGGAGGATTCAAGCTTTGTTTTCTAGGTAGGTGATGATTTTATTTCATGTTTTTATGATATGTGCCGGTAATTGCTTCATTGTATGCATTTATGTATGAGAATAAGGATTGTAAAATGAATCTAATGCAATTGAGTATATGTATATGACTAATTAAATGCCATGAACCTATTACTTTATTGTTTCACTCTGAGCATTTTTAATGATGTGTTTGACTTTTGACTGCGGTTCTGTCGACTAGATTATGTGTCACGTTCTGACACATATACTGGATTAGGTGTGACGTTGCAAGACATATGTTTGATAGTGTATCAAATTCTTGACAGATATATATGATCGGGTGTCACGTTCCTACATATGTATATTTGATTTGGTGGAACATTTCCATGCACTAAGAGTTTTTATGGGTTCCATAAGGGGAGATATGTTATTGTATATAAATGTGTAATTGTCGTTGATATTAGGAATTGTATGTTTCTCTTGAAAGGATAATGGATCTTTGTATTCTTTATATGTGTGAATATTTTAAATAGATTTCTTGTCTATGTTTCATTTGATTGAGTAGTTACGTGATAATACATTTACATTGTGGTTGTGTTCTGATAATACACTTGTTCATTCTTTGTTGAGTACTCTTACAGATTGACCTGAGTTATGAGATAACTGATCAAAACCTGATTCAAGATTAGCGTCATCAGTGCAAAGAAAAAGATTTGTGTTGAAATCTCCAAGCTTAATCCACCTCGCACTAGACTTTTGCTACAATATGATTCCTCTATCAAAAACCACTTCTCCAAACACAATAAGAGGGCCCTTTCTTAAATTATTAGCCCATTACTACACTGCATACTCAAGTGTTGTTGAACTACCTTCAATTCTATCATGGCACTATCAGTTTGTTGGTTTATATTATGAACTTCCCTAGAATGCATCCTTTTGAGTTGTGTCTTTAGTTCACTCAGCTTAAATCAAATATTTTTAATCCTCCTGTGATTTTTTTTGCTGTCTCTCTACTACACTGACCATATGTAAGAATTCTTCATGGTCAGCTAGAACATTGAAAAATCAGAAAGGATTTTTTTTAATATGAGGTGTTGCATGAAACTTAAGAATCCGGGGAGAATGATAAGAAATCATTGGCAAGCCATACTCTATTCACACATGTAATCATCCTGTCAAAATCACCAAGAGTCCTATCCAGCATACTCCATCTTCATTCGCCTCTGATAGTTTGTTTTCCATGTGAAAAGTTCTCCTTTTAATGATAGTTCGCTAAGAGATAATTGTTGTTTACATTCTGAGAAATCTTGTGTTTCACCCTGAGTCATGTGATTCGCCATTAGTGTGTCATTTGGTGAGAGCACAAAATTGAAATCACCCCATGACAACCAAGGTTTATTCATAAATTGGCCAATTTACTGTAGATTTACCCCCATTGACTTTCTTTGTTCCGAGCTATTATAACCATCGGTTATGGTGACCACGACTTTAGATCCACCAATTATTCGTTTAACTAAGCAATGAATGAATTGCAATTCCTTTTCAATCAAGATAACGTCGTACCATTGGGGGTTCCGTAAGATGCATACCCGCTCATTTGTTGCCTTCTCATAATTATGCAGGCCACCCTTATTTAAAGTTAAGTGGTTGAAGATCCTATTACTTTTATGAGTTATCATTCAAATATCCACTAAGCATACTAGGTTAATAAGATCACTATAGATATAGTTCTTTAACGCTTTTTGCTTATACCTTTTATTGGCACCTCTTGTTTTCAAACATAAACATTGCATAGAGATGCACTTTGGCACTCACCTCTATCAGGGACTATGTTATGAGACTCCTCAATTCCACTGGCCAACTTTTCAAAGCTATTCTTAGTAGCTGTAGGATTACTAAGAACAGGGAAGTTTCCCGCATTGAGGGGTGGGATTCCAATTCCACTAGTAGGCAGTGAACTCTTCTTTTACTTTGACATTGTTTGGGACTTGGAGTGTACTCTAAAGGTTGCATGTGACTTCTATTGTTACTGTTTAGTATATTCATGTATGTGTCGGTTGGATTGCCATTCATATGTTATATTCCTTGCTATCCTCCTTCGTTTTCTTAGCAGATTCATCTAACCTTATGTTACATCTCTATAAATAAGAGGGTATCTTTGTTATAACAAAAAAAAATGCAGAGATGTATGTTACTATGAACCATAAAAGTATACTAAATACAAATGCAATGCACATTTCCTTTTGTATTTGCAATTTCTTTATAAAATTAACCATTCCTAACTTTTCAGGTCGTGGTCACTAGCTTATTTTATCATAAACAATAGGTCCCCATGTAGCTGCCACTAGCTCGATCTTCAATAACTTTTAGTGTATACTCTATACCCTCTCAAACACCTTTTTGTTTATCCAACTCGCTTAATTTACTATAGCATCGTTGAATTCTACTAAGCCTGATATTCCTTTTTTGTTCATTGATGTGAAAGTTGTTTAGAAGTGGTTTGAGCCTCAACCTTGTAACTTCTTAAGAGAGAATTTTATCAAATATGGATTGAACTACATGACCTAGAAAATGGGTGCCTTTTAAAACGTGTTATTGTTTGTAGATCTTTGAGGGACAGATTACCCACAACTAATAGGATTATCAAGATAGGGATTAGCCAATCTTCTGGATGTTGTTGTTGCTCCTCACCTGGTATGGAATGGAACATTGTGTCTATAGTTGTGTGCTTGTTCATAAACAATAGAAAATCGTATGTAGCGTGTTTGGTATCCATTGGTAAACTACCCACATACAAATTTAGTTAACTGATTAAATATTAGGAGCCATGATTCTTTGATTGCTTCGATGTCTAAATTATTCCTATCATTAGTACTTGGAAAATTTGGAGATTAAGACGTGGGATAACGTATGGTACTGAAAAGTTAACCAACATTTCTTTTACTCTATATTAAGTACAAAATGCATGTTCTAAAAGATCAACTTGGGACTCAATAAGAAGGAGATAACTTGTAATTTGGAAAGACATATTAGTGCCGAGAATACTAATTTTGTACACTGAATCTGAACTATAGGTAGGCGTGTCAAAACAAAATCTTATTGCAATTATAGAAATGAAAAGTCTGGTGGAGGAGGTATTGTCAGGGACAAAGATTGTCGACTGATATCAATTGTCTTGTACGTTTATAACCGCTAACCATTTTTTCTAAACATAATATCATATATTTTGTTCTTTAGGATTCTTTAATGTCTAAGATCACATTTGCATCTCAACTTGAATATAAATCTGGTGACTCTACGACAATAGATTTTTCAAAGACTTACATGGATGAAGTGGGTGGGTTTAAGAAGGCATGCATATATGGTCTTGGTTCTCAAACAGTATTCTATGAGAAGATTGGTTAATCGTCTGCTTCAACTAACCAACCTCAAGATTGTAGGTTTGACGCTCGAGTGAAGGAATACGTTCAAGAAATGAAGGAGGAGATGAAGCGTGAAATGAGAGAAGAGATAACAAATGAATTGCGTGAAGAAATGAAACATGAAATGCAGCTAAAAATGAAAGAGCAAGTTGATAAGATTTTCAGAGCACGTTTGCCGACCCTCATAGCTGGGCTGCATAAACCACCCCCTATTACACTGCCCACTGGTAGACCTCCAACTGGTACACTATCTTAACTTAGACTTAACCTATTATCAAATAATGATATAAGTCATTTTAATTTTCAAACTATCCCAAGTAGATTTTGCATTGTTTGTTCCATATTTGAAATTATTTTGAACTCTTCATTATAGATTTTGCATTGTTTTTTCCCTTATTTGGATTCATTTTGAACTCTTCATCTTAGGTTTTGCATTGCATGTTTATGTATTCAATCGGAACTCTTCATCTTTTGTTTGCATTGTTTATTCAAGTTATAATTTATCAAAAAACCACTGTATGTTTCCAGACTATTTAAGATTTGTAAAAGCTATAAATTACTATAAATATACAAAGTGAAACTTTACTATGGAATTATCATTTGTTTAGTAATATGGCAATATACATTACTAATCAATCACTGACAAAATATTGAACATACAAACAAATTAAAAATCAGTTAGTAAGCTTCCTAACAAATAAGTAATGAACTTTTTGTGTTTCAAAAATTAATTAGTAACTTAACTTAAAAAAGTAGATGGTCATACTTACTTACAGATTTAAATTCATTGGTAATTTACTAACGAAATACGAACACATTTCTTTTCTTAACTGAAATTGCTAATTGATTACTAATAAATTTGAATAATGAAGATCAAAATTCACCAACTTTTTTGCTCTTGGTTAGCAAACTTACCAACCATATTCTGACCGAAAAATGGTTGGTGAATTTCTCAACGAAAATCGAAGGCTACATTTCAACAATTTCCAAAAAGTTGTTTAGGTTATAAAACATATATGCACAGTAGAAGCGTAATAGGATCTTATTGCTTACATGAATAATATATAACCAATATTGTTTACGCTAGAAAACATAATTCTAGAATACAAAAACATAATTAAATTTAATTCAAGAATTACCTCTTGAAGCATGAGCGGATACCTTCAAGAAAATCCCCAAGATAGACAGACATTCAAGCGAATCTTCAAGATAGTTATGGTCTACTACAGTGATCCCAAGTCACATACAAACTCTCTCAATACTTGGGTGGCAAATATCAATTAGAAAATTAATCATCTTTCTAGTGTTAGAAGAATCCCTATATATAGAGATTTCCTCCTAACCCAAAAAGGACTAGAGACCTAGTTTTTCTAAAAGACTAGAAAAAACCCATATTATTCTTCCTTTTTGCATAGAAATAGGATTCCGAGTTCTAGTTAAATATTGGAACTATAGGGACCACAAAATAAATTACCGATGCTTTCTATTATTGAAATAATTCGTAATAATTAATTTGAACTATTCTTACCATAAAAAATTACAAATCATTCCACTAGAAATTCGTAATTTCACTCTTCTATTTCGTAATTTCCATTAAACACTTATGTAATTACCCATGTTAAGATTTTAGATACGAATCAATAAATTAAATTACTGATAAATTTAACTTAATTATTTATTTTCTTTAGAGTGCTACTTAAATTATTTCATGTGTCGGATTCATAAATCCACTTGCAAGATTTCACACGATGAAAACTTATAAGTTTCTAAAAAAGACATATCAATCAATCTCTATAACGAGACATAAATTCCATAAACTAAGTTATTATTTCACCAATATATATTATTATCATCCAACTTACCAGGCATATTGACCCATCCAAGAATCTCACTTTTTAATAAATCAAAACGATAATTAATATATAAAGATCATAATACTTATATCAGGATTAAGAATATAAGTAAATTTAATAGTTTAGCGAATTTGTTTTTGTCAGTCTAAAACAACTATGTCTACTCAGTGCGTTCAATACATACAAAATGTACTAGGACAAGAAGTTAGAACTATACCCGTTCCCATAATCGGGACAAATTACATATAATCTTGTGCTACAATCATACCCGATGACATGTCCAATTTCCATCCTAGATTGTGAACAAAAAAGTTTATACTTATAAGAACCGATGATTTAATCATCTATGTATAAGCTAAAACTATACACACCAAATCATCTAATATATAAGTAAATAGACACCATAAACGAATATATGATCTTTTAAAATTGAGAAAATATCTATTCTCTAATAAATGTTATTTCTTAAAATATGATTAATAGTATATATTCCAACAATCTCCCACTTAGACTTTTAACCATCACAATTGTTATAACGTACTATATCTAAATGCATGGTTAATAGTATATACCATAACAATCTTCTACATAGATATTTAATCTTGAAAATTATTAGATACTATGTCTAAATACATGATTAATAATATATACCCTAACAGTTTATGTGTTTACCAACTGAATTTTAGTTTGTAATTTTACCAACTAACTGAAATGGGTTGGTAAAAATTAGTAACGAGCTTTTTAGAAACAGGTTAACATTTGTTGGTATTCAGTTGGAAAATTCACTTGCTAACCAATTTAATCAATTTACAAACCGATAATTCTGTTGGAAATTCAGGTTTTTTTTTTGTACATTTTTGTTCTCGACTTTTTCCCTCGACTGAATAAGTTGACGGTGATGAGGTTCCACAAAATCAGTCTTGTTCAAGTTCCACTTTGGGTGATCAACACACATTACCCTCTTTGGTGTACGCCAATGTTTCTTATCTTGAAGAGTAAGATCCCTCTCCTTTTCTTCTTAATTAATTCTTGTATTTGTAATCGTAGATCAACAAGTTAATCCATATATTTTTTTTTTTTGTTAAGATGTTTAGTTCGGTGGATCATTGTTTTTTATCCCTAGAAATCTATAGTGGGTTGTCATCTTGGGTGCCTATTGGTTAGCTTTATGTATCTATGTCTCTTCCTTCTTTGTTTGATCTCAGTCTACCTACTTTTTTAATTTATTCATCTGTCTTTTCCACTTTATTTGAGTCTAGTTTCTCTTCAATTGGTAGAAATTTTTTCTATCTCTTGATTGGATTTTAGTTTCTCTTCACTTGATAGATTTCTATTTTTCAGGTTGATTTTTGTTTAAGCATCTTTTTAATGGATAAATCATTGTTTTTCAGATTTATTTTAGTCTAGTTTATTTTACTATTGAATGTGTCTTTTTTCTGCTTGGTTTTAGTATAGTTTATGTTTAATAGATGAATATGTGTTTGTTTCAATTTGATTTGATTCTAGTTTCTTTTTAATTGTTGATTCTATATATTTTCTAGTTAATTAGAGTCTAGTTTCTTTTTAATTAATGTATCTTTGTTTTTACTTTTTTATCTTAGGTTAATTGCATTTTAATTGTTGGATAACTATTGTATGCTTCATTTGGGTCTTGTTTCGTTTTAATCGATGGATATATATTTTTAAGCGTGATTTGAGTCTAGTAAAAGTTAAATTTATGGGTTTGTGTTTTTCATAATTGATTTGAGACTGTTTCCTTTTTACTTGATGGATATGTGTTTTTAGGTTGATTTGAGTCTAGTTTCTTTTTAATTGATAGATATTTATTTTGTTCAGCTTGATTTGAGTATAATTTTTATAATTGATATATTTGTATTTTGTATCTTGTTTTAAGTCTAATCTCTTTTTAATTTATGTATCTTTGTTTTTTTGTTTCATTTGAATCTAGTTGTTATTAATTGGTAGATCTCTTTTTTTTTCTTCATTTTTTATGAGTGTAATTTCTTCATAATTGATGGTTATGTGTGTTTTTTGGCTGAGGTAGCAGTAGAGTGAAATAAGAAGCTTTTGACCTCCTTCCAGTAAGATAAATACTATTATTATACCTTTTAGTATTATCATTTTTTTCAAATTTATAAATCAAATCTATATAGAATACATGAACTTAATGACTTGGTGTATGTTTATTGAACTTTCCCTATTATAAATATAGTTTTATACTTTCTTAATCTTTCAAATTACAACATAACAAAGTAGAGATTCATTCACTTACTTTACCTTACATTAGCCAAAAATTATTTCTTCACATACATTAGCGAAAAGTTTTTCTCCATGAATTTCATGGTTAGAGAAAAAACCAAATTGTATTTTCCATGAGATCGGGGGAGTCATCTTCTTAAAAAATGAAGGATTTCGCAAAACTAAGCTTCTCCATTCCGCGTTATCAATCTTTCCATCGTGTTTCAGATCTTCTTCTTCAAAAGTATTGTCAATTATTCTCTCTATCACATGTTTTGAATGTTTTTGATTAGTCTTAGCAAGAGTAACAATCATCATCTGCTTTACCTCTTGCCTGTCAGTGAAACCCTATTTCTTGATATCATATAGTGTAAGTGAAAACTCAATCTTATCATCAATAGGTTCAGTTGGATGAAAAATAGAAAGTGCTTTCCTATTTTTGAGACAAACTACTTTGTAATTCCCTTAAGCTTTGTGTCAATTAAGTCAAATACTCTTTTTTAAAGACATATTCTTCCCCATTTGTGAGGAAAACTACTTTATAATTTTTCTTGTTGTTCCCCTATTGATATCATAAACCTTACAATCACTTAGCCAATAACTTGCGAGAGTTATTCATTATTTAGTTTCTTGTGTCATCTAGGTAATATTAGCAAAATTTTTTTGACAATATACAATAAGAATTATTCTAAGGTTATGGATCATCCAAATAGTCCTTTTTTGATTACACTACTCCTCTTTTCGTTCATTATTGCTAGTTAGATAATTTATAATCTGATTTTATTTTCACTTTTCATTTTGAAAAAACAAAAAAGTACATATATTTTTTTCTATTACACCTGAACTTATGTATATTAAGTTAACATCAAGAAAATAATTGACAAGTAAATCCAAATAAATGAAGTAGTATCATGCATAGAAAACTTTGATCATATGTTTTATCAATGAAAAATATTTTTTGAGTGGATCGATGAGTTGAAAAGTCTAGGGTTTGGTCGACAAACCCATATACAATAGAAATGGGAATAAAAACTTCTTTGTTGACAGAGTATTTGACTTACTTGACAAAAAGTGTAAGGAAGTATTGGGCGTAAAAGAGTTTTCTTCTTCACTTTCTATTTTCCATCCAAATGCACCTATTGATTATAAGATTGAGTTGTCATTTCAACTATATCATATCAATCAACAGGGTTTCATTGAGAGACAAGAGGTAAAATAGATGATGTTTGTTACTCTTGCTGAGACTAATCTAAAACTTTCAGACAATGTGATAGAGGGCATAATTGACAATACTTTTGAAGAAGCGGATACGAATCACGATGGAAATATTGATAAGGAGGAACATGGAAGTTTAGTGTTGCGGATTCCTTCTCTTTTGAAGAAGATGACTCTCTGATACCTCACGGAAATTACTACAATGTTATTGAGCTTTGTGATAACACGTCAACCAAATAGTAAGAGTTTTGAATTTCACCAAATGTGTGACATTAATTATAGATTTTTTATGGGGGTTTATATTTACTAGTATTTGGACACGTGCATTGCAGATATATTCAAAGTTAATAACTATAATTTTTTTTGTTGAATATCAAAATTTATTTATTTTTAAATGCAATCCATAAAATATATGAATGGTGATCTATTTCATTAAACTTGAATAATAAGATATTAGCTAATTTATGAAATTGAAAACCTACTAATTACTTAAATAGTTATAATGATTTTAATAAGATTGATTTTGGGAAAAAGAGCGACAAACTCATTTTCATCGATCATAGGTTGGTCCAAAGAAGTTTCGGTTCCCTACACTAAGTCCGTTGTTCAACACTAGCTCAGTGATAGAGAAGCCGACAATGAAAAACTAGTCATATTTACCTCTTCAGGTGAATATTTAAAAAGAATGTCCTCAAAATTTAGTTTTATCATTGAAATTCATAATACTATGTTATCTACCTTAATATTTTTCCCAAATTTGTAACTTGTGTTAGAAGTAATAATTCTTCCTCTCCTTAACTTTCTTTTAAAAATTTTTCAATAAAAACAAACCTTTAAAAAATAACAAATATATTTTAATAATCAAAACATAAAAAGTATATATATTCTTCATTTACCTAACAAGAAACAATTGCTAAAAGTATAATAAAAAAATATTGGCATGCTAAATCACATGCTAGGAAAATAATATGCATATACATTTATGCATAAAGTTTGTGCATTTCAATAAATTAATTTTATTTATTTCTTAGAAACCTAACCAAAAGATGAGTTCATGAAGTAGATTCTAATGTCTTATTGAATTCACCTTTTATTTGCATTCTTTGAATGTTTCCTTCATTTATTTATTACTCGTAATTATATGTCTATACATTTACTCTCAATACAACCTTTTCAGTGCTCCTAATTATCAATACAAGGAATAGACGTGCACGTGAGTGATAGATAAGTTATAAACTTTTCCTCGCTATAATACTGAAATATTAAGTAATAGTGATTAAGTAACACAAAAGGGTAATATCTATATAATGTTAAATTTTTTTGAAGGAAACTTTATGAGAGATTAGATCACATAGGTAACATTGATAAATATAATCAGTCGTTTGTCTTGAGCATCTAAAATAAATTGTGACGATTCTATAAATTTTGGAAAAGGTATTCCGAAGCATAATCTACATCTCAAGAGAAATTGTTGACAAGAACAAATGAAATTAGACTACATCACGTTGAATACATATATCGAAACATTACACACTAATGAATATTGGAACAAACATTATTATATAATCAAAAAAATTTCCTCAAGTAGTTGAGATTATTAAATATACCCTCTTAAGATAGAACAACTTATTTCATTAGATAAGTAGTGCCTCATATTGTTCTAAACTTCGAACTCACTCAACAATAATAAATAACACAAATAAATTTAAAATGCAAGAATATGATTAGAAGATTAAAAAAATAGTGGTTAGAAAATGAGAGGAAGCATCTCTATTTATAGTCAACAAAGGGTAGTACTAATACACAAATATTTTTTCTGTCTTGGCTGAAAAGTCATCACCTTTTTCAGAAGTCACAACCCTTTCGAAAAGTCACAACTTGTTAAAAAAAAGTCACAACTTTTTGGAGAAGTCACAACTTATTGAAAAAGTCACAACTCTTTGGAAAAGTTACAACTGATTGGAAAATTACAACCCTTCGAAGACAGTCACAACTCATCGAAAAAGTCACAATTCATTGAAAATTCAAAATCTAAGTTAGGGATATAAGGAGGAGAAGAATGAGTTTGTTTGTCACTTGTTTGGGTCGTGCATCAATCAAAGAGGGTAGGGCTGCGATGCTGATACGGGACATGGACATATCCAGGTTGATGTTTTATGTGCAGCAGGTCCAAGAGGAGAAGTTGAGGGATAGAGAAGAGGATACGAGAAGGAAAGCTAACACTAGGAACGATTTTAGGCAGTAGAAAGATTGTATGAATCGTACACTATTTCATAAAAAAAGGGGCCTGCACCACCATTTGCTAGTGCGCCTACGTCCAGAAACAAAGTATCATGGCCTGAATTCACAGAACATGAGACCTAGAACAGCACAGTCTCAAAGAAGTGTTGCATAGGGAGGTAGTCGGGATCCTGCATGTGCTAAGTGTTGTACAACACACCTAGGTTACTGTCATGATGGCCAGAAATGTTGATTTAAATGTGGTAAAGAGGGTCACTTAATAAGGGAGTGCACTAAGAACAGGATGGGTAGTCGAAATTCGTGAAACAGAGCCCAACCTTGATCAAGTGCTCAACCAGAAAGGGCTGCACCTAGAGGAGTCACTTATGGTATTGGCGAAGGGGCAAGTCGCTTAGGTGCAATCAATATCCGCCAAGAACAACAAACAACTATCCAGATGTTTTCACTGGTACTATCAAATACTTTTGTTTAAATGATTATTCTTTGCTAGACCTAGGAGAAAGTTTGTCTTTTGTAACTTATTATGTTAAAATGAGTTTGGGATTCTTTCTAAGAAACTTTGTGAACCCTCCTATGTTTCTACACTTGTTGGGGAGTCTATTTTAGCGGAGAGAGTCTATCCTTATTGTCATGTATCCATAAATCATAAAAACACCATGGCTGACCTAGTGGAGTTAGACATGTATAATTTGGATGCCATTTTAGGTATGGACTGGCTTCATGCCTGTTATGCATCAATAGATTGTAGAAGTCGAGTTGTCAAGTTTCAGATTCCTAATGAGCCAGTTATAGAGTGGATTAGTAGTTCAACAGTGCCTAAGAGTTGTTTCATTTCATACATTATGGAAAGAAAGTTAGTTTTAAAGGGGTGTATCTATAACTTAGTCAAAGTTAATGACTCAAGTGTTGTGGTCTCTTCCCTTCAATCAGTTTCTATAGTACTGGAGTTTCCAGAAGTCTTTCATGATGATCTACCCGGGGTCTCTCTTGAGAGAGAAATAGACTTCGACGTAGACATCATTCAAATTACTCATCCTATCTCTATTTCACCATATACAGTGGCACCATCAGAGTTGAAAGAGTTGAAAGAATAGTTGAAAGATCTGTTAGATAAGGGGTTTATTCAACGAAGTGTCTAATCTTGGGGCGCTCCGGTCTATTTTATAAGGAATAAAGATTGATCCCCTAGAATCTATATAGAATACCATCAATTGAATAATGTTACCATTAAGAATAAGTATCCTCTTACAAGGATATATGATCTTTTCGATCAACTTCAAGGTGCCACATGTTTTTTTGAAAATAGACCTCAGGTCTTGCTACTATTTGTTGAATGTTAGGGAATGTGATATTCCGAAGACAACTTTTAAAATTAGATATGGTCATTATGAGTTTTTGGTCATGTTGTTTGGCTTATCTAATGCACCCGATACATTCATTGATCTTATGAATAGAGTCTTCAAGCCTTTTCTAGATATGTTTGTTATTGTCTTCATTGCTGACATACTTATCTATTCAAGGAAGGAATAAGATCATGCTAGTCACCTCAGGATTGTCCTTCAACATTTGAAATATAAAGAGTTATATGCCAAGTTCTCCAAGTGTGAGTTTTGGCTTAAGTCTGCGGCATTCTTGAGCCATATAGTTTCTGCTGATGGAATTAGAGTTGATACCCAAAAGATAGAAGCAATTTAGAGTTAGCCTAGACATTTGTCTCCAACAAATATTAGGCGTTTCTTGGGTTTTGCTTGCTACTATAGAATGTGTGCTGAGGGTTTTCATCTATTTTTTCTCATTTTACCAAGTTTACTCAGAAGACAACAAAGTTTCAATAGTCTGAAGCTTGTGAGAAATGTTTTTAGCAATTGAAGAAGAGGTTGACTACTACCCTGTCTTGACTTAACCAGAAGCTATTCAAGGTTCTGTGGTGTACTATGATGCATCAAGAGTTTTTTTGGGTTGTGTTCTAATGCAGAATGACAAAGTTTTAGCTTATGCCTCTAGATAGTTGAAAGTTCTTGGGAATAATTATTGAACCCATGCCATAGAGTTGGATGTTGTAGTTTTGCCTTTAAAATATGGTGTCACCACTTGTATGGTGTTCATGAATATATGTTCACAAATCACAAGATATTACAATATGTGTTCACCTAGAAAGAGCTCAATTTCAAACAGAGGCGTTTGTTTAGAGTTGGTAAAGGATTATCACATGAGCATTAATTACCACCCTGATAAGGCTAATGTAGTTGCTAATGCATTGAGGATGTTGTCTATGGGTAGAAACTGCCATTTTGAACAAGAGAAGAAAGAACTAGCAAAAGATACTCATAGACTTTCACACCTGGGAGTCATACTTATTCATTCCACAGAAAGAGTAATACGGGTGACAAACATGGCTAAATCATCACTTATTAGCAAAGAGTCAAATGTTCATAAGCAAAGAGTATTAGCGTTTGAACACAGGGAAAATGTTGTGTTGAAGTATCAGGGTACTATGTGTGGCAATGGAGGATGAGCTACAATATAGGATAATGGAGGAAGCACATATCTCAAGATATTCCATTCATCCGGGTTTCAAAAGATGTACGTAATTTGAGAGAGGTATATTGGTTGGAAAGTATAATGAAGGGAATTAATGAATTTTGTTCAAAGTGCCCGAATTTCCAGGAAGTTAAAGTAGAAAACCAAAGGCTAGGAAGGTTGGCTCAAAATTTATAACATGCGGAAATAAAGTCGGAGATGATTAATATGGAATTCATAAAAGGATTTCAAATGTATTGTAGGAAACATCATTCCATTTGGGTGATTGTTGATAAAATGACAAAATCATCGCACTTATTTACCGTTAAAGACTGCTCATTCGACAGAGGATTATGCAATGTTATACATTCAAAAGGTGGTGAGACTTCATGGGATGCCAGTTTTGATCATTTCAGATAGAGGTGCATAATTTATTGCACCATTCTGGAAATCATTCAATAAAGGTTTGTGTTCAGAGGTGAACTTAAGCACTGCTTTTCATCCTCACACAGATGGGCAAGGTGAGGGTACGATCTAGACCTTAGGTTATATGTTGAGGGCTTGCATGATTTATTTCAAGGGGAATTGGGATGATCACCTACCTCTCATTGAGTTCGTTTACAACAAAAGTTATCATTAGAGTATCCAAATGGCTTTATATGAAGCTCTTTATGGGAGAAGATGCAGATCTCCTATTGGGTGGTTCGACGTTGCTGAAGTATGGTTGATAGGATAAAATCCAGTTCACCAAGCTATGCAGAAGGTGAAAGTTTTTTCAAGATGGATTGAAAATGGCACATAGTCGCCAAAAAACCAACACATATGTTAGGAGAAGGCCGTTGGAGTTTAAAGTGGCTGATTGGTATACTTAAAGGTTTCACCCATGAAGGGTGTTACGAAGTTTTGTAAGAATGGGTAACTTACTCCCCGGTATATTGTTCCTTAGAGCATAGCCAAAAGGATTTGCAATGTAGTTTATGAGTTACAGCTACTACAAGAGTTATCAACAACTCATCCAGTATTTCATATCTCTATGTTGAAAAAGTTCATAGGCAATCTTTCATTGATTGTACCAACTTAAAATGTTGGGATTAAGGATAGCTTATCCTATTAAGAGATTGTGGTTCAGATTTTAGATCGCCAAGCACGTCAGTTGAGTACAAAGGATATTGTATCAGTCAAGGTCCTTTGAAGGAACCAATTTGTTGAAGAAGCGACTTGGGAAGCTCAATACGATATGAAAAAGAGATATCTACATCTCTTTGAATTCAGAGAGAATGAAGATCAAGGTACTAATTCTCCTCTTAGTTCTTTATAAACTATGAGTAAGCATGTGGTTACTACCTTTGTTTGTTGAGTATTGAACTTGATGTTACTATCCTTAGGTTAGTGAAAGAAGTCTCATTCGAGGACGAATAATTCCAAGGGGGAGATATTGCAAAATCTGACTAATTTGAATTAAATAAGAAACAGCTAAGGAACTAAAAATATTCTTTTTTTGAAAGTCATCTAAGTTAAAAATGAGAGTTTTGGTCATTTTCAAATGTCCATAACTCCTAAATCAGACTGAATGAGAGGTAGTTCTTGATATGGTTGGAATCCCTTGGAGAGATCTTTGCAACGCCTCCATGTTTGAGAATCATCGATATCATATGACGAAACTGAGATTTTGAAAAGAGTTTTGAGAAAGAAAAATGAAAATCAATTCTAAGATAACATTTAAGCTATGTTTTGAGCAATTATATCCAATCAAAGAAAGAAAGTTGTTTATATAGACATATGAGCTAAGCATATTTTGAATTTAGTATTGAGCACCAATATGAGGATGCGAGTTCATATTAATTCAAGTCTTCATAAACCATGTATCCAACATGGGTATCAATGTGTCATACTTTTTGATGATCACATAAGTTGAGCTATTGGATCCACTAAGTTAAGTAGTTCTATGCAACGGAAAATTACAGGATAATTCAAGAAACATGGAAAGACAATGTATCAATACTTAGTCTTATAAAAGTGGTTGTCGATACGAGAATCTCCCACAAAAACTATATTAATTTATCTTAAAAGTAAAAATTGAGTTTTATATTGGATTTCTTTAACGAATTAAGTTGTTTACATTGTTTTACAAGCTTTGTATATATTGTATGTGTGTTATATCTTAATAGTAAGTTAAGTTATTCATAAGTTGATTAGAGACAAGGTAAGTGTTCCTTCTTACTCTTTCGGTTAGGTTGTTTTTTAGTTATTCCAACTCGCACACTCATACATTCAATTTATTGATGTCAGTTGTCCCTCATCAGATCATGATATAGATGCAGGTTAATAGTATCATCATTGTATGTAACGATCATCCATTGAGAAACTAAAAGTCAGTTGGTGAGCCTCCCTTCATCGCAGCGCACAACATTATCATTCAGTTATTATGTTTTTTAGTTTTCATTTTTTATGATGATTGGGGTCATGTACAAACATCCCTCTTGTTTTAGAGGCTTCATAGATAGATAACATAGTTTAGTAGTCTTATTCTTTTAGTTATAAACATTTAAGACATGATTTGCCACTTGGTCCATGTATTATTTTTAAGTTATTTATTGAGTTATATCTTGTGTTTAAGCATTTTGTTTAGTAAATATGCAAAGTCAAGGGTTCGCTCGAGGCCAACAAAGGTCCTCATGTACTGGCCACGCCCAGGGTGTAGGCTCAGGGCGTGAAAAACATGATATCAGAGCATATAATTCAAGAGCTTAAGAAGACTATCTAGTCGTGTTTTTGGAGTCCTAGTAATCGATGTGAAGCGTGTCACTTCTATAATTATGAGTCTGCAACATTTAGAAATTTCTTTAATCCTTCATTTTCCTCTCATGCGTTAAGAGTTTTATCTATAAAAAATTTTCCTCTAAATCACGCTTGACCATGTTTTCAGATTACCATGCCTCCATGAAGAGCAGTAAGAGGTCACCTAGCTAGAAGGAATATTGAAGAGCCAGAGTTACCTTATGCATTTGAAGTGCAACAACAAGGAGAGGTCACCAATGTTGAATTCCGTGAGGCTGTCTTATGTTGAGTCAAGTGGTGACTAATAAAGGTGGGCAACACCAAAGAGCTCAATAAGAAGAGGTTGATACTTCGAGGATTCGTGAGTTCTTGAGGATGAATGCTCCACGGTTCACTAGTTCAGGAACTATAAAGGACCCAGAGAATTTCATTGATGAGTTGAAAAAGGTGTTCAAGGTAATGCATGTTGCTGATACTGTGAGAGTTCAACATGTTGCATATTTGGTTTGATCAATTGAAAGGGGGTAGAGCTGAGGGTGCACCACATGCGAGTTGGGCATGTTCCGAAGAGGCTTTCTTAGGGAGATTCTTTCCCTATGACTGGAAAAAAGAAAATATATGGGAATTTCTTAAACATAAGCACGATTCTCTAAGTGTTCCTGAATATGGGTTGAAGTTCACCACTTATCCCGTTATGCTTTGGAGATTTTAAGGACATGAGGAGTAGAATGAGTTTGTTTGTTATAAGTTTGGTCAGCCTATGAAGAAAAGAGGATAAATCAGCTTTGTTGATTGGCTAAATCGACATATCAATGTTGATGGTTTATGTGCAACAGATTGAGGAAGAGAAGAAGCAAGACAGGAAGAGATCTGAAGTAAGAAAGCAAAGACAGGGAATGAGTCCGGGCAGAATAAAGGTAGTGTGTATCGTTCTCTTCTTTCAGAAGAAAAAGAGGACCAACACTATCTTCTTCTAGTGCATCCGCACCCAAAAACAAATACTAGCTTGAATTCGCAGAACTTTAGATCTAGACAAGAACAGTCTCAATGATGTGTGGCACAAGGAGGTAGTCGGGCTCCTATATGTGCTAAGTGTGGTAAAACACACCCAGGTAAATATCTTGATGGCAAGCAAAGTTGTTTCAAATTGGGGCAAGAGGGTCACATCATGAATAAGTGTCCTGAGAAAAGGCAATGTAGTGGAAATCAGGGCATTAGAGTCCAGTCTTGATTAGTTGCTCCACAAAGAGGGATCAACTAGATGAGCTACATCCGGTACTGGTATAGGAGCAAACTGCCTCTATGCAGTGACGAGTCACCAAGCATAAGAGAACACTCTAGATGTTGTCACATGTATGATCAAAGTCTTTGCTTTTGATGTTATGCTTTGCTAGACCAAAGAGAAAGTTTTCTTTTGTAACCCCTTATGTTGCAAAAAAATTTGATGTTATTCTTAAAAAGTCTTTTTGAGCCCATTTGGTTTCTACACAAGTTGGGTAATCTATTCTAGTTGAGCAAGATTATCATGATTATGCTATTTGCATCAATCACAAAGACACCATAGTTGATTTAATAGAGTTAGTCATGGTATATTTTGATGTCATTCTGGGTATGGATTGGCTTTATACGTGTTATGATTCCATAGATTGTACAACTCGAGTTGTCAACCTTAAGATTCCTAATGATCTATCATAGAGTGGAGTAGTAGTTTAGTAGTGCCTAAGGGCAATTTAATTTTATACCTTAAGACAAGAAATTTGGTTTCTAAGAGTTGTATCTATCACTTACTCCAAGCTAATGACTCATACCTCCTATTCAGTCTGTTCCAATAGTCAAAAATTTCCTTAAGTCTTTCAAGATAATATACCTGGAGTCCTCCTAACAGAGAGACATAGACCTGGGAATAAATCTTCTTCTAGATACTTTTCAATATCTATTCCGCCATACAAAATGGCACCAGCTGAGTTAAAAGAGTTAAATGAGTAGTTAAAAGATCTATTAGACAAGAGCTCTATTTCTAACCTTGGGCCGCTCCAGTCTTATTTGTGAGAAGAAAAATTGTTACCTTAGGATGTGTATAGATTACATTATGTTGAATAAGGTTACCATCAAGAATAAGTATCCTCTTTTCAAAATTGATGCTATTTTCGATCACCTTTAGGGTACTTCCTTTTTCTCAAAAATTGACCTAAGTTCTAGCAAGCTATAAATAGTTACGAGTAACGGAATGTTATATTGCAAAGACATCTTTTAGAACCGGATATGATCATTATGTGTTTTTGATCATGTCCTTTTTTTTACTAATGCACCATCATCGTTTACGGATATCATGAAGAGAGTTTTAAAACCTTATTTAAATATGTTTGTTTTCGTCTTTATTGATGACGTACTAATCTATTCAAGAAATTAAGATGATCATGCTAGTCATCTAAGAATAGTTTTTTAGACTTTGAAAGATAGATTGTTGTATGAAAAGTTATCTAAGTGTGAGTTTTTCCTTTAGTTAGTAGCTTTCTTGGGCCACATAGATTTTGGTTATGGTATTATACTGGATACTCAAAAAAATTAGGTAGTGCAGAATTTTCCTAGAAACACCTTTCCAATTAATAGTAGGAATTTCTTGGGTTTATCTTGCTAACATAGAAGGTCTGTAGAGGGGTTTTATCCTGAGTGATTGCAGTCCTTGAGACGGTGGTACTTAAAGTAGTTCTAGGAGGCTGGGAGACGGTAAAAGTACTTAGGGTTTGTAAAGGAGTATAAGTATATACACCTAAAAGCCTGGAGGGAGGAGTAGAAAAGATGCCTAGAGGTGTAAAGTCAATATAAACTTCCGAGGATTTATCCACTAGAGGTGCTATCCTTCTATCTGTCTCATCCCATATGTACTCGACATATATACATCGGATGTTAGTTGAGGATTTGGGTATGACCTCAATATTCATATTGTTGTCAATAGGAAGTCGAGCATACTAATAGAACTCTATGATAAGTACATGTAATGAATGGGACATCTGACGTTGTTTGACCCTCATGGAAATCTCCTAATCTATAATCAGCCCCAAGTTCAACTTCTTCCTAACTATGATTGATAGGAGGATGTGTGCCTTTAGGTGGCCTACGATGGACTCATGATAGAGCTGCAGATGAACTCAAAGAAATACCGAGTTGCTATATTCAAGTCCTTTTTTTCAATAGGGGCTTCGACCTCTAGTCAACCTCGGGGTTGTGTCAGTAATGAATGGAGCTAGAAATCCCTTGAGATTATATAGAGTCTGTGCAAGGGTTATGTTCTGGTAGTCAAGCTCAAAACATGTAGCCCTATCAAGCGCTTAATTGATATCATCGTATTTGCATCTCACTTTCCTATCCCGTACCATCACAAACTCCACCTATCAAAAGGAACTGGCCTTCTTCTTTCCCTCGGGGCACTAAGTCATAAGATACAGTGTAGAATTCTCTTACCCATGTTGGAATGTATTGGCCATGGGACCTAATAAATACATCAAATGTGTATAACCAGTGTGTGTCCCACACAAGAGGGTACATATCTATCACCCCATCCCCGGACAATCTCTTTTCCTCTAGGATGGTCCTCAATCCATCATCCTTTAATCAGTTGAGTAATCTGGGAGGAGAACCTCAAAAGGAGGTGCTTGAACCACCGTCTTTGCCAGAGCTGGCGCTATATCAGCAACAAGAGGGGTAGACTCTTAAATCCTTGATGGATATTCACAATCCTTTGCACGAATATCAGCTCGTCAGGTCTATAGTCATTTGTCATCATTGCGGTTGGAGAATCAGACCTAATATTAAAACTATTCCCCATGACTGTTAGAGTTGTGCTCCAGTCTCTCATCTACAAGTTTTCTTCCCTTAACTCTGTCTCCCTTTTGATGTTAATTCGTGCCCTTTCTTATGGATGTTGTTTCTCTCTCATCTATTACACTGCCCCATGCTCATTTATTGGAGCGTCATGCAACTTTCATCCAAACTGGTCCTAGCCATATCTATAAAACACATTGAAAATTGTTAGTAGAGTTGCAAAAATTAAGTTACAAGAAGAATCACTGAAACAAATGCCGAGTAATTAAGGAGAGAAAAATCGAGCTCGCTGAAACGACCAACCTACCAATATCGAGAAGTAAGGCATGTTGACTGTTTAGGTCCCTTTGGTTAACTGAAGACACCACTTGGCGAGCTCAGACTAACCCGCCGAATATTGAAGTGTGTTTTAGGGGTTAGAGGAATACAAAGGGCAACCAAAGAAAACTTTTAGTGAGTCGCCGAATAAACTTTTTGAGCTCAGGCTTCCCACCAAAACTTACACACCCAACTTAGCCAACTTAAGATATTAAGGGCCATCAAAGGGGGACATTGCCAAACCGCCGCACAGTTCGATGAGCTCGTCCTAGCTTTCCAACATTTCCAAATGATTCACAAGAACTGAAAATTAACAAATATACATGATATTGTAATTTTGAATTGTAACATAAATAGATAATACAACCCAACTAATATTTACAACACATAAACTGTTATAAGGATTTAATTTAAGAGAGAATAAGAATAACAGAGAAATCAGAATAATTAAGGAGAATAGAAAGTAAAAGATAAGTCAAAGCTAGCTAGCTCCCACATAGCTTATCACATATTTTTCAAAAAAAAGTACAGTTGTCTCACAATGGATTCACCAAAATTATAATTGTCTTTGAAGATATCTTCATAAGATCACATTTACAGCACAAAGTACAATTTTATATGTTGTGTTCGTCCTTAAGTCCCACTTTTATAATACCATAGACTAATGAGTAATTTGTAACAAGAAGCCTTAATGATACAAATACAATATATATATATATATACTTATTTAGTATAAATACCATGAAAGTATCGACCTTAATGATATCCACCATATATGACACTTATTTAGTATCAGTTAAGTGAAATTATCAGCCTTGATGATACTAATACAAGAAACGTTTCTGATTTAATATCAGTTAAGGTAATTAATAAGGCAGGTACCTACTGTAATTATTTAGTGGGGTATGAATATAAAGGGATATAAGTGTGTAATTAGTTTGTTTTTATTGGGTGTTTGTTTATTTTCCCCAAAACAAACACAAGAGAATGATTAAGAATGAGCCATGTTATCAATGGATATGTTGGGCTGAAGTAGTTGAAACAAATAGGGTCCAAGTCGTATTGAAAATAGGGAAAATTTCCTTAATACACATTTTTTACAATATTTTCTATAATTCCTTATCATTTAAAAAATTATTAAAATCTCTTTTTTTTCTCAAAACTTCACTTTTTCCGGATACATTACTTTTCCCAATCAATTCCAGGATTTCCCTTCCTATTTTTACACCAACAATCACAACAATTACCTCCATCAATCAATTTTGGAATTTCAAATCTTCTCTCTTTCTCCAATCAATCAATTTCAACTTCCAATAGATAGTTCTTCTTCTTCTTGTCCAATTTTCAATTCACCAGTTTTCATTTTTTTAAAAAAAAAACATATTTTCATATGAAACTTTTTTATACTTATAGATGATGCTCCATCTTTTAGTATTGAAATCACTTAATTAGCCTCATCTAATGTAGGCCGTTTTTTAATTCTAACGACGAAAATTGGAAATCAAGGGCGGAAAAATGCTCAAATAAGGAAAAAAAAATCAAGTTATTGGTGTCTCTGGTAAGAACTTTGTATCGAGATCCATAGGTGATGCCATAAAAGAAAGTAAAAAAAACGCTACAAGAGTTGCTATAGATTAAAGGAGAAAGTGTAGAAATATTTCTTCATCATATTTTTTGCTTTCAACAAATTAGATTATTGATTTTTTATCTTTCTGTTTTTTTGTTGTTTATTTTTATGATACATATGGGTTCTGATCAATTGTTTAATATTAGTCTTACCTAATTAGTATCACAAATGGACGATCTCGTCCCTCTTGTTTATGATTCAAAATTGATGAAAGATGCATTGCAAGTTCTAAATTACCCAATGAGAAATATTCCAAAACAAAAGGGGAAGCAGAATGTGTTACTAATCACTTTTCTCTACCCAAGATTCATATCTTCAATGTATATATTAGATTTTGATTCTTAATTTAATGTATATTGCCTTCATTTAAACTTGAAGACACAACAATTTTATCATGTATAATGTCTCGTGTTCAAATATTATGTATATGACACATATCTACGTCAAATTATCTAATTGATTATGTATCAAATGTTGTTATGTATTTGTAGTAATGTTTTATAACTAAATGAGTGTTTAGAATATTTATAGTTTATCATAACTAGTTTTGTCGATTGTTTTTTTTTTTCAATTTTGTATGATATAGGGGGGTGGGGGTGGAACATGTTGCTAAACACCCTTCTCTATCCAAAGTTCAGATTTTTAATGTATCTAGTTGATGATACATTCACTTCAACTTTATGATACATTAAATTATAGTGTTATCACTGATATAATACATCATTATTATAGTAGCTTTCTTTGTTATGCATTGTATCATGTTCATATTTACGATATCGATACATAAACCTGATGTTGTTGAATCTTCAATTAGTGCTTATCATGTTTAATATTAAATGTACTTGATACATAAACACTACATAATGTATCATTTACATGAATCAAGTTCTATAACGTATCTTCAATCTTGATACATAAATCATAAATGTTCTATGCCTGGAGAATTGTGTATCAGATCCAACAATAAATATATTATACATATCAGTGAAAATATTTTCTACCCGATACATACACCCAATTATTCAAATTTATGGGAATAATACATAAATACATAAAAGTTGATACATGTAAATCTGTGCAATTGCGCTATTTGTATTCTTCTACTTTTCATATTTTTTTCTACTTTGAAAAGATCTTCAAAGATTTTGAAGATTCACAAAAGAAATTATTTGTCCAACAACAATTCCATCACTTTTTTATCCTTCATAGCTTACCTCACCTACCTTGAATTTCCACCAAGGTTTTTGAATAACATCTGAAAGAATTTTTTGTTGAATAGGGGGGCTGAAACAATTTGTAATTTTGAATTTCTATGTTCTATTAGGATTTGCATCTTTATGATATAAAGTAATACAAAACATAAGAAGATCGAAATAGTCATTATGTATCTAATGGAAATTTTAGATAATGGATGAAATAGAGAGAATAATAAGCTAGAAGAAGAAATTTGAATTTTTAATTGTTTAGTTTGTTCTGCTCTATGATATAATCCTTGACACTAATTTTGATTGGAATGACATAATTTATGGGTTCTTAATTTGATTATCCATTTCCCCCCTTCATTAGCGCAACAAATGGATACTATGAGGTCTTAATTTGATTTTTAGCTTTTCCCCCTTTAATAAGCGCAACAAATTGATTATAACATATCAAAAATAATATATACTGAATGTCTACAAATAATGAGATTTGTTTAAGTAGAAAAAGAACTGGGATACAAGGTAATTTAGGTTTTACACTATGTGACTTATGTAAATTATCTTAAAATTATGGGCAAATTGTCCTCGATAAATTTTATCAAATTGAGTTTGATTCAAAACTCAAATTTTATAAAAAAAAAAGGGAAGAAATAAATAATATATTTAATACTTCACAAGATTCTTAACTTTGACAAGATTAGATAATCATTTTGAAATTGTAGATTGACAATGTCAATTATATCATGAATTAGTCAATTATTAGGAAATAAGTTCATACTTAATTTAAACACTATTTTTGGGAAAAATAATTTTCAAAATATTTATTTAGGGTAAAAATATATCAAACTATATTTTATAAATATATAAAAATTTATTTTAAAGGGAAAATGACAAAATTGCGTTGAAAATAATTTTGAAAGTATCTTTTTGATTTTCTAAAGCAATTAGTTCAAATTTTCTAAAATTGAAGAAGCTTGAATATTAATTAAACCATGGAGGGTAAAAATTGGGTGCCAACAACGGCCCCTCATTTGCTTAGGATCGATGAAAGAGATTCAAGGTAAATGAAATTGACTGGTCCATTTTTTTTCCATCCACTAATTCATCACTTTGAAACTACGAATGGTATGGATTTTTGAGGAATTATGACTGTACCATGATATTGGATTTCCTACTTATCTCAAGTTACATGATAATTCAAGCAGGTAGTATTTCAAAAGATGCTTGGTTAAACACACAATTTTGAAATAATTAATTGCCTATTCAGATGTCGATGTATGGAGTGATCGAGAATCTCGAGAATGGAAAAAGGTTAGGTTCGTCGGAGTATAGTTAGGTTTTCAGCACTGAACCAGCCTACCTATCCCTAAACTCTGGGTAATCAGACTGCTTGTAGTTTGACTCAATAGGTTGAAAGGGAGATCTCCTATGTTAAAATATTTTTAGCTTAAGGTTGAGTGACAAATGAATTTAGCGAGGAAAAAAGTCTTGCAAACATCTTAACCATGAATGTGGGAACCTTCACTCCCATAGCTAAGATTTTATATAGATATGTTCCTAAAGCTCTAGGTGTATTATCACTCAAATTTGAAAAATTTGACTCTAGTGAGAGTTAAAGATTTCATTGGATGCAAAAATACCCACATGCCTTATGATAGGGATGTGGTTTGATTGTGGTGGAAGTCTCTCCACAACTCGTGTCCAACGAGATTGATATTCATCTTCAGGGTATGTCCTAGTTCGCTGCTGAAAAAGAGTTTCACAATGTTAAGTGTCCTTTTTTTGACATAGGATACTTAGTGTGTTTCAAAGTTTGGGGAAAATTATCAGTAGCATATTCTATAGGAACAAAATATAATTTGTGCAAACCTGGTTGGACATATCATATTGAAGGAGATGACAATCAAATTTCAAGCGTACTACTTTTGAAGGAAGTGATGATCAAAAGTAATGTAACAACTTGAACAAGGTGATGATTCAATAACATAGCGTAATGCATAATTTTTTAGGGAAGTGGCATCCCAACATGTAACTTTTAGGAAAGTAAGGTCTCAACGTGTCAATTTTTTTGAAGGAGATGTCCAGTGTGTTAAGAGTTGTAAAAGAAGTTCTGTTTGTTGTACTATACCATTTAAGCCATATTCAATACAAAATAAATATTTGTACTACACGTGTCTATCTCCTCTAATTTTCAATAATTTTGCTTTGGTTCTTTCTTCTAGTTTTTCTATTTTTCATTCTCTCTATTCTCGTTCTTGGCGGAGAAGGAGAAGAAGAGACTTACAAATGGAGAGCAATTGATGGAAAATTAGAGGTGAGTGATTCGAGTCTGAGCTGATGCATCAATTTGGTGACAAAATTTCATATTTGAATAGGAAATTTTGAGGTAATTTTCATTCTAATCGTTTTTTCGTTGAAGGGGGTTTGAATGAACTCCCAGACCATAGGCTGGATCTGTCCGTGATTGTTTCTGCTTTTGCGTTTTATATACAGTATAGTTATATATTTTTGCTTGTGATTCCGTTTGGAATTTACCTTCTACTGTCTTTCATCATACATTTTGTAGTTGCTGAGATATGGGATTCTCACACTAATTATCACTGATTTTGTGTTTTATATGCATTTCATTTATATATTCTTGCTAGTGATTGTTCTTTTGTCCGATTTGCGTTTACCTTTATTGTCTTCTTTATGCATTTTGTAGTTGCTGAGGACTTGGGATTGCCACATTAATAACTACTACTTATGTGTTTTAAATCCAATTCAGTTATATATTCTTGCTCGTGATTTCTCTTCGATGTTTACCCCTTGTGCAGTATAATTAACAAAATACATGTTTTTGATGTGCTAAGAATGAAGATTTCAACATTAATGTGTTGAGCATTTAACACATTACTTTAGGAAAATGTCAAGTGTAGGAGAACACACAACACTGTTCACTGCCATTAAAAGCCTTTTCACTCACATCACTACACCAAGAATGTTTATGCTGATTTTTAGAGTTATTGACATCCTCAATTTGTCAACTTAAAGGTAAAACAGTGTTTCGTCTTATTTTCAGATGTTTTGATAAAAGAAAGGGTTATGCCTAAAGATACACTTCACTCTATAATTCTTACAAAGTCTAACAAAGAAATTTTTATATTGTAATTTATCTCTTGATTCATATTATTAGTATGATTATTGCAGTTAGTAAAATAGTAGTTTTCATATCATATTGCTTTTATGATTTTGTTTCATAAGGCTTGCATTTCCCTCTTTATCTAAATATATTGTCATGTTGATCTTGACTCCCGAGCCTGAAAGAGGCCTTTGAGCCTAACATGTTCAATTTTTTTTAGAAAAGGAAACCTGAGTCTGCAACAGTACTAAATCTATATTAGACACTAATGAAATTAATAACATGTAAAATCGAGGGATGAGTTTGAGCATTGTTTTGTGACAGTTGAAGGTAGTTGGCTATACTGTTGAACTTGGTAATTGGTTAGAATGATGCTTAGTTTGTATTTGATGTTAAACTTTGGCTCTTTCAGTGAAGATACATTTGTCCTAATCCCCCAATTCAGATTGGAACTGGTAACATGAGAATTTTAAGTCCTTTGCTCGCTCTTTCATGGTTGATAAATGTTAACAAGCATGGAGCTTCTGGTCATGCCCATTTTGTTTTCTTAAGTTACTCTAATTCTTATTTCTTTCTCTTTTTTCCCTTTTGTGGGTCTCTAAATTTCACCAGTTTCTTCATCTATTGAACATTTTAAAAGTTGCTATATTTTTCTATCTTGATGTGGTCCTTCCATTTATTGTTTCCCCATTTAAGTTGGTTTGTCTTAAAAAAAAGTTTAATATGTAAAATAATCAATTTTTCTTGAAGGATTCTATATGCATCGATTGCAATCAAATTTGTTTTTTTTTTGTTAGTCTTTATATTAAATTACTTATTGTGAGGACGATACTGTGTGGTTACAACTAAAAGGGGAAATAAAGGTCTAAACTGGGCTATTTTGAGGAGAACTAATATGATGATATTATGTAACTTTGGGAGTTATCGGGTTCTCGAGCATGTTTACTGCAATTATAATTTGGCAATGGTGCCAACTTGATGTTTATAATCTTGAGCTATAAGTTGTAAAATTCGGATTATTTCTTAATATTTAGCAGTATTAATCATTAACTTAAGTTGTGAAAAACAAAGCCGGAGGAATAGTCACCGAACTCCAGTTTTGATAATGAGCACTTAATGGAGTTGCATATTGATCATCATAGATTCGACTTCCTATAAACCTTGCAAAGTGTCTACTATATTTTCAATTTGTATATGAATGTTCCTTTGAGTGTAATATTTTAACTATTTTTTGTAATGTATGAATTCTTTAATCCGCTTGATTTTACATGTATGCTAACATCAAAACAAAGGCATAATACATAAATGTGTCCTTTAACTTGGATTCAAATCACATTTATGTCTTTCAACTTTGGATGTGCACAAATAGACACTTAAACTTGTATAAAGTTGAATAAATAGACACACATGTCCTATATGTCAGTTTTCGTCCTACATGGTGTCCTACATGTATTGTTCCATGTAGGACTCATGTGTTTATTTATTTAAAAGTTGGATAGTTAAAGTGACTATTTGTGCATTATGAAAGTTGGAGGTCAAAGTTAAAATTTGAAGTCAAATTTAGGGTTCAATATATGTAAATGCCCAAAATAAATTATGCGTCACGACATGTGGAGGTAGCTTCTCTTTTTATCATTTTGAGAAGTCTGGATAAGTATGTTCTGGTCTATTTGATTAGTGAGAAGATGTACTTGAAATGTTGCTCCTGCTCTTCTTTTTGTAAATGTGTGTCCATGACCATGATGAGGGTGTAAACAACTTAGCATTTGTTTATCCAAACAAATAATTTGATGTAGTTCCTTTTACTGGAATCTATAATGCCATGTAAATGTGATTCTTCCAAAAAAATGCTCAATGTTTTTTTGAGAAAAGTAGGATCTAATCGAATGTTTCTTTGTTTTGAAGCATATTAAGCTCTTATTTACTCAATGTACCTATCAGAAAGAAAATATCACATTTTTGACAAAGGAAGATAATCAGTTAGAGAATGCATTGTATTATTTGTCATTTTTCAGGAGAATACATAACAAGAATGGCACTCTACCTTTAGAAAAATTCTGCTGGATAGATTTAAAAACTCTACTTAAAATAAGAAATGAAGGAACTGATTGCTTCCATATGTGCAAGGCACTGTGCATTAAAATTCTTACATATGTGTAAATTTTTTGCCTTTATTGTGGCTTCTTTAATTACTTGTCAAATATGTGTTGCTTTATAAGTTCAACTTTTTTTAAAATTCAATGTCACTACTGTTTTATTGTTTGTAATAGCTAATATTTTTGCGTTACTTCTCCTTTTGCTGAAATTTCTTCATTCATCTTAATTATTTTTTGAAAAGTAATTGCTAACATTCAAAAATATTGTATAAGGTTCAGTTAAATTTTCTTGTATGGAGTTTCTGACTCCGTCATTTTCTCTTTCAAGTAAACAATGGAGAGAGGTAGTAGACATAGAAGTATCAAGAGAAATGCTTACGACAAGGCGGGGCTTAATTCATTTGATATGATTTGAAATTTTTTGGCTGACATAAAATCATTACTTCTAATTACTCAATTGGATTCTTATCAAGTAAAATGAGTGATGGTATGTATAATTCAGAACATAAAACATGTTCTCTTGGAAGCACCAAATCAAAATTCATTGAAGTCATGCGCAGAATTAAATGAGTGAAGGGACAAACAATCGACGGTGAAAGTTGGTTTGCTATGTTATGTTGTATGGTTTTTATACAGTGTCGTTAAATTGTACAGGAAAGACTGATGTACCAGCATTCTAGAGAAAGAAGTCGAAGTTGATCTAGCTAACAAGCTCGAGGAATTTGTAAGAACTATGTAGTAAAAGTTGTTGGTAAGCACAAGAAGACACTACTATTTGGCTTGTACCACTTGTGCATAATTGTTTTAAAACGATTTGTATTTATCTTTTCCTAACATTTCCTTTCTTTCTAAACTAGCATAATCGTGATATATGATTTCCACTATGCCAATCATATAAGCTTATGCAAGTTCAACTGTATGATTTTTCATGTGCTATTGTTTTCCTCTCTTTTAATTACTTTGGTGGCTATCATTTGGTTTGTCAATAAATGACTATGCAAAGCATTCACTAAATATTCAATTGGGCCCGTGCTGTCACCGACTGTGTCTATCTAGTATATATATATTCAACACTAGTTCTTATCTATACAAAAGCCATTAGAAATTAAAGTTGGGACCAAAGTAGATGAGCACTAGTTTTTATCTATACAAAAGCCATTAGAAATTAAAGTTGGGACCAAAGTAGATGAACAATATAAGGTAGGTAATCAGTATTTCATCAATTTGTGTTTGTCTACTTTTCACTGGATTATTTCGAGAAGATTTTTATAAGTAATATCATGTAAATACGTATAAAAATATATTAACATATTTTTACATTACACTATCAATCCTTTGTTTTGCTTGTTAGTATTTTTTTTTTTTTAAAGAAACTAACAAGTGACAAGAATGGTGTTGTGAAACCCATTTTTGTGTTTACATTCTGTGTAAGAAAAATTTGTTGTCAAAGTTGATTTCAATCAACTTAGTTTAAGACTTGTAATTTTGGCTTTATTCGGGAGATTAAATTGGATCATTTTACTCGATTCATTTTTTTACTCAGATCCATATGGGTAGATTTATACTGCAATTTATTTCATTTTCAATCCTCCAAAATGTGATAAATCGGTTTATTTTCCACCTATTAATCTCTCTATATAAATTCCAAATAGTTTTGAACATAAAAAAAAAACAATAATTTTCACAACCCTACAAAGACAATATGTTATACTTTTCAAAATTTATTAGAACAGTGAGTTTTTTAAATGAGTAGAAATTATGAGCTTCCTAAACACGCTAGGAAAAAAAATACATATTTAACATTAGGCAATATACCTATTAGGCTAATCGATGATATTATTGAAAATAATTCTGATATCTAAAAAATGAAGTGTCAATATTATTGTCTAGATTCATTTCTTACTAAATACATTGATATTGAGTTGTTATTAATTTTCCTTTAAATCTAGTGTTTGTTTTGACAATTGGATAATATTTTTTATTGTCATTAACCCCTAATTATTAGACATTTATTCACAAATAATAATATTTAAATTCTGAAACTAGTACTCCCTCTATCAAATTTCATTTGTCATGTTGAGTTTTTCAAAAGTTAATTTGATTATTTTTCAAAGTTAAAATTAGATTATATTATTTTGATATTTTAAACAAAATAATATAGATATTCAAAAACTATACAAAAAGTACCATAAATTTCAACTTTTGCATATTAATATAATGAAAAATACGTCATAAAATGTTTGTCAAACTTTTTTTCTGTTTGACTTTAAAAAAAGAAACCATGATAAATAAAAATGGACGGAAAGAGTAGTATGTTTGAATTTGTGAGTAATTTTTAAGATAATACGTTTTAGTTTTTCCTCTTACTTGTATGAATACTTTTTCTTTTGGATATGGTTTTCTAGTTTTGTCATTTTTTATTTCCTATTGTTCACAATATAACAATTCCTCGTGATTATTCATCAGTAAAATCTTCTAGTGATCAGTGGAGGAGTTAGAATTTCTGTTGAGGGATTAAAAAAACCATGGTAAATAATGGCGTACCAAATTTCAAGCTAAAACATTGAAAAATGTTGCTAGTGAGATTCAAACTCGCACCCCAACTAACTTCAGTTGGGGTGCGAGTTTGAATCTCACTAGCACAAGTAAAGGGCTTGAGAGCAAATTGAAGTCAAAGGGTAGAGCTAGCATTGATGTTGGAGCTGATGGAGTTGCTATCATCACCATTATTAACCCTCCTGTTAATTCTCTTTCCTTAGATGGTATAAATTTAATATTAAGCACCTTAGCACAAGTAAAGGGCTTGGTTCTGTGGCTATGGGGGTTCTGATGTTAGTTGGGGTGCGAGTTTGAATCTCACTAGCACAAGTAAAGGGCTTGAGAGCAAAATGAAGTCAAAGGGTAGAGCTAGCATTGATGTTGGAGCTGATGGAGTTGCTATCAGCACCATTATTAACCCTCCTGTTAATTCTCTTTCCTTAGATGGTATGATAATTAATTACAATAATCTATCCTCTCAAGATTTAAAAAAAAAAATTAATTTTTTTGAGTTAATATCTTAATATAAATTTATTAGCAAAGTTATTTAACTTTATTGTATATCAATTTAACTGTCATCTCCAACAACTATTCTACTATATATTTATCATTGAAGTAAATTTACATGATAACTATTATTACTATATTTACTATTATTATTATTATTATTATTATTATAATTATTATTATTATTATTATTAGTACTATTATTACTATTATTACTATTCTTATTATCATTATTATTATTATTATTATTATTACTACTACTACTACTTCTATTATTACTATTATTATTATTATTATTATTATTATTATTATTATTATTATTATTACTACTACTACTACTATTATTACTATTATTACTATTCTTATTATCATTATTATTATTATTATTATTATTATTATTATTATTATTATTACTACTACTACTACTTCTATTATTACTATTATTATCATTATTATTATTATTATTATTACTATAGTAGTAGTAGTAGTAGTCACATTAATATCCTTGGACTTCACCTCATAAGAACCTTATAGAGCCCTACTCATAATCCTTTCCTAAGTCTACTTGTGCAATGTACATGTCAAGTCCCATAACCTCACACATACTAAGTAAACCTACAAAGAGACTACAAGCCTTAACATGCCTAAGGAGCATAAACATAATCATATACATTAGAACACCTTCCTCTAACTCCCTTTAAGAGCTACTTGTGCAATGCATGGTGAAGTCCCATATCCTCACCTGCAATAAGGAACTTCCTTTAAGTTATCCTAGTTAGGGTCCTAGTCATTTACTTCCATTGTCCATTTTACATTAGGGAAACAATAGACTTAACCGACACTAAGACCATGGGTGCTAAACATGGAATTTGGTGTTGTTGAGCCTTATAGCAAGGGAAGGTGCTCTACTTAGCCAAAGTAGAACATTGACCATCATGCTAGCATAATAAGTGATATCACTTGCTAGATCCTATGTGGCAAGCATAGTGTATTGAACTAAGAGATATGGTATTGAACTCTCTACATGCCTATTGGCATTGGAGTCCTCATCTCATGAGATTCCATAGGGTGAGTGTCCCTCAAAGGGGAGTCAACACCTCATATGAAACTACAGGGTGAATCTTCCTCCATGAGAAGCCAACACCTCTCATTGTCAAGTTCACTCGGTGCTAAGCTAAGTTTCCTTTATTGAAAAGCCTTTACTAACATTACTTTATAAAGTTAGGTTTAGGAGAGTTAACCCCTCATATTGTCACGACCCGAAATGAGTGTGATGGCACTCGTCTTATCCCACCAAGACAAGTCAGCCTAAAACCCAATATCTAACAAAGTGCGGAAGTAAATGACAATCCAACAACAATTTCTATAAAAGAAAACCAAATCATATTAATTCAATCCCCAAAACCAGGTTGTCACGTGCACAAGCCTCTAATGTAAAATTTAGAATTGGAACAAAATAGAAGTATAAATGAAGTTGTCTTTCAAGTAAAAACAAAGTCATAAACTGGAGTAGGAAAGTTCGCTGAGATGACAAGCAGCTACCTCACAATCCTCCACAAGATGCCTCGGATACGAAGAGAACGGAAGGTATCACAAAAATTCCGGCTCGTAACCTACAAAAAATTGTAGAAGCAAGGGGTGAGTACCAAACCACGCGGTACCCAACAAG
>NC_028648.1:20283711-20287786 GCF_001406875.1 Solanum pennellii | reverse complement strand
CACATCATGTCGAGTCAATCTAGTCAATGGAGCTGCAATAGTAGAGAAACTCTGAACAAATCGTCAATAATAGCCTGCCAATCCCACAAAACTCCTAATCTCAGTAGGTGAAGTAGGTTGCGTCCAGCCTTTAACTGCCTCAATCTTGGCCGGATCTACTCTAATACCCTCCTTGGAAACCATGTGTCCCTAGAATGTCACAGAAGTAAGCCAGAACTCACACTTTGAGAACTTGGCATACAACTTCTCTTCTCTCAACCTCTGAAGTACAATCCTCAGGTGTCGGACATGGTCCTCCTCAGTCTTAGAGTAAACCAAGATGTCATCGATGAAAACAATCACAAAAGAATCAAGGTATGGTCGAAACACCCCATTCATCAACTCCATGAATGCTGCAGGGGCATTAGTCAATCCGAAGGACATCACTAGAAACTCATAATGCCCATACCGGGTCCGAAAAGCTGTCTTAGGGATATCTGATGCCCTAATCTTCAACTGATGATACCCAGACCTCAAATCAATCTTAGAGAACAATGATGCTCCCTGTAACTGATCAAATAAGTCATCAATACGCGGAAGAGGATACTTATTCTTCACTGTTACCTTGTTCAACTGTCTGTAATCAATACACATTCTCATAGTCCCATCCTTCTTCTTCACAAACAATACAGGGGCACCCCAAGGTGATACACTAGGGCGAATAAAACCCTTACTCAATAAATCCTGCAACTGATCCTTCAATTCTTTCAACTCTGCTGGAGCCATACGGTATGGAGGGATAGAAATAGGCTTAGTGCCCGGCTCCAAATCAATAGCAAAATCGATATCCCTATCGGGAGGAACACCTGGAAGATCAGAAGGAAATACATCGAGAAACTCCTGAACCACGGGAACAGATTCCATGGGAGGTGGTTCAACACTAGTATCACGAATAAAAGCTAAGTAAGACAAACACCCCCTCTCCACCAACCTCTGAGCACGGATAAAAGAGATGACCTTTCTAGGATAAGAACCACTAACACTCTTCCACTCAACCCTCGGAACACCAGGCATTGCTAAAGTCACAGTCTTGGCATTACAATCAAGGACAGCATGATAAGGAGAAAGCCAATCCATACCCAAGATAACATCAAAGTCCACCATCCCCAGAATGATTAAGTCTACCCAAGTGTCATACCCAGCCAAAGAAACAAGACAGGATCGATACACTCGATCCACCACTAAGGGCTTACCCACGGGTGTAGAAACACGAATAGGTACAGTCATGCTATCACATATCATATCAAATTTAGCAGCAAAATACGTAGACACATAAGAGAATGTAGAACCTGGATCAAACAACACAGACGCAGGTCGATGGCATACTGGGATGATACCTGTAATAACAGCATCAGAGGTCTCCGCCTCAGGTCTCCCGGGGAAAGCATAGCAGTGGCCTCCTCGTCCACCTCCATCCTGGGTGGTACCTCTACCCCCACTCTGCTGAGCTGCAACACCACTACTAGAAACTCTATCACCTCTACCTGACTGAACTCTGCCACGACCTCTACCCTGTGGTGCTGGTGGTCTAGTCTGGAATGAAGAATTAGGTCGAGGCCCACCACGACCCCTTTGTGAAGTACACTGCCGCATTAGATGATCGGGATCTCCACAAGTAAAACAAAATCTCTGACCTGGGAACTGTTGTGTGGACCCTGAAAACCCACTATAATTGCCTCGCCCTGTAGGTCGCTGCTGTGAACCGTACGAGCCCTGACCTGGGCCATAAGAACCCCTAGATGTCTGGCCACCCTCAAATGTCGGCATAGATGCATGAATAGGTCCCCGCTGCTGAAAAGAACCACTCACTCTCTGTGATCCCCTACCTCCAGATGAGGCACCATGAAACTGGCCTGATATACGGGCCCTTTTAGGGTCCCCAAACTCCTCTCTCTCCATCAATTCCGCCTCTTTGGCGGCGCTCACAATGGACTGGAAAGAAGTCCCCTCCCTAGATGTCCGAAACACAGCTGACCTGATAGAGAAAGTCAATCCCCTCACGAATCTGCGGATCCTCTCTGTCTCATTTGGAATAATGGCCAACGCATGCCTAGACAACTGGCAAAAACGCGCCTCATACTCTGTAACCGATAAACCATCCTGTCTCAGACTCTCAAACCTCAAGCGACTCTCCTCTCTCACGCTCCATGGGATAAAACGATCTTGGAATGCGCTAGCAAACTGCTCCCAAGTCACTGGAGGAGATCCAACTGGCAAACATCCCGAATAAGTCCTCCACCAGTCTCTCGCTGGTCCACGAAGCTGGAGTGTAGCATATCTAACCCCATGTGACTCAGCTAATCCAACCACCTCTAGTAACTCTCGGCAGGTAGTTAGAAACTCATGAGCGTCCTCGCTCTTCCCACCCTGAAACTGAGGTGGGTCCATCTTTCGAAATCTCTCATACCTACGCTGCTCATCCTCTGTCAGAACAACCATCGATGCAACTTGACCCCCAACTGCTGGTGCAATATCATTCTGAACCGCGGGATCTACTGGTAGTTGCCCCACCGCATCCTGAACAACTGGAGCTTGTTGCTGCTCTTGGGTCTGAGCCCCCTCTCTAGTACGAGAGTCATGTGGTGTGGTAGTCGCACCACCACCCTGAGAAAAGCCCTCTAGCACACTTAACACCCTCAATAGTGTATCCTGAAGCAAAGGTGTGACTACAGGATCTGGAGAAACCTGGTCCTCTCTGCCATCAATTTGAGGTTCTGTAGAGACCTCTCTAGCACGACCTCTCACTGGTGCTGCTCCACGTCCACGACCTCTGGCTACTGTCGTACTACTAGCACGACCTCTAGCTCGAGATCTACCCCTACCTCTAGCTGGGGCCTCAACAACTGCCTCGGGAAGTGCCTCCCCTCTACCACCAGTAACATTAGTTCTAGTCCTCGTCATCTGTCAAAAGAGTATACAACAACTCAGTACTAAAGAAGGTGACTACGCACGATGAGAAAGAATGAACAAAAAGAAGTTTTCCTAGTAATCCTTGTAGCCTCTCAAAGATAAGTACAGACGTCTCCGTACTGATCCTTGAGACTCTACGTAGACTCGGCTTGTATACACGTGAGACCTATGAACCTGGGGCTCTGATACCATTTTGTCACGACCCAAAAATGGGTGTGATGGCACTCGTCTTATCCCACCAAGACAAGTCAGCCTAAAACCCAATATCTAACAAAGTGCGGAAGTAAATGACAATCCAACAACAATTCCTATTATGAAACCAAGTCATATTAATCCAATCCCCAAAATCAGGTTGTCACGTGCACAAGCCTCTAATGTAAATATTAGAATTGAAATAAAATAGAAGTCTAAATGAAGTTGTCTTTCAAGTAAAAACAAAGTCATAAACTGGAGTAGGAAAGTTCGCTGAGATGACAAGCAGCTACCTCACAATCCTCCACAAGATGCCTCGGAAACGAAAAGAATGACAGGTATCACGAAGATCCAGGCTCGTATCCTACAAAAATTTGTAGAAGCAAGGGGTGAGTACCAAACCACGCGGTACCCAACAAGCAAACCTCTAAACACAAGTTAAGTGAACAAAATACGGGCACTTCTTACACCATATCTAAACCTCCACGCTACAGTCTAATAGTTTACAGTTTACCAAACACACAACTCAATAACCACACTCTATCAGTTTACACATTCTCAATAACAACTCAATATTCAACAGTCACAAGCTTCACAGAGAAACACTCACAAGATCAACAAAACACATGTTCAAGTTCATCAATAATAAAATGTGTAATGCCATGAGATGCAATGTCAAGTATAGTGATGCATGTCTTCCCTAACGATACACACCCGCTGTCTCTCAGTCCGGGACCCATGGGGGACATATCTGTCCATGCATCTGTCGCGGCGCACGACACGACCCTCGATAATAGTAACCTTCACGGCGCGCGATACGTCCCTCGAAATGTAATATCCATCGCGGCGCGCGATACGACCCTCGAAAATAGTACATCCTCCTACCACAACCATGTCTCAGATACAATGCAAATGACATGCTCAAATGAAAAGG
>NC_028648.1:20249651-20283027 GCF_001406875.1 Solanum pennellii | reverse complement strand
GAAATATAATATCCATCGCGGCGCGCGATACGACCCTCGAAAATAGTACATCCTCTTACCACAACCATGTCTCAGATACAATGCAAATGACATGCTCAAATGAAAAGGAGGAGATAACCATTTGATAACAAAGCACAATTTGCAACAAGAAATACAACACCAACAAATAAGCAACAAGTCTGCAAATCATTCTCAACATCACACAAGGAAATACACGAATTTCGTACGCTTAACAAGAGTTTAGAAATCCACTTGCCTTAGTCAATCGAATAATTACTCTTGGACTTGAGCCTTCCTTTTCCGTTGAGCTTCCGAACCAATGGAATCTATTCAAGTATATATTTACAATAAGGTTTCGGAATTAACAGCACTCACACTTTTATGTGTTTAATCTCGACCTAAAAATTCACCCCAAATTTATAATCAAGTTGTAATTCTTGATGCCAACTAACATTCCAACTATTATATTTTTCCAAGTTTCAAGTCTAGGATTTCATCCCAATTTTCTTTTTCAATATCATAATTTAAATGGTACTCACAAAATATCATTCACCCAATATTCAAATAATATACACATAAAAAATTCTCAAAATTTCCACCCGTTACTTTAACACACAGATATATGCCTCAATTCTCATTCCAATATTTATTATACTTAATTAATTTTATGAAGTATAAGCATATGACCCTCCAATGATCAGTCATGGTCACTGCCCCATGACCAATAACAATTATTACCCAGTAATACATTCATATCCCATAAACATTTTTATTTTCCCAAGTAAAAAAATAAATAAATCATTATGTATGTATACAAATTCCTATATTTTCTTTTCCTGTTACATTAACTTGCTTTCTTTTTCATGCGCATGTTGTCACAACCCCACATCACCAAGGCATTGCATACATTAACCCACTTTATTACCCCCTACATATAATAATAACAATAAAATAATCAAATGTAACATCTATGCATTTAAAGTATAACTCATTCATTGTTTAAAAGTGTGCCTACCTGAAGTATGTGAAATACGCCGTTCTTTTTCCCCACTTGTTCGTCTCCCTCGATAGGTTTTTGCCCCTCTTTCTTTTCTAAATTAATAGTTTATTAAAACTGATAAAACCCACTAACTTTTTTTTTTTTTGAATATCTTACCCTAATAGTATAGAGTTTTAAACAAATGGAAACTTTAGCCCACTAATTATCTATTAATTTTATTATCTACAATTACTCATAAATAATTTAACCCAAGTTATACGAATAATTTAAATTTTCCAAAAATAACCTCACGGGTCATTATACATATGCTCAGCTTATAGGTCATAGATGAGAGTTCATCAACCTAAGTCATGTGAGAAACCCTTTCCCATGGACATAGCATATTCAAGCACTATCTAGTTTAGGGTACTAGTGGGAACACCTTACAAGGCCCCTCTATTTATTAGAATCATACATGTGTGTGTATACATATATGTGATCAAACCATTCACATAACACATTAAGACCACACATGTTCATACATTAACATAATCATGCATTCACATTCATGTTCATGGAAAACCAAACCTAGGAACTATTTTATCAAGGTACACATGTGCCATGCATAAACAAGGTCTCATACCCTTGCGCATACCAATAAACCTATCAAGTCATCCTAGTTATGGGATACATAATCATCCTTCATGAACATATACATTACATGCATAGCAGTGGACACAAGTGCATATGAGAATACCTTTCATTAGACACCATGAACCTATACTACTTGATAAGAATGCATTAGGTGTGAGTGTGTGTACATTGGTCAACATTATTTCCTAATTGATATCAACAACATATTAAGGAATCCACCCTTTTAGGACCACAATGCACCTCCAAGCATAGACAATACAACACATAATAGCATAGGAGACAAGATGACTTCAACACTTGCATTCAAGATTCCTAACCATAGCTAATCACACATTCATATAAAGGTATATAGATAAGGGGTCATTCATCATTTATAATTCATCATTGGAAGAATATAGACCATACCTAACATAGAAACCCACATAATCATAACATTAGCAACACATCCTAGACCATAAACTAGAATGGAAACTAAGCATGAGACTTCACATCGTGTGATCATAACTAGCACACATTCATACTACAATTTCTTTCAAGACCGTGATCACATCACATATAGAATGAAAAAGAAGTAAACATCGTCACCATAATTGGACCATACCACACAATGCCATCCAAGGCCACATTAACTAACAATACTGTAGAAGAGTATAGAAGTAGAGTCATTCTTACCAATCCATCAACCTTTGATAATCATTGACAAATATCCATATTTCAACAATATTATTATCAATATAGGGAATTATCTAAATGTACATTAACATAGAAGGAATCATGAATAAACTACCACAAGATCATACTACAAATAAATACACTACTTCACCAATTCATTAGCATGTTGGGAGGCTTAAATCAATCACAAATATCCCATGCCTTTATACTCAATAATAAAAATTCATGATTCATAAAAATACAATATAAGGAAGTATCTAAAGAGATCATAAGCTAAACGAAATACTACTACTATTTCCATAGAACGAGATCACAGTAAGCATGCTACATTAGGAATCCTAAGCTAAACGAAATACTACTACAATTTCCATAGAACGAGATCACAGTAAGCATGCTACATTAGGAATCCATGGAATATAGAGGAACATAGGCTAATCATATTTTCAAGGTTGTGACTTTTCGGAAGGGTTGTGCATTTTTCTGATGAGTGGTGACTTTTTCGAAAGGTTGTAACTTTTCTGATAAGGAACAATTAGCACATATTCATACTACTATTTTTAACCAAATAGTGGGTTTCTTTCACACTTTTAAACAATGATTTTTGAATATTTTCTACTCTTATTTTTAAAAACTCTAAGGGTTATTTTGAATAATTGATTAAGTTCAAAATCCAACGCTATTTGAGGTACCAAATAAGAAAGAGTTGGTGAATAGATTGTAGCAAATAATCCATAAATGATTTCCATGAGTTTACAATAACAAAAACTTGTGGGAAAGACAGTAATAATAAATAAATATGAAAAATGTCACACGATTTAGGTAAGATATTTCTTCTTTGGTTTTTTACTTTTTAGAATCTTACCCTCAAATGCAGCAATTTCTTTTTGATTTTGCTAAAACGGATATCAATGTTTTCTATGAATCATTAGTTTTGATGTTAAATCCACTTCCACTTTTGATTTGATAATATAGACATGATAGTAATTATTTTTAATAGATATGTAAGTCAAAAAATGAATGAAGAAAGTAAATGTTGGTGACAAGAGATTTAATCAAATGAAATAAATGATATAGTGGATTTAGCATGAAAATATATTTTAGTCTTCCTTCTTCGTTGACTATATATTATTCCATATATCTTTTTTCCTATTATTTTGTATTAATTTGAATTTGAGAAAATATTATGTCACAATATACACTCTTTGTTAGCTATATAAAAAATAGAGAAGAAACTAGTAATTGACCATAAAATAATCTTAATTCAAATTAAAGATTCTATAAACAATACTTCAAATTTTATTCATATTATCAATTTTTACAATTGAAAAAGTTTATTATATTATATCATAATAAAAATTCTATTAGATTCTAGATACTTTCATTAAACAACAACTATATGATAGGTATGCGGCAGAAAAGAGGAGAATACTACAATTCTTAAAAAATAAGGTAGAAACTTAAATAAATGAAATATTTTTCACCAAAGGTGATGTTTTTCATATATTAAATTAAATTATGACACTAAAATATATATGTATATATAAAACAAAGAATTGGTCGAGCTAAATATTTGACATACAATCAATCCTCAGTTTAAACATCATTCATTAGAACAATAAAGAACCTTTTTTGTTTAGAATTACCTCTCGATAGACTTACTCAAATATTAATTTATAAAAGATAGATTAATTATAAATATAAAATATTAAAATATTTATGCTAATCTTTATTAGTTTCATAAGCATACTAAATTTCAAGTATGAATATTTAAGAAAAAATTTATACTCAAATGGTGTCCATTATTAATATTCATAGCCTCAAGAGCAAAGACTATTGTTGAAAGTTATTGTATTGATATAATTTTCAAATTTTGTTGGTTAGATTGGTTTAAAAAGTTTAGTGAAATAAACAATAATACTACTAAAAAATTTGTCACTTTCTCCGCATATTTAATGTTTGAATGTATTTTGAAATATTTCAATAATATCTCATTATTTTGATCTCAAAATAGATGTAACTCTATCAGAATATTTATTAATTATTTAAAAGCATTTGTCGCTGTTCTTTAAATTTTAATTTACTCAAAAGAGTTAATTTACTAATATTAATTATTTTTACATCATCGTATACTATATGTAGGATACACACATGCAACACCCATGCCGTAAAATGAGTTAATTAAGAAAAAAAAGGAACAAAAGTGATAATAGTAATTTCGATAATAGAACATATAGTTTAAATGGTTATTAAAAAACATGGCAACGATAATAACAAGAGTAGCGATAAATAGTCGTAGTAGTAAATGGTTGATGTGTAAAAGGATAATTTGATACGTTATTAAATTAGAAGGTTGAAACAATAAATTAGATGAAACTAAGGTCAAAATTGGGTGTCAACATTTTGTCCCTCTTTGACAAGAGATGATGTAAGAGATTTTGGGCGAAGAAGTTGACGTATCAGTCAATTTTCACTTGACCAATACCTAAGACCTCGGAGGCAAGAAACGATATGGGGACTAGAGAAATTATGAGGTAGAGAATTTTGAAAACAAGGGTAGGTGAGCTTACGAAGTGTTCCCACTGTTAAATGGTGATGGTACTTGGCATTATGAACGAGGAGAGTATTTCAGGGTGAAGTTTGAGGTAGACCCTCGACCTTTGTTGGTGAGTTTGACTCCAAGAAATTTCTCTACCTCAGATCTTTGAAATTGTTCCATGTTGTGCTAAAGCTTCTGTGGAACTCGAACATACCAAGGTAATTATTAAATAATTTTAAATATAAAGGAAGGTGTGATAAATACATTGGAAATAACACTCATGGGTGTGAGATTTGAAAATGCATTCTCGCAAGTCTAAATGGTGCTATAAAATCATACAAAATTTATGGAAAAAGGTTATTATGACAAGGATTCATGAGCAATGGTGCTTTTCAATGATGATTAATGAAAATGAGTTCTTAACCAAATAAAATATGGATATGAGGCTTTTAGCTAAGAGATTTAAAAATGAGACCTTTTAAGCCTGGAGATTTATGAAAATGAAGTCTTTGAAAGCAATGCATCCTAGTAAAGGATTTGTGAAGTATATTTGAAATCATTTGTGCAATTCTCTAAAAGCATTTGTGCAGTGCATTAGAAAGCGATTGAAATGTAGTATTTTTTTTAAATACTTGAAGGAATTTGTGTATTTCATTTCAAAATAAGCATTTATGCGAAATATATGAAGCATCTGCACAGTGCATTGGAAAATATCTAGAAGCATTTGCACATTGAACTTTGAAATATTTGAAAACATGTATGTGGAACATCTTAAATCATTTGTGTGCTGCATTAGAAAATATATCGAAGCATGCTGTGTGGTTGAAATTATTTGAAAGTAATTATGCAATGCATTTAATGATATTTATGCATAGTAAAACCATTTGCAATGCATTTAAACATATTTGTTTATCAACACATTTTGAAACTTTGTAAAGTTTTACTTCTATGTTTTAGAATCATAGATTTATAAGTTATTGAAACCATTCGACATATAGTATTTTCGATTCTATAGACGTTACTGATCTCCCAGCTTCTTCTAACTCTGAAAAATTTGCACTCAATTTTTTTTAAGTTCTTGGGGAGTAGTACTAAAAAAATCACGCGAGTTATCCATGGGTAAAACAGTGGTAAAGGGTACTAAAATCGTGGCTAACACAGTTTGGCCACAGAAACAGAGCCACGAGCAGTAGCGTGCCCATAAGGACAACAAGAGTAAATAAGCCATGTTTTCTGCACTCATGATTGTTGGAAAATTATATGCAGAATGGAAGCATACCATAAACATACAACTTACATAAATATTAGAGAACACATTGTTTATGCTAAAACAAGCATATTTGAGCATATTAACTTTTATGAAATTTAATTCAAGAATTATCTCTTGAAGTGTGAGCAGATATCTTCAACTGAATCCACAAGGTACTCTAAAATATAGACACTTCAAGCGAATCGATAAGCTAGTTTGGACCACAATTCTGCTATCTTCTAAAGTGATACCAAGTACACTTTCAAACTCTCAAAACTCTGGCGGGAAAGTATCATAACGAAAACATAACTTATTTCAAGATTTAAAAGAATCCCTATTTGTAGAAATTTCATCCTAGTCGAACGAGAAAGAATACCATGTCTTTCCTTAGAATGGAAAGACATGTACATCTCCCTCTCCTTAGAAAAGAAAAGGTCATGTCCTTCTCCCTTTCCATAGAATATAAAAAGTGATATACATATCCCTTGCCTTAGAACAATTAAAGATACATACATCTCCATTTCTTTAGAATAGAGAAACACACATACTTCTCCCGTTTGCCTTTAAAATATATTCTGAGTTCTAGTTAAATATGAGCACGGTAGGGACCACAAAATTAATTATCGAGGTTCGTATTATTGAAATAATTCTAAATAATTAATTTAAATTATTTTATCATAATAAATAACAAACCATTGCACTAGAAATTTGTAATTGCACTCCTCATATTATCTTTCAAAATTACCCATTAAAAACATATGTAATTTCCCATATTAAGATAACAAACACTAATCAATAAATTAAATTACTGATTAACTTAATTTAATATTAAATTTCCTTTAGAGAATTGTTTAACTTATTTCATGTACCAAAATCATAAATCCTTTTGCAAGGTTTGATAGGATAAAAACTTTTAAGCTTCTAAAAAAGGCATATCATCAATCTATATATTGAGACTTGAATTTTTTAAACTAACTTATGATTTCACCAATAGATATTATCATTATCAAATCTACGAGGAATATTGACCCATATTAGAATCTCACCTTTTGATAAATAAAAACGATAATTAACATATATAGACCACAAGTTATATAAGGATTAAGAATATAAGTACAATAGTTTAGAGAGTATGCTTTTGTCAGTCAGTCTAAAACAACTATCTGTACTCGATCGCATTCAATATATACAAAATGCACTAGCATAAAATGCCAGAACTATACAATTCTCATAATCAAGATATATTACATATAATAATGTGCTACAATCGTATCTATTACATGTCAATCCCATCTAAGATTTTTTTATAAGATTCGATGATTTAATGCTTTGTATATAAGCTTAAACTCTATACACTAAATAATCTACTATATAAGTAAACATAAACCATATACAAATATTTGATCTAATGATATAAACAAATAATTATTCTATAATAAATATTATATATGGATATATGGTTAATAGTATATATCCCAACAATTTCCCACTTAGATTTTTGACCATTATTATTGTTACAATGTACTATATCAAAATGCATGTTTAATAGTATATACCCTAACAATCTCCCACTAAGATACTCAATCATGAAAATTTTCAGAATACTATTTCTAAATACATGATTAAAAGTATATACTTTAACAATCTCCCACTTAGAATGTTAACAATGCATTTACAACTTTCACAGATATTTGTTTTATATTTCATATCAAAACAATCTTACCAAGTTGAATTCTTATACAACTTCATCTAATAATGTGGAGTCGTAACTTATTGTTGTTATATTACCGCAGTTCTATCATAAAAATCCTCTTAAACATACAAAATCATTCAATCTTTGTCATGATTCTCCCAGTACCACTTAATATTACTACTATAGTCATACTTTCATGTTCTTGAGTCATAATATTTTCCTTAAAACCTTTTGGTAATGGAACATTAATAACTTCTCCATGTAGTTTATTTAAATTTGCCCCTCCATATAATTTATTTAAATTTGCCCGACATCACTTTCACTACTTTAGGTAATATTATTGTTATGTCTAGTAATGTCTCACCCATATGTAAATTCAATGGAACGTCAATTAGGACATACCAGTTAAATGTTCTTGAATGTCTGAATTTACAATTGACTCATTTTTTATTTCTTTGTTCAATTACTCTAAAACTAGTTTACTTGTAGGAACATGAATTGCTAAATAGCCCTTTTTAAGAAATATTACCGTTGTCTTAAAAATTACCTTATTTTCTTTAGGACAATAGAATAAACCTTATTTCATTCTTTTTGGATATCCAATTAATACACACATTTCATTCTGGACTGGAAAGAAATTGAATTCAGATGTGATGTGTAGTTCTTAGAACATATCCTGGAAGAAACAAAAAAAAATGAATAAGCCAATTATGTATAATTTATCATCTTCATAATTACCAATATATTATAGAGTGTCTGGTGTAGACAATTGAAATTGTAATTATCTATCAGATAAATTACTCATCAGCTCTGTAGAAAGGTATATGTCACTACTATCAAATTGTAGTTACTTTATATAATTTTCATGATGATATTTTCATCTGTCTTAATATATGTTGAGTTTATGATGACATTCATACTTGCATCATCAAGAATGTATTTTCATATCATGAGTACCCTTTTAAATATCTCAGTATACTCAGTTTGCCTCTATCCTGAATGACCATTTACCGTACAAATCATAACAGATTAATTCTAACTTATCACTCACTACCTTTATTTCCTTTTTAAGAGGAAAGGTATCTTAGTCAGTTTTTTTTCTAAACATGACTCACATGTTAGTAGTGACTTCACTTTCAATGAACCGCTATGTCTATTCTTTAAACAACTTAAATGTTCTATACAGAACAAATGATGCAAGACTAGTGTAGATATTTGTTTCATTCAACTTAAAAGATATTTTCTTTTATGAGATTGATTAAGATATAATTCATGAGAAAAAATATATTCACGCATCAAAATATAATAAGAGATAACATATTTATCAAACTCACAAGAGTTATCAATAAAATATATTGAGTGTCCATCTCTTATTGAGCAAGATATCGAAAATAATTTCATATAACATGAACATATGTAATGCAATTTCTTAGTCAATATCTTATCTCTATTGAAAAAAATACTTGAGTAGGATTAATTGTGTCCATAAATTCTATTGATATTTGAGATATAATACATTTAATATATCATAATATGTGGAATAATCCTAAATAACTCAATTCAGGGCATCTCGAATAGCCAATCGATGGGATTGGAGAACTATTATGTAATACACATGTACAATTACTGATTATTTCCTCTATAAAATTATACAGACCTAATCAAATGGATATGCTAATTTTATCTTAATTTAAGGAAAAATCACCCTACTTACATAATCACATATTACTCAGTTAACGAGAGGTAATACAACTTATCACTGTGATGTGCCTAAAATGAACTAGGTCGAAATACATTTTTGCATGTGTCACATGAGTTAACTTGTATTAAAATGGTTAATAATGATTTTTGAGGTAGTATCTAACGTTTGGTGATGTTAGGAGGTCAAACGTCCAAGAATGTTCATGACGTTCGAAAGATGTGCCTTGGATTGTGCTTGTGTGGTCTTCTGTGTTTTGACAAGTTTTACGTGTTCGTTATATTTGAAAATGATTTGATGGTACCCTAATACCTATATGAACATGTTTAGGGGTTCAAAGTACAGGTACGAATCCACATACGTACAGGTACGACTCCACATACGACCCACAAGGGGACCTAGAAGAAGACCCAATCTCTTTGGCAGGATGCTGTCAAACAGTGGAAAACGATAGCCACAAGGGATGGACCATTCGTCAAACGAAGGCCCGTCGACCTTGGTTTTTGATTGACCCTGCAAGGTATTCATGTCCTGCACATGGAGGGGCTCAGACCCAAATGACGGGCCCCAGGTCTATCGTTGAAGGGTCGTAGGTGCTGCCTATAAAGCTGTCAAAAATTCAGCCAAGGCTTGCGGTGTTTGGTAAATTCACCCCAAGTATTTTATGAAACATGGATGATATTTTTAGAGTATTTTAGGTATCTTAAGAGGGTTCAAATACTAAGACCTAATTTTAGACTTCATTTTCAAAAATCCAAAACACCTCCCTTAAGAAAGACTCTCTCAAACTCCATAAAAGCTAGAACTCAAGGAAGGGCCAGAGAGATGGTGGTGGACGTTTTCTTCATCAAAGTTTCGTGGGTTTCTTCTCATTGAGGTATGTTATTCATCCTTTAACCTTTTTTTAATCATGGAGCCACTTCAAAGAGATTCAAAAAGGGTTTCAAACGTAAAACTTCGTTATTCATTAACTCTAAGTATGGGTCTTTGCTTGAAAATGTTTTAATGATAAAGATGAGTTTTTTATAGTGTTTAATGATGATTTTAATGTCGAAACCCCAACGAAACCCTGTTTTTGCTTTTTATAAACTTTCAGCTTATGAAATGGATTTAACGAGCATGATTAGAAAATGTTAGAGTTATAGTTTCCCTATGGTCATATTGTGATTTAGTTACTTTCCTAAGGGCTATTTTATGATGAATTATTTGAGAAATTGTGAATAGGTGGTGAAAGATTGGATGAATGGTAAGTTGGGTATATTTTTCAGTTCTTTTTGTGAAATTATATTGAGTGGTATGGTCCACCTTTTGTGGTGGTGTTTACTTGATATATATGAATATGAATTTACATGTGCATTCTGAATAGGTCCATGAAGGCATAGTATGTGAAGTAAAATGGTAATGATGATGTTCTTGTTGATGTGTATTATGAAACTTGTTATGTATGATTTGTAGATACTATGTCTAAGTGAAGTATATGTTTATGTGAAGTATGGTAATGTGTGTAATATGATGAGTGAAGATATAACATGTTTAGAAGTCAATGTTTTAAAAAAGCTGATTATGTGAAAGATGTGCTCACGTTTACACGCACACGCTCACACCTTTAGGGATAAGAACCGTTCATGAGTTGAGATGTGGTGTTAATTAGCTATCTCTTAAACTATAGTAAATGAATAATTAAGACTTAATGAGGGAGTTATGCTTAGCACCGAGAGGATATGAAGCAGAGTTGGTTACTGATTATAAGTAGATATATTGTACCTAATGTACCTCTTGAGATGATTACTCCTCGTGAGTAGAGAGTAATTTACTTAGAAGGATTCTCCTTATCCCTTAACAACGCGTCCTCATAGGTATAACTATTGGAGATTCCATGTAAAGGCTAAAAGAATGACCCTACCCTAGGCAAGTGGGGATCCCTCATGCGATAGGGGCTAATATCAGGATTGCATGTCTATCTCTCATGATCTATATCGGTTAAAGTCATCCCCCACATAATAATGTAATGAACTAAGTCTCTTAAAGAGTGTACTACTTAGGGTAGTTCATGGTATGAGAAGCTATTTATCCATTGCACAAGTAGCCACTTTAAAGGGGAGTGTTGGTGTGTCTTTATGCCTAATGAATGAATGTTTCATAATGAAATGAAAGTGAAGATATGTGATTTAATGTCTAATGTTAAGAAAGCATGTAAAGATTATGTCTTGTATAATTATGTTTATGAACGATGAATGTGGTGTACCTAATCTCAATTGTGATGGCTTATACTTGATGATGGTATTCAATTGAAGTGTTGGTTGTGATTAGATTATATAGGTGATGGTATGATGAATGTAATTGAAATATCTTGACTATATGGTTTGTGAGATTATGATAAAGGTATTATGATATAAGGTTGATTGTGAATCACTTATATGCCTTACTATGACATGATTGTGATAATGTGCTAACCTCACATATGAGGATTGTTATGAAAGGAAGTTCTCATGCAATTCCAAATGAGCTAATGATTATGATATACAAGAGGATAGTACTTTATGACCTATACTAAGCTATGATGATTTATAAGGGCTTAAAGACATTTCAAAAAGGGACTTTAGCTTAGCACCGAGTGAACTAGTTATGAGAGAGTGTCACTACGTAATGTGGGAAGGTAGGTTCACAATGGTTCTAATGATATAGAGATTACAATGCCATGGTGCATAAAGAGGGTGTCAAGCATGTCTCCTACTTCTTGAACTATGTTTCCCCCATAGGCATACTAGCTAGTGGATCCACCTAGAATTCTATGTTCATGTTTTGGTGCTACCACTACAAGTATTCCAACTTCTTTTGGTGTGGGCTTTCATGACACCCTATTCCACATTTAGCTCATGTGGTCTATGTCGGTTAAGTCAAATATTCCGGAAAGTAAGATGAAGTAATAAAGTGAACACTAACTAGGTTGACTTGAGGGGTTTGTCTTAGTTTAGGTAAAGGTATGAGACTCTACCTATACATTGCACTAGTTGTCCTTGTGGGAAGTCCTAGGAGGATGTTCCTATTTTCTTATGAAGAAATGATATGCATATGTTGACTTTACATGTTGATGAAATCATATGATGTTAGTTTAACTTACGAACATGTTATTGGTCTATATTGCTAAATATTATGATGATTACTCATGATGCTAAGTTATATGAAGTTACACATTACTTGTGATCCTTTGTTTGTTTTACTTGGTTGAGTGAGATTATGGGACTTCACTTCGTCATTGCACCTGTAAACTTAGGGTTATGACTAAGGGTCTTGCATATGTTGTAATGCTATGAACTCTAATACATGTTTTTTTGTTATAACATGATGTTGGAGGTGCTTTGGTTATGGGTTCTAATATTCTACTACACATGTTAACTTGACTCTATTTGATGATGTTAGTTTTGTATTGTATATGGTCTTTTGTTAAGGGATACATGATCATTGTGTTATATGTGTTCTTGGTTGTGCATAAGACTTTTCAAAGTTACTTGTCATGGTTTTGAACAGATGTCCCTTCAAGCATGATTTCAAAAATTATATGTGCATATGTTTCCATACTAAGTACAAGTGGATGTACTAACCCATTTCCTTTATATTTCTTCAATAATGTAAGTTCGGGCTGTTGAAGTTAGAAGGACGATTGCAAGACAACTTGCATATTCCCCAAGTGTTTTGTAGGTCGTTACAATTCGAGGATGATGCCACTATCTAGCTACTTGATGTTGTTATTGTCTAAAGTCATTTACTTTCCTTATATTTCATTTGAAGACTATTATTGTATAAGCCTATATGTGGCTTTTGTTGTAATTAAGTATGGGCTATGCCCAAATGTTGTACTCCGGTTTAGATGGTTTAATATCAGACAATATATTAGACTAAATTCCTATATTTTATGTACATTGTCTAAACGAGAATCCTGTTTAAGCTTTCTATGTGAGGAGTGTAAGTGAACTCGATATATATATATGATTTGTAAGCATGAGGTCTATGTATACCTCAATGTGTATAAAATGTTTTAATATTTCTGCATTTTAAAACCTATGAAATATAATGAAGAATGCTAAGACTCTAGTCTTAGTCCTCCCCGAGGACAACAACATCGATTACATCTAGGGGTGCTCTCCGGTCGTGAGAGTCTATGCCATGATTCTTGAGATTCCAATTTAGTTTTTGGTAGCTTAGATTTGATTGGCCCCCACAAAAGGGCCATTCATATAGTCCATCTCTACTCTAGTCGCGTGCAAACACTTCCCCTGTGCTCAAATCCTACACAAGAAAAGAAGACGAAAAAATTCCATGGATGTCTTCATTTCCTTAAAAAATATATACACAAATATAAGATTACGTTTAATATTGGGGGAACAAAGGGTATTTGAAAGGTGAGTTTTTTTATTAAAGCATCTAATTGAATATTACCAGTGTGAGTTACATGAATTTAGTTACGTTACCCATGGTGATTTTCTCAGTCCTGGTGTAGTCATCTAATTGTCAAGTTGTTGTGAGTAAGTGGTCACATGATGTGACGCTCCACAATAAACAATCCAAGGCATCTAAGCATAGTTTGCTTTATCTTCCAAGTTGTTATGAGAGAAATAATGACATACATTGACAATATGCTCAATACGACCACATAACTAGCAAACTTGATGATGCGCTGAGGAGGTGTACGTGTGCACCAATTTGTGTGGCTGGGTGATGCTGGTTATTGTCTAGAGCTTTGCACACACAATGGTCGACCTCGCTTATGGTTGCGTGGTGTAGAATTTGATGGGAAAGACGGTTGTGGCATAGCAGCAGTTATGGTCGACGTTTCTTGTTGAGGCTCTTTATGTTGAAAGAGATCTTTGTTGAGAAGCTTGTTATACGTGTCTTCATATTAAATAGGTGCATTTTGTGCTCGGATAGAAGCATAAATTGAATCATACACATGTCCTAAGACACAGACTATTTTTACTCTAAGTTTATCATATAAAATAGGAGCTCATGTAGTTGCAAGTTCGTCCGTAATATTCTTTAACTCTTGTAAATATGCAGTCTCACCATGAAAGTTTTTTTGTAATTGTGGATAAGGGGTTGTGAATACCAAAATTCCATGTATGAGATTTTTTGGCATAAGAGTGATGTAGTTCGTCCCAGTCTTTCATGGAGGTTGAAGTGTTTGTGATTGCAGAGGTGATTTTTTGGTTGAAAGATGCCATCAATGCATTCCCAATAAACTGGTCCAGTCGTAAATATTTTGTACTTAGGATTGGGTATCTCTAAAGAATTCTCTTGGACAGTCATAGAAGGCGCCGTCATAGTTCAATCTACAAAACAGTAAAGGTCTTGGCCTAACAAGAGAGATTAAAATTGAGCCATTTAAATAAAACAATTGCTTGGACATGTAAGTTTATGGGTAGGCACGAGCCTAGGTTAAATTGAACAAGGTGGGTAGTTGTAATATCTCGTAGTTCCTAATAGCCAAGAATAATCTAAGAAACTAAAATTTCTTATTTTTGCAAAGAATAGGAAAAATCAGGAAAATTTCTTAAGTTTAAGAGGTGAGTTTTGGTCATTTTCAAATGGCCATAACATTTAGCTCAGATGAGTCAGAGTCAGTTCTTTTTTGTACGATTTTGATATCGTATGTGGGATATACCTTTCGAAAGTTTGACTGTTGTAGTGAGGAAAGTCCAATTCCGGATTTTAGTAAGTGTAAATTGTCTTTTCACCTATCTATTTCCTAATTTGTTTAACGATTTAATTGGTGTAACAATAAGTTAGGATTCAGAATATAAAGGTTATTTACTCTTAGACCTTGGAGAAGAGAAAAGAGAATAAGATAGAGAAGGTCACCAGTTCATCAAGAACTCCAAGATCTTCGAGTGGAATTTGTCGGGGGGTGATTCCTATTAAAATATGTGAGATCTTTTTGTGTTGGATTAGTTCACCCATACAATAAGTTGTTTAATTCAGCGAATTTTGAATTAATTGAAGGATGAAAAGTGAAGTTCATGAAGAAAATTATTTAAATATTGTTGGTTGAGTTGTTATATGCCTTAGGTTGATTTGATTCGTGTTTTCGAGTTGTTTTTCGTGTCTATTCTATTAGGTATTAAGGTAATTAGTGGCCCTAAATGATTGGATAAAGATTCATGTAAGTTTATATGGTTTAGACATGAAAAATGGAGAAGAAAACTCGAAACCCCGTCAGACAGGCCTTAGGGCACCGCACTTGCCAAAGCCCCTCAGTAGAGCCTTTGTCCGTCAAGCTCTAGTGCTCCAAGACTCTTAGAGCGTAAAGGACGCCTGGAGACCCCGTTCTTTCCCCATCTTTTCGTACTAGTTCCTAAGTGATGTACCCGCATTTATTAGTTGATTCCAACACTCTAAGGTACATATAAACATCATGAAATCATCCATAAACATGAGATCATGAACCGTGAATCCATAATTCAATTAAGAAAAGTAGATCCAAATCAGAAAAGTAAAGAGTCATAAGAGTTAAGAAGCGAGTCAAAGTAAGTTTTAAAAAGTCTTCAAAAGTCAAACAAATATTTAACTTTATTTTAAGGGTCAACCTACAAGTTGAGCATAGAGTAACGAGTTGAGTAAAATTCTCAAAAGTTATAAGGGAACTAAGTATTCCCTAAGAGTTAAGTTGAATGTTAAGCAATGAGTAAAGAGTTGAGTTCATTACTCAAAAGTTATAAGGGAACTAATCCCTAAGAGTTACAAATGTTTTCACATTTTTATCAGGAAAGGAAGCTAGACTTCCAACAGAGCCTTTGGCTAGTTTTAGGTAAGAGGAAACTATGATTTCCAAGCTATGTTTAAGCAAATTACCTCAAACCAGAGAAGAAGTTGTTCTTAAAACATATGAGCTATGTATTTTGGGAGTAGTATTGATCACCGATATGGGGACATGAATTCATATTAACTCAAGCCCCCAAAAAATATGTAGCCTGCATGGATAGATAAAGGGTCATACATTTTAGAGGATTACTTAATGCTTTTTACCATACACTAGTGGATGCAATTAGTAGTTTAGGTTTTATACTGACGGCAAGGTATAGGATGGTCGTCTTTCAATGTGAGGTAAGACGTTGTACCATCGATTAGGATGATAATGATGGTTGTCACAGAACTATACTTCTTTCATATATAAGTAAAGTTGAGTTTGTTATTGTATTTTCTTTAACGAACTAAGTTTTTTTTTATGTTTTAGAAAGATTTAAATATATCACATGTGTTTTGATTGACTTATAAGTTGAGTATTCATGAGTTGAGCAGAGCCAAGGTAAGCTAATCTTATTCTTTCCAAGTTATAAGTTGTTATTTAGCATTCCAAATAGCATACTCGTGCATTCAATGTATTGATGAAAACTGGTATGCATCGTCTTATGATGTAGACACAGGTAATAAGGATAAACATCATCTAGGGCCTCATTAAAATAGTTGAGCATTCATAGTCAGTGGTGAGCTTCCTTGCACTTTGAGGACGCTTTTATTCGCTTTTTAGTATTTCAGTTGTAGGATGTTGTGGGGTCTGTCCCAAAATCTATCTTTCAATTGTAGAGGCTTCGTAGACAGTAAGATAGTAAGTTTGGGTCTCTTATTTCTTTATTCAGATTATTTTGTTATGAGACTTAAGTGCTAGTTTTGCCAAACTATTATTTCTTTAAGTTATACCATGAGATTGTTTTATTTGAGTTAGGTTTCCGCTAAGTTAAGTAAGTCGGGCCAATGGTTCGCTCTAGACCAGCAATAGTCATTGAGTGCCGGCCTGCCGGCCACGTCCAAGGTGTAGGCTGGGGGCGTGACAAACTTGGTATTAGAGCCAGAGTTCAAAAGTCCTAGTGAGTTTATGAAGTCGTGTCTGTTGAGTTTTAGTCATTAGTGTGAAGCATGTCATGTCTGTAAATAGGAGGCTACTTTGGGAATTTTTCACTTCTTATATATTCCCTTTTCGTGTATTAGAGTTTATCTCTAAAGGTCTCTCTCTAATTCGTGGTAGTGCGTGTTTCAAATAACTATACCTTCATGAAGAGTAGCACGAGGTCGCCCAGCTAGGAGAAATTTTGAACCTTAGGAACAAAAGATATCCAATGCACCTGAATTGCAACCTCAAGGGGAAGTTACCAATGTTGAGTTTTGTGAGGCTATCTTGTTGCTAAAACAAGTAGTGACTAAGCAAGTTGAGAAACAAAGAGGATCTCGACAAGAAGAGGCTGACACCTGGATAATTTGGGAGCTCTTGAGAATGAATCTCCTATGTTTTTTTGGTTCGAGCAATATTGAGAACACAGAGAACTTTGTTGAAGAGTTGAAACATGTTTTAAATGTGATGCATGTCATTGATTTTTAGAGGGTCAAGCTAGAAGCATACCAACTGAAGGATGTGACTAGGACTTGGTTCGACTAATGGAAGGAGGGCAGAGATAAGGGTGCACCACATCGGAGTTGGGCTTGTTTCGAAGGGCTTTCTTGGGGAATTTCTTTCACCGAGAACTAGAGGAGAAAAAGGTAAAGGAATTTCTTACTCTGAAACAAGACTCCTTATGTGTTCATGAGTATGGGTTGAAGTTCACCGAACTGTCTCGCTATGAGGTGCAGAATGAGTTTGTTTGTCGCTTGTTTATGTCATGCATCTAGTAGAGAGGGTAGAGATGCAATGCTCAAATTACACGGACATATTCTAATTGATGGTCTATGTGCAACAAGTTGAAGAGGAGAAGCTGAGGGATAGAGAGGAGTATAGGAATAAGAAATCCAAGACTCAGAATGAGTTTGGGCAGAAGAAAGGTGGATCGAATCGTCCACTATTTCGAAAACAAAATGGCATGCACCATCATCTGCTAGTGCACCTGCGCCTAGAAACAGAGGTTAGTATAATGGCCAAAATTTATAGAACTTCAAGGATAGAACAACCTAGTCCAAAAAAAGTGTGGCACAAGTTGGTATTTGGGCTCCTAGATGTGGTGGATGTGGTAGAAACCACGCTGGTCTGTGTCGTGATGGACAGTCAGGTTTCTTCAAGTGGGGCCAAAAGGGTCACTTTAGAAAGAGTGTTCCAAGAATAAGTAGAGTGGTGGATATCATGCAACGGAGCCCATATTCATCAGGTGCTCCACCAGAATATGCTGCACCTAGAGGAACTACTTCCATCATAGGCGGAGGATAAAATCGTCTCTATGCAATCACTAGCCGCCAAGAGAATGCTTTGGTATACCAAGGAGCAAGTTTATATTTTGTACTTATGTTTCAAATCAATTTGAGATTCTTCCTAAGAAACTTTGTGAACCTTTTTGTGTTTCTAGCCCTGTTGCAGAGTCTATTCTAGCGGAAAGATTCAATTGTAATTGTCCTATTTCTATCAATCACAATAACATCATGACTGATCTAGTAGAGTTATACACGCTAGATTTTGATGTCATTCTAGGTATGGACTGACTTCATGCGTGTTATGCATCAATAGATTATAGAACTCGAGTTGTCAAGTTTCATATTCCTAATGAGCAAGTCATAGACTGGAGTAGTAGATCAATAGTGCCTAAGGGGAGTTTCATTTTGTACCTTCAGGCACGAAAATTGGTTTTTATGAGATGTATTTACCACTTATCCCGAGTTACTAAATCAATTGTTGAGGTACCCTCCCTTCAGTCAATTCCTATAGTAAAAGAGTTTCTAGAATTCTTTCCTGAGGATCTACCCATAGTCCCTCCTTCGAGAGAAATAGACTTCGACATCGATATCATACAGATACTCATCCTATATATATTCCTCCATATAGAATGGAACCTGCAGAGTTAAAAGAGTTTAAAGAACAAATGAAACATCTATTAGATAAAGGTTTTATACGACCAAGTGTCTCTTCTTAGGTCGCTTCATTCTTGTTTGTGAAAAAGAAGGATGGTTTCCTTAGGATGTGTATAGACTACCGCCAATTGAATAAGGTTACCCTCATGAATAAGTATCCTCTATCAAGGATAGATGATCTTTTCCACTAGCTACATGGTGCTTCCTGCTTCTCGAAAATTGATCTCAGATCAGGCTACTATCAGTTTAAAGTTAGAGAATGCGATATTCCAAAGACAACCTTTAGAACAAACTATGGGCTTTATGAGTTTTTGGTATGTCCTTTGGATTGACCAATGCGCCTGCACCGCTCATGGATCTCATGAATAGAGTCTTCAAACCTTATTTAGATATGTTTATTATCATATTCATTGATGACATAACAATTTATTCAAGGAATGAAGAAGATCATGCTACTTACGTCTAGATAGTTCTTCAAACTTTGAAAGATAAAGAGTTATATCCCAAGTTCTCCAAGTGTGAGTTTTGGTTGAGTCTTTGGCATTCTTGGGCCACATGGTTTCCAGTGATGGGATTAGCGTTGATACCCAAAAGATAGAAGCAGTTCAGAGTTGTCCTAGACCCACGTCTCCAACATACACAAGAATTTTCTTGGGTTTGGATGGCTACTATAGAAGATTTGTTGAAGGGTTTTCATCTATCTCATCTCCTTTGACCAAGATGACCCAGAAGATATTTAAATTTCAATTGTCTGACACTTGAGAGAAGAGCTTTCAAGGGGAATTGGGATGATCACCCACCTCTCATTGAGTTCGCTTACAACAATAGCTACCCTTCGAGCATCTTAATGGCTCCATATGAAGCTCTTTGTGGGAGAAGATAAAAATCTCATATTAGGTGGTTCGAAGTTTATGAAGTAGGGTTGATAGTACTATATCTAGTACACCAAGCCATGGATAAAGTTAACGTGACTGAAGAGAGATTGAGGACAACACAGAGTCGTCAAAACTCCTACATAGATATGAGGAGAAGTCAATTTGAGTTTGAAATGGATGACTGGGTATATCTAAAAGTTTCACCCATGAAGGGTGTTATGAGGTTTTGTAAGAAAGAGAAACTTAGTCCTCAGTACATTGGACCTTATAGAATATCCAAGAGATTTGGAAATGTAACTTATGAGTTGGAGCTACCACATGAGTTAGCAACAATTCATCTGGTATTTCATATCTCCATGTTGAAGAAGTGCATGGGGGATCCTTAAATGATTGTACAGACTGAGAATGTTGGGACTAAGGATAGCTTATCCTATGAAGAGATTCCGGTTCAGATTTTAGATCGCATAGTTCGCAAGTTGACAACAAAGGAAGTTGCGTTAGTCAAGGTCCTTTAGAGGAAAAAATTTGTTGAAGAAGAAACTTGGGAAACTGAAAAGGATATGAAGAAGAGATATCCACATCTCTTTCAATTTGAAGAATGCATATCACTGTAATAATTTACTTCTTGGTACTTTATAAACTATGAGTAAGCATGATTGTTCCTTGTTTTTGAATTGTTGAGAGTTGAACTTGATGTTACCATTCTTAGCATAGTGAAAGAAATCTTATTCAAGGATGAATGTTCCCACGGGGGAGATACTGTAACATCCCAGAGCTAGTAATAGCCAAGAATAAGCTAAGAAAATAAGATTTATTATTTTTTGAAATAATAGGAAAAATATTGAAAATTTGCTAAGTTTAACAAGTGAGTTTTGGTCATTTTCAAAAGATCATAACTTTTAGCTAAAGATGAGTTAGAATAAGTTCTTTATATGGTTGGAAAGACCTTGGAATGATCTTTGATATGGACCTGATTTTTCACGATTTAGATATCATATAAGGGATATATACTTTTTCAGAAGTTGGGTTGTTGTAGTGAGGAAAGTACAGTTCCGGATTTTAGTAAGGTAAACTTGTCTTTTAACCCATCTACTTCCTAATTCGTTTTAAAGGTTTAGTTGGGGTTATAACAAGTTGGGATTCATAATAGAAAGGTTATTTACGCTTAGGGTTTAGACAAAAGAAAAGATAGGAAGTAAAAGGGAGAAAAAAATCAAGAATTCATCAAGAACGCCAAGATCTTCCAGTGGAATTCGTCGGGGCTGATCCCTATTAAGCTATGTGAGATCTTTCTGTGTTGGGTTAGTTCACCCACACACCAACTTGTTTAATTCAGTGAACTTTTGAGTAAATTGAATGATGAAAGGTGAAGTTCTTGAAGAACATTATTGGAATCTTGTTGGTTAAGTTATTTTATTCCTTAAGTTGATTTGAATTATTTTTAGGTTGTTTTCGGTTCTAATCTAATTGGTATTGAGGTTATTAGTGACCTTATCTAATTAAGAAAAGGTCTATGTAATATTATAAGTTTTTGAGATGAAAAATGACAAGAAAAGACGAAACTCCCGTCAGAAAGGCCCTGGGGCACCGCACCTGCCAAAACCCCTCAGAAAAGGCTTTGTCCGACAATCACTAACACGCGGCACCAGACAGAGCACCAAGGACGCCTGGAGACCCTGTTCTTTCCCCATCTTTTCGCACTTGTTCCTAAGTGATGTACCCACATTTTCTTAGTTGATTCCAATACTCTAAGGTACATCCAAACATCATTAAATCATCAATAAACATGAGATCATGAACCTTCAATCCATAATTCAATTGTAGGAAAGTTAAGATCAAAGTTAAAGAAGTTAAGAGTCTTGTCTAAAAGTGAAGAAGCAAGTCAAAGTACATTCTTACAAGTTTTCAATAGCTTTTAACAAACATCTTAACTTTGTTTTAAGGCTCAAGATACAATTTGATCATAGAATAATGAGTTGACTGAATTTCTCCAAAGTTATAATATTCCCTAAGAGTTATGTTTCAAGTTAATCAAAGAGTATAGAGTTGAATTCATTTCTCAATAGTTACAAGGGAACTAACTATTCCCTAAGAGTTACAAATGTTTTATCATTTTGAGAAAGGAAGTTAAACTTCCAACAGAGCCCTTGGCTAGTTTTGGTAAAGAGAAAACCATTATTTCCAAGAGAGATTTTAAAAGCTAAGTTTGAGCAAATTACCTCAAACCAGAGAAGAAATTATTTTTAAAACATATGAGCTGAGTATTTTGGGAGTAGTATTGAACACCGATATGGGAAAGTGAGTTCATATTAACTAAAGCCCCCATAAACAATGTACCCACCATGGATAGATGAATGGTCAAACTTTTTAGATGATTCCTTATTGCTTTTTCGCATAGACTAATTGATCCATTTAGTAGTTCAGGTTCTATTCTGATGGAAAGGTATAGGAAGAACCTCTTGCTATGTGAGGTAAGACCTACCATCGCTTAGGCTCATAGTGATGGTTTTCAGTTAGAGAATATTCCACTAAACTATATGACTTTCATATATAATTAAAGTTGATTTTTGCATTTTCTTTAGCGAACTACGTTGTTTATACTCTTTTATAATGCATTATATATATCGCATGTGTTTTGATTGTGATATATATCTACATTTTGTTGAGTATTCATAAGTTGAGCAGAGCCAATGTAAGTTCATATTATTCTTTTCAAGCTGTAAGTTGTCATTTAGCGTTCCAACTCACATACTCATACATTCAATGTACTGATGCTAGTTGGTCTGCATCGTCTAATGATGCAGACACAGGTAACAAGGATCAACATCTTCAAATGCCTCGTTGATCTTGTCGAGCATTCGTAGTCACTGGTGCGCCTCCTTGGAGGATGCTTTTACTCGCTTTGTAGCATTTCATTTATAGGATGTTGTGGGGTCTGTCGCAACATCGATCTTTGTAATGTAGAGTCTTATTGACACTGAGATAGTAATTTTGAGTCTCTTATTTCTATATTCAGATTATCTTGTTATGAGACTTAAGTGTGAGTTTTGCCAACTTATTATTTCTATAAGTTATAAGACTTTTTTATTTGAGTTAAGTTTTTCTCTAAGTTAAGTAAGTCAGAATAAGGGTTCGCTCAAGACCAGCAGTGTCATTGGTTGTCAGCCACGTCCAGGGTGTAGGCTCGGGGCATGACACTAGGGTTATAAACAACAATGAAAAAAGTTCTTGGAGTCAGCTTTCACGACCCGAAAGTACCCCCTAGAAGTTAGGGAGAACCCTCATTTCGTGACCGCGTACTTGACCCTTTTGGGGTCTGTACAAGCCTTTTAACTATCGTTCACTACATAAGACACGAAAAGTAGTGCGAAATTAAAACTTTTCATGAATTAATTATTAAAAAGGAAATCATTCATAAATACTTAAGAAATCTTCTCGTCACAAGCCAAACATAAAAACACGACATAAATAACTTAGGGACACGCCCTTGACATTGAAATGAAATACATAATAATTTTTAACATATGGAAACTAAGACGATAGAAACTATGACCTCAAATATATGAGGACACACTTTGTCTTGAGAGGAACTTTCCCAAGCTTTGCCTTCTAAACATCAACCTTGCTTCCAACCTATACTTAGATATCATAGAAAGGTATGGGGTTAGTACAGATAATGTACTAAGTATGACATATGCAAAATAATGTGAAAAGGGACATTTTAGTAAAATAACAATTCATGCAAATTAAGAAAAACATTCAAGAACATAAAAGGAAAACATCATAAGAATCATCATTTAACACTTAGAGAAGAATTTCCATAAATTTTAAACCAAAAGGGCACTTTATAGTAACTTCCAAAAACTTATAGTAAGCTCATATTAACAATTACAGTGAACTATTAAGACTCTAAAATGGTGAAACTTCCAAAGCATTGCCAATAAGGAATAAGCATCATTTCCGTTGGAGTTTCCCTTCAAAGGTCATCGTAAGACTAACTAAGGTAAGTAATGAAGGGAGTATGCATATACCTCCTTCAATACACATTAAAGCGACCCTCAAGACTTGCTTCCTTTCGGCATACTCACCTCAGGATAATAAGCTCCACTAAATGGCAATACAATATAAGAACACCCAACAAACTATCAAAGTCTTCCCTTTTGAAATGCCTACTTAGTGCAATGAGTAGATAGCGTCCCATACTACCACCTACCCTAAGTAGCACATTCTTTTAGAAGCTTTTGCCCCAAGTCTTCCCTTTCAGAAGGTCCTACCTAGTGCAATGATTATATAGAGTCTCATACCACCACCTACCTTAAGTATCACATTCTTTTAGAAGACTCAGTTCAATCAATTCACATAAAACTCACTTAGTTCAATGAATTCACATAAAACTCACCAAGACTCCCCTTTCGGAAGGTCCTACTTAGTGCAATGGATAAATAGCGTCTCATACCACTACCTACCCTAAGTAGCACGTTCTTTTAGTAGACTTAGTACTTTCATTACTTTTGTGGAAGTTAGCTTAACCAACTAAGACCATGAGAGCTAGACATAGAATCCTGATATTAACACTCCTATACGATGAGGGATCCTCACTTGCCTAGAATGAGGTGATTCTCTTAGCTTTTAAATGACTTGACCAATAGCAACACCTATTCGGGCGCATAATTAAGTGATAAGGACATCGCTACTAAGTAACTCATTCTCTACTAACGAGGAGTACTCATCAAAAGAGGTACATTGGAATAAAACATCTCAACTCACGAAGTGTAATCAACCTCTCCTTCATATCTTCTAGGTGCTAGGCATAACTTCCCAAAGATTCTCAACATAATATACTATAGGTTAAGGATAACTAGTGAACACCACATCTCAAATGACGAAGGGAATTCGTCATCCAACCTATTTTAGAAAGCTCATGGGAGGTAATGGGTTTGCTAGTTAACACTTCATATCAACTCATGAAGAGTTTTAACCCCAAAACTCCCCTTTAGGACTTAGATTAGATTCATTCATTCATTCAAGTGTCAGTGTGCGTGTACATGTGAGAACACCTTGCACATAAGCTTCATTTCATTTACACCTACCTCCTATTCATGCGTACACCTTCATTCATCAAATCAAATACTTTACATGCTTCACATAATCATATAAGTCCTTTATACATGATCCTTAACATGATTCTCATAACAAGCTTCATAAAAAATTAACAAGAATAACATCATTCTAGTATACACTCTAGTCTACTTCCCTTAATCACTTCATAGAGCACATTTAACAAGAATGCAATATTTATCATCCTACTTAACATATTAAGACTCAATAGACTCTTTCACGATAAAATAGTAACTTCACATTCATACAATTCAAGTAAACACCGCCACCAAGAAGGTGGACCATACCACTCAAGAGCATTTCGAAATTAAAGCTAAACAACTTAACAAACTTACCCTTTAATCCAAGATTTCATCACCCATATCTTGTTTCTCAATATTTCATCATAATAAAGCCCCTTTTGGGCAGTATCTAAACAAAAATAACAACCATAAGAAACCAAAGCTTAAGGACTACCAATTCATGATCATTTAACGCATTTCTTAAGCCAACATTAGTTGAAAAGCTTTAAGATAATTTTATTGAATTTTTAACCTTATAATAATGAAATAACATTGCAATTACCATTATTAAGATATTTCAAATATTTTCATGCAAGACCCATATTTAAATTTGAAGATAGAGAAACTAGGGTTGAAAATTCATTTTGAAAATTCTTTAGAAGGGAATCGTTCAATGGAAGAGAGTTCAAGTATGGATATAATACCTCTCATTGAATAAATACCAATGATTTTTGATGGAGAAACAACCACCAACAGCCCTCCTAGCATTTCATGTCATCTATCTTCCAAGGAGATTTGAGAGAGAATTCTAAGGGAGAGGGGTTTTGGGTTTTAGGAAATGAGGTCTTAAAATTAGGTCTTAGGGTTTGAAATGCTTTAATATATCTAATAAACCCTAAAAATAACGTCCTAGGGTCATAAAATATTTGGGGTGAACTTACAAAACACCCCAAGACTTAACAGGCAGCATGCATCTTTTGGGGCAGCCACCATCGACGGACCAACCAACGGTCCATTTGTCACGGGACGGGCCGTTGGTGAGGTCTCATTGATTGGGTATGCAACTCCAAAAATTAAAGGTTTTCATGCCCCAAACGACGGACCAGGTCGACGGGCAGGTTCCTGGTCGACTGGCCGTTGATTAGCTCGTCGATGGGCACTGCTCTTTGTCAGTTTGCTCCAAGTCTTGGGCCCTTCATCTAGGGCCCCTTGTGGGTCCTAGGTGGGGTCGTGCCTGGATGTTAAACCCCTAAACTAAGTCATGTATGTCTTAGGAACATCTCATTCATGTTTCAAAAAAAAACAAACACATAAAACTCACTCAAACACCTCAAGACACACAAATACTTTCTAAGTCATACCTTCCGAACGTCATGGACGTTCTTGGGCGTTTGACCTCCAAACTTAATAAAAATTCACACTCTTCCTTAGAACATTAATGTAACTCATTTTAAAACAAAATTATCTCAAGAAACACTCATGAGGCTGTAGTGCACCTTAGTTCGTTTTGGAGCGTTACATTTTCCCCCATTGAGAAAAACATTCGTCTTCGAATGACAATAAAACTTCAAGATCAACAAGGAATCACTTAGAATCACAAAACACATTACAATCATGATCAAAACACTCAAAATCAAACAACAAAATAGCAAGGAGCACCATTTCACATTTTCAAATGCTTAACAACATAAGCACTATTAGCAAAACTTCACAAACGTCAAAACTCACCCTTAACCTTCTTTTATGGAGGAACTACCTTCTCCAACAGTAAAAAATGCTCATATACAAAACTTTTTCACATAATGAAACTTCAATAAAAAAACAAAACTATTTTCTTCAAAAATGAGAAATTTCACAGTGAGCATTCACTGCCAACATGCTTAAAAATTTCAAAATTTCATTCTTTGAGCAATTCATCAAGATGACATGATCATATGAACTATAATACCATATAAACTAATATTACAACACATTGAAACCATAATTCATGTAAAATGCAATTTTCTAAAAAAATTGGACTCCTCTACAGTGTCTTCAAAACAATACTATGTCACATGCTTAAAATTTCCATAATGCACCTTTCAAGTAACTATAACAAGATATGATGACACTATGAGGGACAAGACCACACTAACTTACTCCAAAGAGACTTGGTAAGTTTCACTAAGTTCAATGTGAGAGTAGCATCCCATACTACCACTCCCACTTAATGACCCTTAAGGATTCTCTTGGACTAAGTACCTTACATGCAATTTTTCTCAACATTCATTCTCCCCCACTTAGGGTAAAGTCATCTTCAAGGTCTCATACTTCAAATCACTATTATGCCTCTAACAACGTAGGAACTCACACTACCCTCAACTCCTGCACATCAACATTAAACATCAATCTTACAAGTTAAGCATAACGCTTCCCTTTTTGGATTCAAGCCTAAACAAACTCTCTTAAACATCACTTCATTCAACTCTTAGGCACCACTTAACTCAATCTCATGGAACAAAACTTCCTCACTAGATATTCATACCACATTTCCTCCTTAGTGAAAGCCTACACCACAACATCCACCAAATCAGAAGAATGACTATTCAAACATTAACCACACAATAGGGTTTCCCTTTACTCCTACAAAATCTCCACATTCTTACAAGATTCCTAAAATTTACACCTTAAAGCATTTCTACCATCATTGAACAAAATCACAAAATAATTCATTTTATCTCACTTGCACTTTATTCAATCATTATGATTCTTACCATGCTTAGAACTACATCACCACGGAGTTTCTCATCACAACACTCCCAATCTCATAATTCACACCTAGCCATAAATGGTATCACATCACAATTTTTTTTTTCAAAACTAACCTTCACCTCTTCTAATCTAGCCACAAAACCATCACAACATCAAAACTCACCTTTTCTCTCCCTCAAACATAGAGACATCTCCTATTCCAAGCAATCACACCTAGAAGACCAACGGACTAGGGAACATAAGAGAGAGAAGCCTTATGGAGTTAAGTTCTATGTCACGATTCAAGAGTAATGAAGAAAGTGAAACTCTATCGTCCTATAGCCTCTTATCCATGGATGTGTCGCGACTCACACCAATGACCTAGATACTACTAGACGTGGCTTGTGATACTTTTAGAATCTAAACTATTTCCCATAACCTTATGTTCTGATACCAAGTCACTCACGACCAGAAAGTACCCCCTAGAAGTTAGGGAGAACCCTCGTTTCTTGACCGGGCGTACTTAACCCTTTTGGGGTCTTTTACAAGTCGTTTAACTATTGTTCATTACATAAGACATGAAAAGTAGTGCGAACTTAAAAATTTTCATGAATAAATTAAAAAAAAGAAATTTTTTCTTAAATATTTAAGAAATCTTATCGTCACAAGCAAAACTTAAAGGCACGACATAAATAACATAGGGACACGACCCTTTACATTGAAATGAAATACATAATAAGTCTTAACATACGGAAACTAAGAAGATCGAAATTATGACCTCGAATATATGAGGATACACTTTGACTTGAGAGGAACTTTCCCAAGCTTTGACTTCTAAACTTCAATCTTGCTTCCAACCTATATTTAGATAGTATAGAAAAGTATGGGTTTGACAAATAATGTACAAAGTATGGCATATGCAAAAACATGCGAAAAGTGACATTTCAGTAAAATAACAATTTATGCAAATTTAGCAAAACATCCAAGAACATAAAGAGAAAAACATCACGAGAATCATTATTTAACACTTAGAAAGAATTTTCATAAATTTTAAACCGAAAGGGAACTCTATTGTAACTTCCCAAAACATACAGTAAGCTCATCTTGATAATTACATTGAACTATTAAGACTCCAAAATGGTGAAACTTCCAAAGCATTGCCAATGAGGAATAAGCATCATTTCCTTAGGAGTTTTTTTATAAATGTCATCATAAGGCTCACTAAGGTAAGACATGAAGGAAGTACGCATATACCTCCTTCAACCACCAAACTTTTCCCTTTCGGAATGCCTACTTAGTGCAATGAGTATATAGCGTCCCATACCACCACCTATCCTAAGTAGCACATTCTTTTAGAAGGCTTGACACCAAGTCTTCGCTTTTGGAAGGTCCTACCTAGTGCAATGAGTAGATAGAATCCCATACAACCACCTACCCTAATAGCACGTTCTTTTAGAAGACTTAGTTCCATCAATTCACATAAGACTCACCAAGACTCCCCTTTTGGAAGGTCATACTTAGTGCAATGGATAAATAGCGTCCCATACAACTACCTACCCTATGTATCACGTTCTTTTAGGAGACTTCGTACTTTCATTACTTTTGTGGGAGTTAGCTTAACCGACATACACCATGAGAGCTAGATATGGAATCCCGATATTTATCCCTATCAGATGAGGGATCCTCACTTGCCTAGAATGAGGTCATTCTCTTAGCTTTTACATGGCTTGCCCAATAGCTACACCTATGCGGGCTCATAATTAAGGTATAGGGAGATTGCTACTAAGTAACTCATTCTTTACTAACGAGGAGTATTCATCTCAAATGGTACATTGAAATACAACATCTCAACTCACGAAATGTAATCCACCTCTCCTTCATATCCTCTCTGTACTAGGCATAACTTCCCATGGATTCTCAACACAATAGACTATAGGTTAAGGATAACACCATATCTCAACTCACGAAGGGCCTTCATCCACCAAGTTAACTTAGAAAGCTCATGGGATGTAGTAGGGTTGCTACTAAACACTTCATCTCAACTCATGAAGAGTGTTCACCCCAAAACTCCCCTTTACGACTTACCTTCATTCATTAATTCAAGTGTGAGTGTGTGTGTATATGTGATCCACACCTTGCACATAAGATGCATTTCATTTAAATTTAACTCCTACACATGCGTACACCTTCATTCATCACATCAAACACTTTACATGCTTCACATAATCATATAATTCCTTTATGCATAATCCTCGACATACTTGTCATAACAAGCTTCATAAAAAAATTAACAAGAATAACATCATTCAAGTATACACTCTAGTCTACTTCACATAATCACTTCATAAGGCACATTTAACAAGAATGTCATATTTATCATCCTACTTCACATAAAAAGCCTTAATAGCCTCTTTAACAAAAAACTAGTAACTTCACATTCATACAATTCAAGTAAACACCGCCACCAAGAAGGTGGACCATACTGATCAAGAGCTTTTCGAAATTAATTTTAAGCAACTTAACCAACTTACCCTTTAATCCAATCTTTCATCACCTATAAAATTTTTATCAATATTTTATCATGATAAATACCTTTTGGGAAGTATCTAAACAACAATAACAACCATAATAAACCAAAGCTCAAGGACTACCTATTCATGCTCATTTAACCCATTTCTTAAGCGAACTTTAGATGAAAATCTTCAATGTTATTTCATTGAAGTTTTAAATTTAAAATCATCAAATAATATTAAAAATACACTATTAAGTCATTAGAAACGTTTTCATGCAAGACCCATATTTAGATTTAAAGATAGAGAAACTAGGGTTGAAAATATATTTTGAATATTCATTATAAGGGACTCCTTGAATGGAAGAGAGTTCAAGGATGTATACCATACCTTTAATTGAAAAAATACAAATGATTTTTGATGGATAAATGACCACCAACAGCCCTCCTACCATTTCTTGACTTCTATCTTCCAAAGACATTTGAGAGAGAATTCTAAGGGAGAGGGGTTTTTGATTTTAGGAAATGAGGTCTTAAAATTAGGTCTTAGGGTTTGAAATATTTTAATATATCTAATAAACCCTAAAACTAACGTCCTAGGGCCATAAAAGTCTTGGGGTGAATTTAGAAAACACCCCAAGACTTAACAGGGAGCCTGCAACTTTTGGGACAGCCACCATCGACGGACCAACTAACGGTCCATTTGTCAAGGGACGGGCCATTGGTGAGGTCTTGTTGACTGGGGCTGCAATAAAAAACTTGCAGGTTTTCATTCCCCAAACAATGGACCAGGTCGACGGGCCGTTGCCTGGTCGACTTGCCGTCGATTGGCTCGTCGATGGGTACTGCTTTTTGGCAGTTTGATCCAAGTCTTGGTTCCTTAATCTAGGGCCACTTGTGGGTCCTAGATGGGGTATTACTCGGAAATTAAACCCCCAAACTGTCATTTAGGTTTTACGAACATCTCATGCAAGTTTCAAGCAAAACGAACACATAAAACTCACTCAAACACCTCAAGACACAGAAGTACTTTCTAAGGCATACCTTCCGAACGTCATGGACATTCTTGGACGTTTGACCTCCAAACTTCACACACTTCCTAACAAAACTAATTTATCTCATTTTAAAACAAAGTTAACTCAAGAAACACTCACGAGGCTCTAGTTCACCTTAGTTCATTTTGGGGCGTTACATCAGCATTATAGATGAACGAGATTTTTCTTTAAAATATGAACAAATTGATTGATACTCATTGTAACTTTGAAGATCCCTGATACTATAATGATTTGGGATGGAAAATGATGAAATCTATTATAATTTAACAATTAGCAAAGAAAATTTTTAAATACAAGTAAGGACAACCAACAACTTCTATACCAAAGGATTTGTATTACTAGCATACTCTTAATAATCAACGTGGAGTACTAAGCCTATAAGCCGTAAATAACTAACTAACAATTAAAACTGACGATAGTATTATAGGGAAGATGCGCCAATAATATCCTCCAAATTGTTGAAAGTCAACAATTAACCCCTTTCCTGTAACAATACGAAGGACTTTGCGTCGTTGTCAAGATGAGAAATTTATAATGAGGTATCAAAATAAGAACCCATTAAGTTGTTGCGTCTAAACCTAATGACTTGAATGACAAGTGGCTTAGAAGCGGACAAATCCTTAGCAAATTAGGTGCTGGAGCTTGTGATGACATACACTTAAAGTGTTGCTGAATTCAAAACTGGAAGATCAGAGATGGCCTAGAGAACTCAAATGAAGACACTCCAGAAAATAATCCCTAGTAGACGACATAATGTGTTGTCAATAGTTGACCTCCATCCTCATTTTCATTAACTTTGGGCTGGTCTCACTGAAGAATATGTTTATATTCAACGAGGCAAAATTTTTGATTTTGTAAAATACAACAATTATGTTGAAGTAGCTCGATCTATTCTGTGGATAATTGCCCGAATCTTGTTAAAAGAACTCCAAAAAGGATACATGCATTTCCCAACTGAAAATCTCATGTTTCTTCAGCATGACCGATGGATCTTGCAAAACCAAAACCTTTATCTTTCCTGAATACAAACATCTTTTTCAATGACACCATCCCCATGTTCATGAAAATGATAACGCAGGTCAACATTTGCCAACAGAAACAATCATGTACTTGGAAATATTTTCGGCAGAGTCTTCATTGGCCTTCTCTTGACAAACATCTGATGTACCAGTTCTCAATTCAATAGAACTTTTAGAATCTGAACATTGGATGTCTTTAGTGGCTACAACAACGAATTCTGCTGAGGATTTATCTCTTTGTAAGCCACTTGCCATTGATGTTATCATGTTTAGAATCAACAACGTGATGAGTTCTTATATTTACATATCTTATTATAACTTCATCATCTTTCCAACGATGAAAATTAGAATATATCTGGTAAATCATTGGAAAATCACATTATGTTTTTAAAAATCATTTCAATCCTATTTAAAAACTGGGAATATTTTGAAATACATTATTTTTTTACAAATAGAACAACTAAATAATTATAAATAAACAAAGTCACACATTTGTTATTCCAAAGGGCACCAACATTGAAAAAATTTAGCAAATAAAAATAACTACAAGTAGTTAGGAGAACCAAAAGAGGTTACAAGTAGCAATAGTTTTAATAATTGATGCTAAAATTTTTCATGTATTAACAATTACAAATGAACAGAATAGTAGTAAGTGAAACATTAAAACTTTTCTAAATAAAGACTATGGCAGGTTAAGAAGAAATATATGAAAATACGTAATAACATATATATATATATATATATATATATATATATATATATATATA
>NC_028648.1:20206526-20247730 GCF_001406875.1 Solanum pennellii | reverse complement strand
ATATATATATATATATATATATATATATATATATATATATATATATATACTTACCTTTGTTATACCCCATTTTAACTCACCTCAAATAGTGTAAAACATATTGATGATTCCTAAATAATTAACTTAAGGAGTCGCCACCTAATTATTTAAAACGTTAATTACGACACCAAAATACATAAAGGCTCACTTAACTTATGTGATTCTTAGTAAGGGTTCTAATTATCTTAATGGGAAGAGGTTAAGCATTCTTTAAGATTTGTTAAACAAGATCATCAGGCAAAACTAAGTTAGATAATTATGGTCTTAAACGTAAAAAAGTTGGAAAATTTTATAAGGAAAATAAGTCAATGACAGAAATATGTATGATATAATTGCAAAATAATAAGATAGATATTGTAGGACATACCAGCTTTAAGTTGATATTTTTATGAAAAATATAATTTGATTTCTAAAGATAGACAGTATTTAGTAAAGTTGAACATGGGAGTGTGAAAAAAAAAGTCATTGAATAAGAAAATGGTACTAATTTTAACATCATTTTTAGTTTATGAAAATCCATTTTACAAGCTTAACTTAATGTTGTAAGTGATTAAAAGAAATTTGTTCAGCTTCCATTTGAAATTAAAGAGAATAATTTTTTATATTTGAAATATCAAAAAATTTCAATTTTCTAAGAAAAAAACCATCATTTTCCCTTTTAAGAATGGAAAAATTAAAGATAGTTAAACATCATAAACGTTCAAAACTTTATGAAAGAAAACAATTTTTTGAATGAAATTATCCAAGAACCAAGAGAGAATTTATTAGTCTACCTATTTTGATTCCAGAAACAACCAAAAAACCTTAAATAAAAAGGGTTAATCCCAAAAATATTAACATCTTATATGTTATTTTTATAAGAAGCTAAAACTACACCCAAATTTGCCAACCACATAAATATAAACACAATTAAACGATGAATCTGAATAGAGGAAAACAAGTTACTAAAATAAAACTGAACGGCAAAAAAAGAAATATATGTATAATAGAAGCATCATATGATCTCCTTAAAAAAAACTGTTTTAAGGCATGAAACGAAGGACCTTTAATAAAGTTATTGAATTTATAAGGATTAGAAGCATATGACCTATCTTTAGGCGGTAGGGGTAAGGTTTATGTCACTCTACCTTCATTAGACCCCACTTGTATAATTACACATGTATATTGTTGTTGCAGGAATTATTTGGTGAGCGAATCTCTTACATTAGTATAAGCAACCACTGATTCTTGCATTAGGTTAAACAATTTACATTACATCTCTAGAGGTGCGGCCCATCCCTGGACCTACTAAACTGCGATGCTTTGTGAATCGAAAAGCTTTATGTCTTAACTTAGTACTTATTTTCAATTTCACGGTACTACTACATTTTTGAAGAATGGAAAGCCAGAATGAAAGAGTGAAACTCAATGATGGTGGAAGAAAGTTTGAAACTACGGCCACAACCTTACTCGGTGCTAGAGCGAACTCATTCTTTGAAGCCATGTCTGATGAGAATTGGAACCTGCATTCTGATGGAGCGTTCACTGAACACTTCATCGATAGAATCCCAATTATTTTGGTGTCCTTTTAAACTTACTTAGGACAGGAGAGCTTTATATTCCCCCAATTATGGAGCTTTTTATCTATCTTCGAATGAATATAAAGCTCTCTTGTTTTTAGTAAGTCACAAAGGAAACCAAAATAATTGGGATTTCTATCGATTATATGTTTGATGATTGCACCATCAAAATGAAGGTTCCAATTCTTATCAAACATGGCTCAAAAGATTGAATTCGTTCTAGCAGCCACTAAGGTTGTGGCCGTAATTTAAAACATTTCTTCCACGAAAATTAATTTTCACTTTGTTTTTCTGGCTTTCTATTCGTCAAAAATGTCATGGTACACTGAAATTCAGATCCAGTTTTAAGTTAAGATATAAAAAGGACAGTTTGATGCACAAAGAATCCCACTTTAGCAGGTCCAAGGATTGGTTGCATCTCAAGATATGTAATGTAGACAGTTTAACCTAATTCAAGTATAAATGACTTCTTATACTAATGTAAGAGATCCGCTTCGAAAAATTTTCTACACCAACAATATACCGGTGTAGTTCCACGAGTGGTGTCTAATGAAGGTTGAGTGAACGTAAACCTTAACCCTTTCCACATAAAGTAGGGAGGTGGTTTCCAATAGAGACACATAAAGTTATTACTGCATCATATAAAGAGATTAGATAGAGAGGGAAAATGTAGAGATTAGTTATTCAGTTTAGAAATAGTATTCCTAGCAACAGTGGAAAATATGCTTTATTGATGAAAGATAAAAGCCAAACGGATGGATGGACTTTCATGGTTTCACATTCTTTCAATCTTTGTCTATTTTGAACAAAGCATAAAACAGATTTAACTAGACTCATGGATATAAAATTGATCTGAAGAATGTGACAATCAATATATAATGTCAAAGGAATTTCGCTGATGCTTGATACGTTCAAACTTACTTCTCAAATAAGAAGTAAAGCGGTCGTGTCAAGTAAATAACCCAACTAGTGAGGTTGGGATCGTTCCCACGAGGAAAATAGTCTAGACTTAACTTCAATCTATTATTACTTTTGTTTAGTCAATTACTTCCTTGGAAAGTAAAAACAATAAAAGGGGGGTTTCTATTTCTAAATGAATGAAAATAACTACCTAAATTGAAAGAGACACTTAACAGCTTTGAATGTTGGATTTTAATCAATTAATCAAAGTAACTAGTGTTTCCGTGTTCCCCACAGGTTCATAACTTGATAGTTCTAACTATAACAATTCTTTCCTAGTATCTTGCATGTAAAGTGATAAGTTATGTATTTCTAAATCCTTGGTCCGGCATCTAGAAAATCTCACTCCGCACCTTGGTCCGGCTACGTGTGTTGCTATACTAACCCTTATCTTTACCTCATATTAAGCATCGTATTCGATATTTGACTAAGTTATTACCTCGTACCAATCAATACTACCCTATTAGATAGTATACACTAAATCTATGTTGATATTCTTTTCCTATTATCTACCTCCCTTGGTCCGGCAAGTAGCATTAAGGCAAGTTCTAACGTTGTCCATCCGTTAAAAAGACTTCTAAGCGAAAGAATTATTAATACATGCAAGACACTATTCTAGAATTGTTATTTTAGTTAGGTTTTATCTCATTATTTGCCTATGGTTCCCACAACCCTAGTTATGGAGTTTAGTTACCCATAGTCATAATCACAATATTCAAATATATTATATAATAATTCATGTACTTACTTCAATGAGAAAGAGTAAAATCCGAAAGTTTGCTTGATTAATCACCAAAAATCACTTGCAAGAATCTCAAAGTAATCAACAATCTCACAAAAAGTCTAATGATTCTCAAAAGTCTAACAATACAGTGTCTACTAATATGATGTCTAACAATATGGAGTCTAACAATGGTCCAGAGTCTAACCCCAAAAACGAGGTTTTTCGAACTATTTATAGAAAATAAAAACCTAATTAAACAAGGACTCTATTTGCTGGAAATCTGCCAAAACGCGGCTGGGTAGACGGACCTCGCGACGGATCGTCATGGTCACGACGGACCGTCATGGACTCCGTCGTCACATACTTATGCAATTTCTTCTGCTGCTCTCTTCATTACCCGCGACGGCAAGTATGACGGAACGTCATAGGCACAACGGTCCGTCGAGGGTCTTCGTTCCAAAACACTTCAACTCTTGGAATATGGGTACTGGGATTACTTCTCTGAACTTCGTGACGAACCTACAGGACGGACAGTCATAGACACGACGGACCGTCATAGACACGACGGACCGTCACAAGCTTCGTAACCCCACACTTGGTCAGACATCCCCATCTTCCTTCAGCAGCTGCACTACGCTGCCAACTACGGACCGTCACAAGCACGACGGACCGTCACAAGCTCCGTATGTGGTCTCTTCTGCATTTCTTCGCTCAAAATCTCCGCATTCATCTTTGGACAGATTTCCTGCAAAATAAAGAGAAACTTATATAAACATTAGCACAAAAAGGCTTTTGGACACACTAAACTTAAGGAAAAAGTATTAATAATACCGTGAAACCACGGTATATCAATGCTTGAGAACATATTAGGCCTGAAAAGCAGAGAAAGATACACAAACGGAAGCCGAGCTTGAACAATTACAAATTTGAATCCATATATTTTTTAAGGCGATGAAATGAATAACATGAGAATCAGTTACAGGTTGAAACAGTGAAAGAAATAAACCTGAAAAACTCATCTTTAAACCAAACAAACATCAATAAAAAGTACAAAAGTAAAAATAGAGAAGAAAATGAAAATGAAGCCGAGGAAATCAAAACGAAAATAGGTTCAACACATACAGCTTGGAATCGAAATAAAACGTAAATGGTGGAGGAGGTATTACCTTCAAAGGAGACTTGAAAAACACTACAGCTCTTCCACAGATAGTAAAAAGAGACTTATAACTTGAAAACTAAAGTAGATGAATGAGTGTAGATGGGGTATTTTGAGGGTCTCAAAGGCTTGGAGAAAGCTGAATATACAAATATATATTTATACATGAAAATAAGATAAGATTTGGGAGGAATTTTTTTATCTTTTTCAATGCTCTTCCACACTTTGAATCTCAACGTTGATAAAATTTGATGAACTTTTAGCCTTAATATGATTTGAAAAGAGTAGTCTAGACATGCTTCAGACGATACATGAGATAGGAAAGCTTTTACTGTTCATTTGCTATTGGACATCATTGAAAAAATAAAATCGGAAAAAAGGGATGATGACACATATGTAGCCTCCAAAATTTGCACAAAAATGGTGCCTTAAGCATCTGTAAAACAGAGAAAGCATTTTAAACATTTGCATGAAGTAAAAAAGGAACATCGGATCCACTTAGAGCCTAGTATCTAATGATATTAGGTTTATTTGGAAGGAGAGTAGGCTGTTGTAATGGGCGGAAATGGGCTTTTTCTTTCTTTTGTTAAATTGTTTTTGGGCTTCTAACTTAATAACCAATATTATAATATGAAAGTTAATAATATATAAAATTAAAATATCACTATTACATCTCTATGCTAATATAGGATATGAATTTACAGTTATATACATCTATCTATATCTATATTCTATTCTATATTACCTTAAAAGCATAAAAACATTACTTGAATGTTTAACTACTATAATATTCCTAACTTAGATTGTGACTTTTCCGAAGAGTTGTGACTTTTTCAAAAAGTTGTGACTTTTTAAAAGTGTTGTGACTTCTCGAAAAGGTAATGATTTTTTATACAAGACACAAAAATATTTCATCATACTACATCTTTTTTCTATTAATAGAGGGGCTTCCTCTCATTTTTGAACCACATCTTTTCTAATATTCTACTCTTCTTCTACTTCTTCTTATTTTGGTGTTGTAATTTTTTCCTATCTAAATTATTGTTGTTGAATGAGTTCAAAATTTGTCAAAAAATGTGGTACCACTATTCTGTTGAAGTAGATCATTCTATCCTAAGATGGTTTATTCCATAACCTCATGTATTTGAGGTGGGGGAGGGGGGTGGAATATATTTTTATGATGAAATGTGCGATCATGCTTTTGAAAAATTGTACCCCTATAATGGCTTATGCAATGGGACATAGTTGGTTTATAGAGGTTTTGATGAGAATGTTATCATGAAGAAAAAATAACAGGTCATTATTCTATAAACTAGATGTTTACTCCAACAATTTAGTTATAACAACCCCTTCCCCTTTTTAAACAGATGTTGCTTACAACTTTAAATGTGTGGTGGAGACCAAACGTACCCGAGTTATACTATTTCAAAATGGCAAAATATTCACTAGGCTTCAGCGTGCAACACTACATAAAATCGATCTTAGTAAAGATTTGATCTCTATTAATACCTAAAAACAGTAACACCCAATGGACTGCCGCATAGGTATGTTGTCTTATTCATCCTAACTTTTACACTTATCTTATTGTAATGCTTCATAAAGCAGAAGAGAAGAAAGAATTAGATGATTACATATACATACCAATTAATGATTTGTTTCATTTTATACATTAGGTTTGTTTTGAAAGAAAATGCGCCGATCATATTGCTAAGAAAATTGGACCCCTTAAATGGTTTATGCAATGAGACAAGGTTGATTTTTAGAGGCTTTGACGAGAATGTCATAGGTCAATATGCCACAAACCGTGTGTCTACTTCAACAATACAACTATCACATCCCTAGGGGTCTGCAAAAATTCGATTCGACCGATAAACCGAACAGAAAAAGTTATTGCTAGTTTATTCCAATTGGGTTATTGGGTGAATGATTTCTTAATGGTTTTTTAAAAAGAATTATCGAGTTATAGGTTCAATATTGTTTTTAGATATTTAGTTATTGGGTAAATGATAACCATTCAGAGTTTAGACTATAGTAAATTAATACTTTTGAATATACATATATATTAGTAAATATTAATCTCAATATCTTCATAGTTATGTAATTTTCATCTAGCAATCAATGCATACTTCGTTGTGATTTAGAGATCACAAATTTACATTATAAAAATCGGCAAAACCTAAATTAAGAATTATATTCCTCCTTATTTGTCTTTGTGTTACACATGAATAGTTTTTTTCATGTTTATTGTTATTATTTTTACTATATGAGCTTCTGTAAATTACATTATTGTCTTGTATTTTCTTATTTATTAGAGAAGTCATATATTTGTTTATAAGTAAATTCTTAATGGTTAAATCAAAAACTGAACTGTTAAAGATAAAAACTGATAAAGAATTAGAATATTCGAAAGGTCAAACGATATCCAATGTAAGAGTATACCTGCACTGGTATGCTTTCTCGCATAAAAAGTTATATATTGCACTATCTAGAGGAATATCTATACTAACAACAAAAAGTGTACGTCTTGTCTGAACAAACAGATTGATGCACTAGGACATACACGAGAAATACTCTTGACCAAGAAAGTACTAGGTGAGATTTAATTAAATATTAAGAAATCAGACAGGAAATAATATGCAACACACATGTAAATAATGAAAATTTTATTGGACAAATTATTATGTTTTGTGGAAGAGGAGACGATATGAAAAATACAAGACATCTACAACTGAAGAAATTACTTTTGTGTATTAAAGTTATTCAAATACATGGTAAACTTAATTTCAAATATTAAAAGGAAATATATAGTTCATTACATGACATAACTTAGAGGAGAAACTGTTAATTTATGCACAATTATTTACTATGAAATTGCCTAATAACAATTTTAGAATATGTCGTTCGTTACAACATGCCCAACAAGCAAGAGGGCAAATAGATTGTAACGACCCTTTTAGTCGTTTTATGAATTTTAATAATTTTTCTTTTATTATCTTTTGAGTAATTTTTAAAAATAATTTATGAATTATAAGAATGAGTGATACAATTTTCAAATTTAATAAAGGATTATTTTGTTGCTAACAATAATGGAAAAAACATAATAAAAATAAGTAAATGAATAAAAGAAATAAGGGTCAAAATCCCTAATGTTGAAGCTTAAAGTGGCTGCTACAGAAAAAAAACGAACGAACTGAAAAAGGAAAAAAATACGCAAGGGAGAAAAACAAACAAAGAATTAACAAGAGCAACGATGGATGGAAAACCTAAAGTCTCATTACAGCAAATAGTTTTAACTAGAAGCTTATCAAAAATTTCAATTCTATATCCAATTTCTTGTGAATGATGGATTCTACGTTATTACGGCATATTATAATTTTATAATATAATTAGTAATTAATATTGGTCAAATTAAAATGAAACGTTGCGTGATATGGACTGATGGGTGAAAGTAGGCAATGATTAATTGTAGTATCTTAACAATTAGATTAGTATTAGAAAAAGAAAGAAAAAGATTTCAAATTGGAAATCTAAATTGTTGTAACATGGAAATTGTATGGTATATCTAATTAGTTATTAGGATAAGGATTTAATCATTAGGTAATGATTGCAACTATATATAGGATTGGATTATTGCACAGTAGTTTCATTTTGGTATATAAGTTCTCATTCGGCTCTCGATATAGTTTGTTTGTTTCGTGGTTTGAAATTTCGTCATACAATATCAGATTATAAATTAAAATTTGATACATTGAGATAAATACTATTCAACTTGAAGAAATCAAAAAAAATTGAAAGATTTGACATGTAAATTAGCACAAAAAATTTAGTAGCTTGATTAAAGATTTAATTGAGTTATTGGTTCTAATATAGACACATAGTAATATGGGTGTGGTTACTTTTGAATCTTATTGTGATTATTATGTGAATAGATTGCATTGTTATGGAAGCTTAACGAAAAGGGAAGGCTCAAGTCCTGGAGTGAATTCTTTATTTATTGAGGCAAGTGCATTTCTAAACACTTGTTAAGTGTATGGAATGTGTGTATTTCCTTGTGGTATATGTTTGTGAGTGACGGGATTTAGTGATGGGTTGATTTATCCACCTTGATTAATTCTATTGATGAACACAAAGAGTAATAAAAGACAATGTGAATAATTGGTTGTGTGTGATGTGTTGATAATGGACAATTGTTTGAAAGACTTTCTGAATCATTGTTGATATTGTTGTGAATTGTGCAATGTTATGAAAATGGTGATATCCTCTTATTTGTGTTAACATGTCATTTGCATTATTTTGAGACATGATGGTAAAAAATGTTATGTGCATTGAGAAAGAATGAGAATTTAAAGAGAATGTACCATTTCGAGGGACGTATCGCGTGCCATGATGGATACTATATTTCGAGGGACATATCACGCGCCGTGATGGTTACTATTATCACGGGCGTGTCGCACTCCGTGACAGATGCATGGACAGATATGTTCCACATGGGTCCCAGATTGAGAGACAGCGTGTGCTTATCACTAGGTCAGACATGCATCATTATACTTGACATTGCATTCCATTGAATTGCACATTCTTATCATTAGTGAACTTGATATTGTGTTTTGCTGATTTTGTGAATGCCTTTCTATGGAATTGGTGATTGATGAATACTGAGCTTGTTGTTGGGGATATATAATTTGTTTAAGTGTTCTTGTTGAACTATGTGCACAGTAAATCGTGAGTTGTTATGTATGGATAATTTTTGTGCAGGTTGTAGTTGGGGAGGTTCAGTTGGGGGTGGTAGAAGTACCCGTATTAATCCCCTTAACTTGTGTTTTGGAATTTGCTTGCTGGATACCGTGTTGTTTGGTACTCACTCCTTTGTACTACAATTTTTTTGTAAGTTACTAGCCAAGATTTTGTGATATTTTTTCTTCTCCTGGTCCGAGGCTTCTCGTGGGGTATTGTGAGGTAGCTGCTTCATCTCAGCAGACTTTCTTACTCCTATTTAAGATCTTGTTCTATTCGAGAAACAATGTCTTCTGAGACTTATTTTTTTCTTGAGTTAATTGTAATACTGTAGAGACTTGTACACGTGACAACCATAGTTTGGGTGTACTTTTAAGTAAATTACGAAATTTCCGCATTTTATTGTAATGGCCGAGATTTAGGTTGACTTATCTTGGTGGAATCAGACGAGTGCCATCACACCCACTTTTGGGTCGTGACAACATGGTATCAGAGCCCTAGGTTCATAGGTCTCACGTGTATTCAAGTCGTGTCTAAGTAGAGTCTCGAGGATCGGTATGGAGACGTCTGTACTTATCTTCGAGTGGCTATAGTGAATTTTAGGGAAAAAAATTCTTTCTTTGATCTCTATCGTGCGTACTTCATTCCATTTTGATTCTTATCGCTTTACTCCATTCATTTTCATTTATAGTGATTACTCCTGCGTAGTTCCTCATGTGAGTAGTTGATATCGTGTATGGTTTGGATGTTAGATCTTATATTACGGTGGAAGTAATATACTTATGAAAAGGATATGTTGTTAGATTTGGAATGTTCAATAGTTTGAATATATTGAGTTAAGTGATGAAACATTTTGAGGACTTATGAATGATGAGGTTGAACAATAAGTTGAGGGATTTTATGAATGTGTTTATTTTTTTGTTAGTTATCCCAATAAAGAGAATAATACTTATGTGGTAAAGGTAATATCTTGATTCCTTTGTTAATTAGAAGTGGAATGACTAAAATGCTGGGTAGGTAATGAACAATGTTACTATAAAAAATACAATTAGTAAAGTTATAATAACATGAATGGGTTGCTTAGAAAATTGTGAGGATGACGTTGCAGCAATTAAGGTTTTAATCATTCACAAATTGTGTGTATATCAAAGATGGTCATGATACGACTAACATAATGGTAGTGATAGGTAGTTGGTTAGAATTATGAAGGGTGTTACTTTTTTTATTGACCCGACCTACAAAAGAATACATATAGCTTAGTCTAGTTATGAATTGAATTTGGTAATATGTTAGAGTTATTCGATAGGTAGGAATGTACGGATTATTTGGTATGATCTTCTCAGTAGCCATGACGTGTTATAGTGGTGGATGTAACAGTCTTTCGCGATGTCATATTAGTGATATATGAAAATGAATACGTTGATTATAAGTTTGAATACAATCTATTTAAGGAGTTATCAATTGTAGCACATGCTCATATAATCAGATTGAATGTCCCATATATATTTGAGAAACCAACTATGCTGTTACTACGGATGGATAGATTAAACATTATTCATAAAAATACTTTAATGGTGGATCTTTGATATGATATTGATGTGTTAAGGTTGTGAAATGTATCTTAAGGATTTAAAATGAGTGCTCATTTCATTGTCAGCTCCATGGAAGTAGATAGGCATTAGGATGATAAATTTATAGGTAAAGAAAGTGTCAACAAGTATATTTATCTAAACAAAATTGAGTATTTTAGTGAAGAATGTATATAAAATTGTTTATCTTTTTGAATCTGATTGGTATTGTTAGTTTTGACATGTCATGTCGATGACAAAGTTAACTTTGTGGTGATAGCAAGGGCTAACTGAGTATAATAGTAGTAAGAATTCGTGACAGATTGTGATTGAGATGAACCATATGATAAAGATTGTTGGTTAAATAGATTTTTGTATATAATGAGAACTTGCGATTATCTCATGTTATGGTTTGCTATTATTGGGTGAGTAGCGTGGTTTCAAACAAAGTCGTAAGAGGTGTTGAAACACCACTCGAATAGAATTTAAAAGTGTTAGAGTCATAATGAAAAAAATAATTTAATGGGATATAATGTAGCTTTCAGAAAAAGGTAAGAGTAAGAATATTTTTTCTGATTGCAAGGGTTAAGAAGGTATCTTCAATGGGGTTGAGCATTGGGTTTAGAGATACGTGAATTCATAAAAATCATCAAGGTATGATCTAATGTTAATAGATAATAGGATTGTGATACATACATAGTTGAAATTAAAAAATCAAGTTTTATTGCGAGTCTACATTCGTGGTAGTATGTTTTGTCAAAGTATGGATTAGTAAGGTAAAAAATAATCGATCACATTAGATATTGACCATTTTGAAAGGATTTGGACATGGTTTGGATCGTAAATTTGGTTACTTTTAATTGTTATATAAGAGGGGTTTCACGTTATATTTTGATTTAGAGGATAAGGTAAAATCAAATATGTACATATATCATAAATTGTTGGTTAAAGGATAAGATTGGTAAGCAAGTCAAAGAAAGGAAAAAGAGAATAGTGTATTGAAGGGTTCAAGATATTTAAAATTTTATGTCATGGTAAAAAACCTAAGAAAAGTGAAGGAATAAAACCTCTATATAAACCCTTGTTTGTAGTTGAAGGATAATTATTTCTACTTATGAGGTTAGATATGACTATGAGATATGAACTAGTTCAAACAGACTGTTACGATGTGTTACATAGACACTTAATATCGAGTAGAGATTATAAGCTTATAATATACCTAATTATTGGAGTGATAAAAAATTTCATAGGTGTTTGTATGAGGTGTATGATGGTTTTGAATATTAGTTGCAATTTGGTATATGAAAAATAAAATACGTGGAGTTGACATTGAGTGTGACTTAATTGTTGTATCTCGATGTTAAAATACTTTTAGATTTGAAATTAGTGTGATAATCCTTGGGTGTGACCTGTATTAGTCATGAAATTCTAAATGGAAAGAGATGAATCCATAGTTCAAAAAAAAATTTAGAGGCAATAATGTGTTTGTTAAGTAGACTTTAATAGTAGTGATGGTTTGAGAGTAAGGTAAGTGATTGGTGTGGTTAGGATGTTTTTTAGTATTTAGAATGGTGGCTTTATTATCGTACTGAGAGAGTCTGTACAGTTTGATAAATCGAGTATGTGTGAGATTGTAATGGGGATCAGACTGGTAGAATTTAGGCGGCAAAAAAATAAAATGAAATAAAATAAAATAAAACTGAGAGATGTAGTCAGATGAATAAAAATATTTGATATGGACATTATGGAAGAAGTGTTTAGTATTATTCAACATTGTTACTGTATGTTCTTATGTAACCACCTTTTTCGTATTGGGCATTAGTGGAGTATGATTCCCTACTTATATTACGCTTGTTTCCACATCTATGGGTGAATTCTTAGTTGTGAATCTGGATATACCGATCCTCATATGTCCCTTGATATGATGAGATCCTTGTGCAGAATTGATCACTTAAGTTTGATAGGTTTGGTTTTGTTTGGAAATTGAAGTATTAAGTAGTTCTACACGCACAACCTTGTTTATGAGAACCTATATAAGAGGTATGAATAGTTACAATAGTCTAAGAGTGTTGTAAGAGGTTCTACATTTGAAGTGTATTGCTTGTTGGGTGTTTACTTAATCTTTTTCCTCTTAGGGTTAGATAAGTTTGATTCTCCCTTGATGGTACACGATGTCTAAAGATCAGATTTTAAGACGGAAATTCGTGAAAGATTGTGCTGTGAAAAGAAAATCTTGATAAGATCTGTGACGGTGAGCATTATGAGTGTGTGGTAATGGATTGAAGTTTACTTCTGGTTGTAGCAAGTATTGATTCAGAATGTTATCTTGGTTATGTGAGAAAAGATTTGTCATGATGTTTGTGTTATGGTCCAATGGGTTTTAGTTTAGATTGAATTCATGAGTTAGTTTAAGGCTTGATAATCACTCTTAATTTATAGATCTTCCAAAGTTTGATTGGAAATTTCAGTTCTTGATAGTTGATTTTGATGACATTATCTTAAGAAGGAGTCCACTTTGAGAGATGAACATCGACTAGTGGGTCCTAACTTAGTCTTTTGGTAACGTCGATTTTTGTTCCATCTCATTCTTTATGTTCGAGGATGAACATGATTTTTAGTGATAGATATTGAAACGACCCTTTTAGTCGTCTTATGAATTTTAATAATTTTTCTTTTATGAACTTTTTAGTAGATTTTATAAATAATTTATTAATTATAAGAATGAGTGATACAATTTTAAAATTTAATAAAGTATTATTTTATAGTTAATAATAATGGAAAAAAACATAATAAAATTAAAAAAAATGAATAAAAGAAATAAGGTTCAAAAGCCCTAATGTTGAAGCTTAAAGTGGCTACTACAGAAAAAAAGAAAAGAAAACAACAAACTGAAAGAGGAAAAAAATACGCAGAGGAGAAAACAAACAAAGAATTAACAAGATCAACGATGGATGGAAAACCTAAAGTCTCATTACGGCAAATAGTTTTAGGTCGAAGCTTATCCAAATTCTCAATTCTATATCCAATTTCTTGTGAATGATGGATACCATTACATTATTACGGCACATTATAATTTTATAATATAATTAGTAATTAATATTGGTCAAATTAAAATGAAAAGTGGTGTGAAATGGATTGATGGGTGAATGTAGGCAATGTTTAATTAACAGTATCTTGACAATTAGATTAGTATTAGAAAAAGAAAGAAAAATATTTCAAATTAGAAATCTAAATTGTTGTTACATAGAAATTTAATGGTATATCTAATTAGTTATTAGTATAAGGATTTAATAATTAGGTAATGATTGCAATTATATATAGGATTGGACTATTGCACAGTAGTTTCAATTTCGTATATAAGTTCTCATCGGCTCTCGATATAGGTTGTTTCTTTCGTAGTTTGAAATTTCGTCATACAATATCATATTATAAATTAAAATGTGATACATTGAGATAAATAATTAATTATTAGGTGTATTATATTATGTAATACTATTTAATTGAAAAAATCCAAAGAAATTGAAAGATTTTACATGTAAATTTGCATAAAAATTTTTATAGCTTGATTAAAGATTTAAGTGAGTTATTGGTTCTAAGATAGACACATAGTAATATGGGTGTGGTTTTTTTTTGAATCTTATTGTGATTATTATGTGAATAGATTGCATTGTTATGGAAGCTTAACGAAAAGGGAAGGCTCAAGTCCTGGAGTGAATTCTCTATTTATTGAGGCAAGTGCATTTCTAAACTCTTGTTAAGTGTATGGAATGCGTGTATTTCCTTGTGGTATATGTTTGTGAGTAACGGGATTTGGTGATTGGTTGACTTGTCCACCTTGATAAATTCTAATGATTAAAACAAGGGGTAATAAAAGGCAATGTGAATAATTGGTTGTGTGTGATGTCTTGATAATGGAGAATGGATTGAAAGACTTTTTGAATCATGTTGATATTGTTGTGAATTGTGCAATGTTATGAAAATGGTGATATTCTCTTAATTGTGTGAACATGTCATTTGCATTTTTTGACACATGATGGTAAAAATTGTTATGTGCATTGAGCAAGAATGAGAACATAAAGAGGATGTACTATTTCGAGGGACATATCACGCGCCGTGATGGATACTATATTTCGAGGGACGTATCACGCGCCGCGATGGCTAGTATTATCAAGACTCATGTGCCCGCCGCGACAGATGCATGGACACATATGTCCCTCATGGGTCCTAGACTAAGAGACAGCAGGTGTTTATCACTAGGTAAGACATGTATCATTATACTTGACATTGCATTTCACATACTTATCATTAGTGAACTTGATATTGTGTTTTTTTGCTGATTTTTGTGAATGCCTTTTTGTGTAATTAGAGATTGATGAATCATGAGCTTGTTGTTGAGGATATGTAATTTCTTTAAGTGTTCTTTTTGAACTATATGCACTATAAACCGTGAGCTGTTAGGTTGGGATGATATTTGTGCAGGTTGTAGTTGTGGAGGTTCATTGTGGCGTGGTAAAAGTACCTGTATTTCATCCCCTTAACTTGTGTTTAGGGATTATCTTGCTTGGTACCGTGTTATTTGGTACTCACCCCTTACTACTACAAATATTTGTAGGTTAGTAGCCCGAACATTGTGATATTTTTTCTTCTCCTTGTATGAGGCTTCTCATGGAGAATTGTGAGGTAGTTGTTTTATCTCAGCAGACTTTCTTACTCCTATTTATGATCTTGTTCTATTCGAGAAACAATCTCATTTGAGACTTATTTTTTTCTTGAAAATCAATTGTAATACTGTAGAGACTTGTACACTTGACAACCAGATTTCGGAGGTAATTTAAAGTAAATTATTAAATTTCCGCATTTTATTGTAATGGTCGAGATTTAGGCTGACTTGTCTTGGTGGAATAAGACGAGTGCCATCACAGCAACTTTTGGGTCGTGACATAGATTGACCATTCACTTTGTATGACGTAGAGCTTTATTATATTGATATGTTGAAAGACTAAAACATACATAAAAAATAAAATATCTCGTGTATAGGGATCTGAGAACTTAACCGACACATGCAATGAATATAGTTCATATACAAATATAAAATATGGTGATGATGAATTCATCTCTCTCTCTCTCTCTCTCTCTCTCTATCTATCTATGTATCTATCTATCTATCTATCTATATCTATCTATCTATCTCTCTCTCTCTCTCTCTCTCTATATATATATATATATATACACATACATATATATATATATACACATACATATATATATATATACATATATTATACTATACTACCTTAAAAACATGAACTTCTAAATTGAATGTTGAATTACTATAACACCCCCAATTAAAAGTACTCAACTTATTTTATTTATTAATTTAATTATTTGTATTGTGTTAACTGTAGATACCATTACATATTAAGAGTTGTGATTTTCTCGACGAGATGTGACTTTTGTACAGCGTTGCGACGTTTTTGACGGGTTTTGACATTTTCGATGAGTTGTGACTTTACCGATGGATTGTGATTTTTTCAAGGATTGTGACTTTTCGGAAGGATTGTTCCTTTTTCTGATGAATGGTAACTTTTTTGAAAGGTTGTAACTTTTCTGATAAGGAACAATTGGCACATATTCATATGACTATTTGTTAGCTATAAGTAGTGGGTTTCTTTACACTTTTAAACTACGATTTTTGAATATTATATACTCTTCTTTTTAAAAACTCTACGGGGTTATTTTAAGCAATTGATTAAGTTCAAAATCCAACGCTGTTTGGGGTATCAAATAAGAAAGCGTTGGTGAATACATTGTAACAAATAATCCATAAATGATTTCCATGAGTTAATAGTGACAAAAACTTGTGGGAAAGACAATAATAATAAATAAATATGAAAAATGTCACACAATTTAGATAGGATATTTCTTCTTTGGTTTTTATTTTTTAGAATCTTACCCTCAAATGAAGTAGTTTCTTTTTTATTTTGCTAAAACGAGCATCAATGTTACGATGTGTTTGAATCATTAGTTTTGATGTTAAATCCACTATTTAAAAAGTACATTTTATCTTCCACTTATAATATGATAATATAGACATGATATTAATTATTTTTAATAAATATGTAAGTAAACATGAATTAAGAAAGTAAATGTTGGTGACAATAGATTTAATCAAATGAAACAAATGATAGAGTGGATTTAGCACTTCATTTTCCATATATCTTTTTTCCTATTATTTTGAGTTAATTTGAATTAGAGAAAATATTATGTCACAAGATACACTGTTTGTTAGCTATATAAAAATAGATAAGAAAATAGTAATTGACCATAAAATAATCTTAATTCAAATAAAAGATTCTTATAAATAATACTTTAAATTTTATTCATCTAATTAATTTTTACAATTTAAAAAGTTTAATATATTATATCATAATAAAACTTCTATTATATTTTAGATGCTTTCATTAAACAACAACTATATGATATGTATGCGGCAGAAAAAAGGAGAATACTACAATTCTACAAAAACAAGGCAGAAACATAAAGAAATCAAATATTTTTCACCAAAGGTGATGTTGTTCATATATTAAAATTAAATTATGATACTAAAATAAATATGTATATCTAAAGCAAAGAATTAGTCGAGCTAAATATTTGATATACACTCAATCCTCAGTTTAACCATCATTTGTTTTAACAATAAAGAACCTTTTTTGTTTAGAATTACCCCTCGATAGACTTACTCAAGTATTAATTTGTAAAAGATAGATTAATTATAAATATAAAATATATTAATATTTATGGTAATCTATACTAATATCATAAACATACTAAATTTCAAGTATTAATATTTTAGAGAAAATTTATACTCAAATGGTGTCCATTATTTCTGCTCATAGCTTCAAGAGGAAAGACTAATGGTGACATTTATTGTATTATATTATAAAAAATTTTGTTGGTTAGATTTGTTTACAATGTTTAGTGAAATAAATAATAATAATACTAAAAGAATGTCACTTTCCACCATATTTAATGTTTGAATTTATTTTGAAATGTTGCAGCATTATCTCATCATTGTGATCTCAAAATACATGTAACTCTATGAGAATCTTTATTAATCATTTAAAAGCATTTGTCATTTTTCTTTAAATTATAACTTACTAAAAAGAATTAATTTACTAATATTAATTCTATTTTACATAATAGTATAATATATGTAGGATAAATACGTGAAACACCTGTGCCGTAAAACTAGTTATTTAACAAAAAAAAGGAACAACACTGATAATAGTAATTTCTATAATAGAACATATAGTTCAAATGGTTATAAAAAAACATGGGAACGATAATAACAACAATAGCGATAAATAGTTATAGAAGTAAATGATTGATGTGAAAAAAGATAGTAAATTAGAAGGTTGAAACAATAAATTAGACGAAACTAAGGTCAAAATTTGGTGTTAACATTTTGTCCTTCTTTGACAAGAGACGATATAAGAGATTTTGGGCAAAGAAGTTGACGTATTAGTCAATTTTGAACTGACCAAAACCTAAGTCCTCGGAGGAAAGAAAAGATATGGGCACTAGAGAAATTATGAGGTAGAGAATTTCGAAAACAAGGGTATGTGAGCTTACGAAGTGTTCCCATTGTTAAATCGTTATGGTACTTTGCATTATGAACGAGGAGAGTACTTGAGGTAGACCCTCGACCTTTGTTAGTGAGACTTTTTAAGCCTGGTGATTTATGAAAATGAAGTCTTCGAAAGCAATGCATTCTAGTAAATTGCTCTAGCTCACATCTTCGAAATAGTTCCATGTTGTGCTAAAGCTGCTGAGGAACTCAAACATAACAAGGTAATTATTAAATAATGTTAAATATAAACGAAGGTGTGATAAATACATTGAAAATGATACTCATGGGTGTGAGATTTGAAAATGCATTCTTGCAAGCCTAAATGGTGCTATAAATAAAATCATACAAATTTATTGATAAAGGTTTTGAGGACGAGGATTCATGAGCAATGTTGCTTTTCAGCGATGATTAATGAAAATGAGGCCTTAACAAAATAAAATATGGATATGAGGCTTTTAGCCAAATGATTTAAAAATGAGACTTTTTAAGCCTGGTGATTTCTGAAAATGAAGTCTTTGAAAGCAATGCATTCTAGTAAATGATTTGTGTAGTATATTTGAAAGCATGTGTGCAATTCACTAAAGCATTTGTTGAATGCATTAGAAATCGATTGAAATCCATTAAAAATTTCTTTTTAAATACTTGAGGCATTTGTGTATTTCATTTCAAAATATGCATTTATGTGAAATATATGAACCATCTGCACAGTGCATTTGAAAATATGTAGAAGCATTTGTGCAGTGAGCTTGGAAATATTTGAAAACATGTATGTGGAACATCATAAAGCATTTCTGCGGTGCATTTGAAAATATTTCGAAGCATTTAGGTTGTGTGTTTGAAATAATTTGAAAGTATTTATGTAGTGCATTTAAAGATATTTATGCATAGCAACACTATTTGCAATGCATTTAAATTTTTTTTATCAACACATTTTGAAGCTTTGTAAAATTTTACTTCTATGTTTTCGAATCATAGATTTATAACTTATTGAAACCATTCGACATATAGTCTTTTCGATGCTATAGACGTTATTGATCTCTTAGCTTCTTCTAATTCTAATAAATTTGCACTCAATTTTCTTATAAGTTCTTGGGGAGTAGTACTAAAAGAAACATGCGAATTAGCCATGGGTAAAACTGTGGTAAAGGGTAGTACAACCGCGGCTAACACAGCTTGGCCACAGAAAAAGAGCCACAAGTAGTAGCGTGCCCATAACGAGCAACAAGAGTTAATTAGCCATGTTTTCTGCACTCATGATTGTTGGAAAATTATATGCACAATGAAAGCATACCATAATAATACAACTTACATAAATAATAGAGAACACATTGTTTATGCTAAAAAAAGCTAAGTACGATCATATTTGAGCATATTAACTTTTCTAAAATTTAATTCAAGAATTATCTATTAAAACGTGAGCAGAAATCTTCCACTGAATCCACAAGGTACTCTAAAATATATACCCTTTAAGTGAATCCATAAGCTAGAGAACAAATTGGACCGCAGTTCTGCGGTATTCTACAGTGATCCCAAGTACACTTTCGAACTATCAATACTCTGGCAGGAAAGTATCATACCGAAAACATAAATTCTTTCAAGATTTAGAAGAATCCCTATTTATAGAAATTCCGTCCTAGTCGAACGAGAAGGAATACAATGTCTTTGCTTAGAATGGAAAGACATGTACATCTCCCTTTCCTTAGAAAAGAAAAGGTCATGTCCTTCTCCCTTTCTATAGAATATAAAAAGTGATATACATATCCCTTGCCTTAGAACAATGAAAGATACATACATCTCCATTTCCTTAGAATAGAGAAACATACATACTTCTCCCGTTTGCCTTTAAAATATATTCTGAGTTCTAGCTAAATATGAGAACGGTAGGGACAACAAAATTAATTATCAAGGCTTGGTATTATTGAAATAATTCCAAATAATTAATTTAAATTATTTTAATATAATAAATTACAAATCATTCCACTAGAAATTTGTAATTGCACTCCTCATATTATATTTCAAAATTACCCATAAAAACATATGTAGTTCCCCATGTTAAGATAACCAACACTAATAAATAAATTAAATTACTGATTAAGTTAATTTAATAATGACATTATTTAACTTATTTCATGTGCCAGATTCATAAATCCATTTGAAAGGTTTGATAGGATAAAAAACTTTTAAGCTTCTAAAAAAGGCATATCATCAAGGTTTGATAGGATAAAAAATTTTAAGCTTCTAAAAAAGTCATATCATCAATCAGTATATCGAGACATGAATTTTGTCAGCTAACTTATTATTTCACTAATATATATTATCATCATCCAATCTACGAGAAATATTGACCCATATTAGAATCTCACCTTTTAATAAATCAAAATGATAATTAACATATATAGAACATAAGTTATAAAAGGATGAAGAATATAAGTATATTTAATAATTTAGAGAGTATACTTTTGTCAATCAGTCTAAAACAACTATTTGTACTCGATCCCGTTCAATATATAAAAAATTCACAATCACAAGAGGTTGAAACTATACCATTCTCATAATCAAGTTAAATTATACATAATAATGTTCTACAATAGTATCTATGAAATGTCAAATTCCATCTAAGATTGTGAAAAAAAAACTTTTACTTATAAAAACCGATGGTTTAATCCTTTGTGTATAAGCTTTAACTCTATACACTAAATAATCTACTATATAAGTAAAGATAACCATATACAAATATTTGATATATTCGTATAAATAAATAATTACTCTATAATAAATATTATATATGAATATGTGGTTAATAGTATATATCCTAACAATCTTCCACTTAAACTTTTGACCATTATGATTATTACGATGTACTTTTCAAAATGCATGGTTAATAGCATATATACCCTAAAAATCTCCCACTAAGATACTTAATCATGAATTTTTTTAGAATACTATTTCTAAATAAATGATTAAAACTATATACTTTAACAATCTCCCACTTAGAATGTTAACAATGTATTTACAAGTTTCACATATATTTGTTTTATATTTCATATCAAAACAATATTACCAAGTTGAATTCTTATACAACTTCTTCTAATAATGTTTAGTCGTAACTTATAGTTGTTATATTATATCTTCAGAGGTCCTATCATGAAACCTTTCAGAAATATACTTCTTTACCGGAGTGCTACCATAAAAGTCCTCTTAAACATACAAAATCAATCAATCTTTGTCATGCTTACTTTCATGTTCTTTAGTCTTAATATTTTTGTCAAAAACTTTCGGTAATGAAATATTAATAACTTCTCCATCTGGATTATTTAAATTTGCTTGACATCACTTTCACTACTTCAAGTAATATTATTGTTATGTCTCGTCACATTTCACCCATATGTAAATGAAATGAAACGTGAATTATGACATACCAGTTAAATGTCCTTGAGTGTCTGAATTTTCAATTAACTCATTTTTTATTTCTTTGCTCAGTTACAGTAAAACTAGTTTTTTTTCTAGGAACATTAATTGCTCAATAGTCCTTTTAAAGAAATCTTACCGCTGTCTTAACAATTGCCCTAATTTCTTTAGGACAATAGAATAAACCATCTTTCAGTTTTTTTGGATATCCAATTAATACACACATTTCATTCTTGACTGGAAAGAAATTGAATCTAAATGCGATGTGTAAATCTTAGAACATATCCCAGAAGAAACAAAACAAAAATGAATAAGCCAATTATTAATTTTATCATCTTCATAATAGTCTGTATCATTTCTATTTTAAACTAATATATTATAGAGTGTCTGGTGTAGACAATTGAAATGTAATTATTCTATCAGATAAATTACTCATAAGCTCTGTAGAAAGGTATATGTCATTGTAGTGACTTTATATATTTTTCATGAAGCTATTTTCATTTGTCTTAACATACTTTGACCTTATGATGACATTTAGACTTGCATCATCAAGAATATATTTTCATATCATGAGTAATGTTTTGAAATTCTCAGAATACTCAATTTACCTCTATCATGAACGACCATTTACCGCAAATATCATATTAGATTAATTCTAACTCATCACTACCTTTATTTCATTGTATAGAGGAAAGGCCTCTTAGTCATTTTTTTCTAAACATGACTCACATATTAGTAGTGACTTCTCTTTCACTGAACCGTTATGTCTATTCTTTAAACAATTTTAATGTTCTATAGAGAACAAATGATGCTGATGCTAGTGAAGATATTCGTTTCACAAAACTTAAAAGATATTTTCTTTTATGATATACATTAATATATAATTCATGAGAAAAATATATTCATACATCAAAATATAATAAGAGATAACATATTTTTCAAACTAACAAGAGTTACAACTAAAATATATTGAGTGTCCATCTCTTATTGAACAAGATATCGAAAATAATTTCATATGACATGAACATATATAATGCAATTTTTTATCAATATTTTATCTCTATCGAAAAAATTTCTTGAGTAGGATTAATTGTGTCCTTAAAGTTTATTGAGAATTTGAGATATAATACATTAAATGGAGAATAATATGTGGAATAACCCTAAATAACTCAATTCAGGGCTAATTTGTACATATATATTCATGCATCTTGAATAGCCAATCGAAGGGATTGGAGAACTATTATGCAATACACATGTACAATTACTGATTATTTCCTCCATATACTTATAAGGACCGAACTCAGACGGAGATGCTACTGTTAGATTAATTCAAGGAAAAATCACCCTACTTACATTAATCCATTCACATATTACTCTGTTTAGGGGAGGTAATACAAATTATCAATATGACGTCCCTAAAATGAGCTACGTTTAACTAGAGCATCGCATGTGTCTCATGAGTTAATTTTGTATTAAACAATTAATAATGATTTTTTGAGGAAATATCTAAAGTTTGGTGATATTTGGAGGTCAAACGTCCAATAATGTCCATGACGTTCGAAAGATGTGCCTTGGATTGTGCTTCTGTGTCCTTCTGTGTTTTGACAAGATTTACGTGTTTGTTATAGTTGCAAAGTTTTTGAATGGGACCCAAAGACCTATATGGAAATGTCTAGGGGTTCAACGTACGGTTACGACTCCACCTAGGACCCACAAGGGGTCCTAGAAGAGGACCCTATCTCTTTGGCAAGATGATGGCAAGCAGTGGCAAACAACACCCACAAGGGACGAACCGTTGTTCAAACGAAGGCCCATCGAACTTGGGCGTCTATTGACCCTGCAAGGTATTGAAGGCCTGCACATGGAGGGTATCAGACCCAAACGACGGACCTCCATAAAAGAGATGTCGACTGGGCGACGCTCCGTCGTTAAAGGGTCGTAGGTGCTTCCTATAAAGCTGTCAAAAATTCTGCCGAGGCTTGGGGTGTTTGGTAAATTCACCCCATGTCTTTTATGAAACATGGCTGCTATTTTCTGGGTATTTTAGGCATCTTAAGAGGGTTAAAATACTAAGACCTAGTTTTAGACTTCATTTTCAAAAACCCAAAACACCTCCCGCAAGAAAGATTCTCAAACTCCATAGAAACTGGAACTCAAAGAAGAGATAGAAGGGCTGGTGGTGGACGTTTTCTTCATAAAATTTTGTGTGTTTCTTCTCATTGAGGTATGATATTCATCCTTGAACCTTCTTTCATTCATAGAGCCACTTCAAAGTGATTTCAAAAAGGGTTTCAAACTTCAAACTTCTTTATTCATGTAAGACCCCGAAAATGACATAGGTAAAGCTAGAGCCTAACATTGTTGTCGTGATGGTCTAAATTCCAAAACTGGTTTATTATGTGGGTATGAGGTAGCATCCAAGAGTTTAGATGCTTTTGAAGTCAAACGTCAAGGGACGACCAAGACGCTCGACGATTAAGTCACCTATGTGTCTCATATGTGGTTTTATGTGTTTATAAGTGAATCATGAGGTTATAAGATCATTAATTGAGTTATTATAGCGTATATATTCAGTGTGTCCAGTTTCATGAAGTTTCGAGGTCAAACGTCCAAGAACGTCCATGACATTCGAGAGGCTTGCCTTGAAATGACCTTGTGTGTCTATGTATGTTTCGCCGAGTTTTACGTGTTCGTTTTTGATGTAAATTATGTGGAAGGTCCTAAAATAGTATACAAACATATTTGGTGTGAAAACGTTCTGGTACGACTCCATTTAGGACCAGCAAGGGGCCCTAAAGCAGGACCCCAACATTGGAGTTCAACACTTCCAGACAGTGGCCAAATGACAGCCCGATCGACGGCCGGTCGACCAGGCAACGGCCCGTTGATGGGTATCGTCGATGGATCCAAGTTTCCTGCAGGTTAAGGAGTGTCTGAAGCAACCCACGAGACCCCCATCGACGGGACGTGGGTGAGACCACGAACCGTTGATGCATCCGTCGATGGGTCTGCCTGTTTTCTGCCAGCTTTCTGTTAACTTGAGGGGTGAAGTTGTAATTCACCCCAAGTCTTATTAAGTGTTAGGACTGTTGTTTTGAGTGTTTATGGGTATTTCAAGAGTATATAAGTTATTAAACTCTCATTATAATCCAAAAACCTAAATCAAATCATATTCCCTCCAAAAACCTCCATGTGAATTAAAACTGAAGATGGAGCTTGAAGATGGGTCTTCAATGAAGTTTATTCTTCAATTAGATTTGTATTCTTTAAATAAGGTATGTGAGTTCTTCATTTAAGGCTTGCTATCACCTTAGAGCCAATTTCAAAGATGATTTCAAAGATTTCAAAAAGACGAAAAAGTCCAATTTCTACTCTATGTATTTGGTTCTTGCATTAATGGTTTCTAAACGTTTATTTATTGTGAAATAAATATATAATTGATGTTTTCCAATGATATTCTCCAAGAACCCTTGATATTCTCAAATCTCTAAATTTCACTAAAATATGGGTGAAATGATTATACCTTGATATTCATGAATTCATGTGTAGGTTGTTATAGGCTTTTGATTTATGTATATATTATGTATTTATGGTTTATAGGCTTTTTAAATTTTATTAATTGAGTAATTAATACTCTTAGATCTATTGCATGCTAAGCTTATTGAATTGACATTGAATTAATGCTTATAGATTCTAGTGTAGATTTCTATTGGCTTTTTAATGATGTAAGAATTGTATTCAATTTATATATAATTGGTTTTAAATTGATAAATGTATATTGAATTCACTTATATTTCATTGATTATTATAGTTTATGTATTGAATTGATGTTCATGGCCATTGGTAAGGGCCTTATGATATTGAATTTGTTGATTTAGCTTTCGAATCGAAGTGGTAAGATGGAGTGGGGGTATGCTGACCTAATTCCTTTTATTTTATGTTAATTATACTTCAATTATGTTGTGATTGGTATGGTCCAATTTTGGTAGCGGTGCTATGTGAATTGATGTGGCCTTGTCGGCGTTACTTTATGCAATATGATGATAATGGCCTTGTGTGGACTACTTGAAGTACTATGATGTTTTGAATAGTTGTTTTATGTGAAATATGAGTATATCTACATATATGTGAAGAGATGTGAAAGTGTGTGTTCTTTCTATGTATGTTAGGAAATCATGTAAACTATGACTATGTGCTTCTATCTGTAGTCTTAGGGTTGATGCGTGGTTGTTCCTACATGACTATATGAGTCTATAGTAGTTATATTGATGATCATATGGTAGTTTGTAGGATGACTTAAATATGATAATGGTTATTCCTATGTGCTTGTATAATAATTACTTATATGTGTTAAGGTGAAGTATGTGGTGTCTTGTCTTGGTTGACTTGTGTCCCTTACTTTATACTTATATGAATATGAATATGTGATTTCTTGACATAAGATGCTAAAGTCTCTTAGTCTTGAATGTATGAATGATATGTGACCTTTAATATGTTATGAGGGTCTTTTATGAGAAACCTTGAACCTAGTGGTAAGTTTATGTATGTTGAAGTCGAAAGCCGTAATGGTATCTTTCAAGTAAAGGAATGATGGACTTAAGGTTGATTGGATGGAACGGTATCATATGAAACATTAGGGAAGTCATAATGAGCTTCTTGTCTCCATTGTGAGGTAGCCCTAGTGGACCTTTCCTTGGTAGGGTAAATATGATTGGGTTATGAACTTTTTATAGAACTCTCTTATGTAAACCTTTAATGTGAATTATTCCATGAGAAAGAAGGCTAGCACCGAGTGAGTATGGCAAGGGGAAGTAGTTCTAGTTAAGCATGAGACTAGATTACAAAGCATGGCCTTCATATTCCTTAACCATGGGCCTACATGGGATATGTCTTAGTTTTACCCTTTGCAAGTAGAACACCCTCCTCGGAGTAGGTTAGAACTGCGGATTCCGTGCTTTGCTAAGATGGTCTAAGTCGGTATTGCCTATTCTCACCATATGGGATACTTACTAGCATTAGCGAAGTTTTATGAAGTTTAGGTAGTGGTACGGGACTCTATCTAGACATTGCACAATAGGCTTTGAAGGTGTTAGTGAGAGTCCCTAGGTCTTGTCTTAGAACATTACTTGAATGTCCTTTATGTGATGAATGATTCATAAATGAACTAAGAATTAATGACTTAAGTTAAGAATGTTCGTTAAAACGAAGTAGTACTTATCTAGAGTAATTAAGGGTTGTCTAGTTAAGGTATGAAGGGCGCATAGGAATGGTCAGTTCTTATCTTACCTAGATAAGTCTTAAGAATGAATATAGTTAGGAAGTTGGTTGATTATGTGGACATGATCTAAGCCTTAAGTAGTCTTAAGGATTACTTCGGTAATCTTGAAGAGGTCAACATGGACGTTATCTTCTTGATTTACTTAAGTAAGTCTTTTGATCTCCTTTGGAAGGAGAATGTCATATAACCTATATGTTAATGTTTTAAGTGAGAATGATTCTACCTTAGGTAGTCTATAGGATCTCTAAAGTGTGTGTGTAAGGGATTGTATGGGCGATCACTTCACAACTCACTCAAGTGAACCTTAGAGTCACCTTGGTAGGAGAATCTCATGTTCTTATGTTAATGCGTCTTAAGTGTGTATGTTACTCATTATAAGTAATCTTGAGGGTCGTTTAGGCTCATTTAGAGAGGGTGTATGGGCGGTCTCTTTTTGTCTGATTAAGTGAATTTTAGGACAGCTTTGAGTGAGAATACATGCTAAAGGGTGTTTAAAGTAAAGTGAAGGAACTTTATTGTAACAACGAATTGAGTTCAGTGTACAATGAAGTGAATTCACTGTAAGGTTTATAAAAATGTGATTATTTGCTTAAGTGATTTCTTATGTATTTTCTCAGTTGTTAAATATTATTCTCATGCTTATATTATGATGTTTTAATCGAAATTCATGAAAAGCATGTCGTTTACTAAATGTCCCTTTTTCATGGTTTTTGCCTGGCTTCCATCTTTAGTACATGTAAACCCCTTCTTTTCCCTTTTTGACTAAAGTGTAGGGAATTGGAAGTCTTGATGTGCCATGGAGGATGGATAGGTTTCTAAGTCTTGAAGATTGAGTATTGGAGAGTCCTCATCGATTCGAGGATACTATCCACATGTCCCTTATGTCATAGACTTTACTTTATTGTCTTGAATGGGATTGTCCCAATTGTTGTATACTCTAAAGTATAGATGGTTCAAGTAGATGTTGTAAATATTTATTGTTTTTAATAGAAAGTCTTCCACTTGTGTAATGTTTATGAAAGAGTTCTTCGTGTGTGAAGAAAGTTTTAACTTATTACCTATTTTAGAATGTTTATCATGCAATGAATGATATGAGAGGCTTAGATGAGACTTCTTGAAGTCTCATTTGTTGTGTGACGACACAAGGATGCCCTAATCTCTAGGGTGTACTTGCGGGTTCTGACAGCGTTGGTATCCGACCATAAGGTTTACAGAGTGTCTTAGTTGTCTTATGAACCACATCTAGTAGAGTCTTGTTTATAATGTGAAGCGCGACATAATAAATAGGAGGCTATTGGGTGCTATGAAAAGTTTCACTTCTTCATTCATCTAATCGTGCCTAAGAGCTTTGCATATGGTGTCTTCCCTTGTTTCCCTTATGTGTTGGTCCCTAGAGGGTGACTCTATGATGTTTGGGTTGAGGGAGAGAAAAGATGAGATGTGACTTGTTAAATGAGGTGCGATAGATGGTGCTTTAGACCTTAGATTGGCACGGTTAACTTTTGAAGGGTAGTTAAGTTGGAGAAAAATGGTAAGTTATGTTGTTAGAAATGTGAAGTAGTGGTTGTTAAGATAGTTGAAGTGGTTAAGACCTCAATCATAGGAAGGGAGGTGATGAGATTTAAAAGAGTAAAGGTGAGTTCTCCTAGTAAGGGGGATGTAGTATTTAGATGATGAGACCTTTGAGAGTCTTTAGTCTCTATGAGGTAGACCTTGGTAACAAAGTATTAGTATGGTTTAAGATTCCTTGAGGGAGTTCGTTATAGTAAATATTATGTTGACCTTAGAATGGGTTTCTCCTAAGTGGGGGAGTATGGTGAAGAATATGACTGTTGGGAGTGAGGTTCCCTTAACCTTTCATTATGTGTTTATTTAAACTTAAAACAAAGAGTTCTTGGTAAATTGAGTTTTGTAGGAGTCTTTTATGGAAGATGAGTTCCAATTATTCTCCTTGTTATATGCATGTTTGATTGAAATTTTGTTGAAAGAGAAAATGAGCTTTCATGTATGGTATCCTCTTCATGATTCATATTCATCTAGTGTAGGTTTCTAATCGTTTCCTATAGTTAATATTGAGCATGTGTAAGTGATTTTATGAGATTTATTATGTTGTAAGATGTGTTTATATGATGTTATTTTGCATATTAGCATGTTTATATTATGAATTGCCTAAAAGTTGCATTTTTGAAGAAATTTGCTCAATTCACTATAATGCACTGTCTATTCACTGTTAAAATTTTCAAAATTTGACTAGATGATTCTTTGGTCTAAGATTGTTGTAGAGTGTTAGAAATGATATATATAAAAATGAAAGCATGTGAGTTTTATAGCATAATGAGTTATAGAATTGTCTTCTAGTTTCTTCTTGTGTTGAGAATCTCTAGACTATGTGAACTTGATGTTTTCTTCGTTGTTATGTGTGATATGTTATGGTCATGAGTTGATAATTGAGTATCTATTCTTGGAAGTATTCGGAGAGTGGCAAGTGTTATTCGAGGACGAATGTTGTCCAAGTGAAGAAGAATGTAACACCCTGAATATGACTTAGGTTATGCTAGAGCCTAACATGGTTTTCGTGATGGTTTAAAGTCCTAAAATGGTTTATAATGTGGGTATGAGGCAGTGTCGAAGAGTTTAGGTGCTTTGGAAGTCAAACGTCAAGGGACGACCAAGACGCTCAACGACAAAGTCACCTATGTGCCTTATGTGGTTTTATGTGTTTATGAGTGATTCATGAGGTTATAATGTCCTTAAATGAGTTATTATATCTTATACAGGAAGTGTGTAATGTTTCGTGAATTTTGGAGGTCAAACGTCCAAAAACGTCCATGACGTTCAAAAGGCTTGCCTTGAAACGACCTTGTGTGTCTATGTATGTTTCATCGAGTTTTATGTGTTTGTTTTGAATGAAACTTATGTGGTTGGTACTAAAATTGTATTCGAACAATTTTGGGGTGGAAACGTCCGAGTACGTCTCCATGTAGGAACCGCAAGGGGCCATAAAGGAGGACCCCAACATTTGAGTTCAACACTTCCAGGAAGTGGCCAAACGATGGCCCAATTGACGGTTGGTCGACCATGAAAGGGACCGTTGATGGGTCTCATCGATGGAGCCAAGTTTCCTTGCTGGTTGAGGAGTCTCTAAAGGAACCCGCGAGACCCCGAACGATGGGACGTGGGTGAGACCATGGTCCGTCGATTCATCCATCGATTGGTCTGCCTGTTTACTACCAGCTTTCTGTTAACTTGAGGGGTGAAGTTGTTCGCAACAAATTAATTGCAAGCAAAATAAATAAAAGAAAAATGTGATTTTATTACTACATCGTTGTGAGTACAACTATGTTGTTCTCTTAATTCTTATCTCCTAAGTTTAGCCGTGATTAGAGGGCCTTCAGTAGTGTATTTCTCCAACATAGGACGATGTAGACCTCCTTGAGATGTATTTGATCTCCAAGAATGTCGGAAAGAACTTTGTCATTGCAAGTTGATCTTTGGGAAGAACTACGTTGATCAATCCTTTGAAGAGCTATGTAGTTGATGTTGTAGCTTATGTAGACCTCGTTGGGATGTATTTGATCTCCATGAACGTCGGAAAGAGCTTTGTCGTTGCAAGTTGATCTCCGGAAAGAACTCCGTTAATCACTCTTTCGAAGAGCTATGTCATTGATGTTATAGCTTTCTCCAATTGCAGAGTCCTTGTTGAAGTGTTTTCTAGATCTCCTTTGAATGTAATTTCTATCCCATATTTATAGTTGTAGGGAGTGGACAAGGTTGCTTATGATTAGCCAAAGGATGTCATTTTGACAGTTGGCTCATTTTAATTTGTTCTTGCATTTGACTGGGACTACCACCTCATTAGGACACGTGGTGTTACCTTTTTTGTCTTGGATGCCGAGTATCTATATCACGTGGCATGAGTTTGGGTTTCAAGGTGAGATGAACCTTGGATTTGAATTTAATAAGATGAACTTATTTATTTGTAAAGCCCAAATTAATCATTCAACCCAAATAAACATGGATTTAATCCAATTTTGTATGAATTAAATCAAAAAAAATTTGTGTGTCCACAGATGTCCCCTACTTCTAGCCTTTTTGAAGTGAAGGTTTGCAACACTTGGTGACAAGACTTGAAGTATTCATGTATGTGTATTTTTTTTTGACGTGTCAACGTGTAGGCTTGTCGAATTTGACGATGAAAGTTGAAGTCTTTATGAAGGCATTGTAGTGATCTCAATTTTATTTTGTTTAAACATTCTTTCTTGACAACCCCGTGGACGCTCTATATTGATTTCAAATAGATAGATCTAGTGAGTAGTAACATTGTGTGATCTTCCTTGCAAGGTGTGAGAAAAACAAGAAGATTGATTGGATCTTCAGTCAAATAAAAGGAATATTGACTTTCCGTTGTTTGATTTTTTAAGAATCATTCTTGACATCTCAAGACTTATTGCTTTCCTTTTGAGTGCTAGAAACTTTAATTTAGATGGTAATAATTAATATAATTCGATTCTTTCAATTTTACCAAAAATTTCCTTGTACAAGAAATAACAATTAGTCAAAGGAAACTTCTATATAAGAATCTCCCATGTACAAAGGATTGATCAAAGAATCATTGGAAAAATAATTCTTCTAACCAAATAAAAGTGGAGCTCCAATCTCGTGCAGTCCCAACAAAATTTTATTTTCTTAATGTAGAAATGTCCAAAGGATGAGAGGCTTGGTTTGGAAGAATCAAGATTCGTATTGCTGCGGACTATCCAAAATAAGCCTTAAAAACCTTCCATATTGTCGGGAATCTCTTTTTGAAGTTGGATCTCAAATCTGTCAGTTATTCTCACAGCTATGCACGATCTCGCCAAATCATAAGGTTCTTGGTGTAGGAACAATCAAAATATGAGCAGATTGATTCTGGATAAACTAGACTCCGAGTAGTACGACATATCCAAAAATCACAGTTAAGCACCTTTTGTATCGACGGAATTCAATTTCTGAACTTGGACCCGAAATCTGGATGTTCTTCACACAGCTATGCGCAATCTCGCCAAAACTTCAGTTTCTTGGTGTAGGGACATTCAAACGATGAGCAACTTGATTATGGAGAAAGTAGACTTCAAGTACTACGATATACACAAAAATCACAGTTTGAAACCTTTTTGATCGACGGGAATAAATTCTAGAAGTTGGACCCTAAATTTGAACGTTCTGCTCACGGCTATGCGCGATCCCGCTAAAAAAATATTTTCTTGGTGTATGAACATTCAAACAATTAGCGGATTAACTCTAGAGAAAATTTACTTTGAGAACTACAACATATTTAAATCTCATAGTTACAAACCTTTCGGATCGACAACAATCAATTTCGGAAGTTGAACCCCAAATCTAGACGTTCTTCTCACGGCTATGCGCAATCTCTCCAAAACATCACTTTCTTGGTGTAGGAGTATTCAAATGATTAGACACTTGATTCTGATGAAACTACACTTTTACTTATACGGCATATCCAAAAATGAACGTTAAAATCCTTCCCGATCGACGGGAATCAAATTTTGAAGTTGGTCATCAAATCTGGAATTTCCCCTCAAGGATTTACGTCTTTTGGATTTCTCTGGTTTCTCTTTCTTGCAGGTAATGGTTGTGGTTTTGCATCTTTATTTTTCATTGAAATGTTTCTTAAACAGGAGAGATTGATTTTCAAGATCCAATTTTACCGTAATTCTAAACTTCGTGCTATTGGCACCGCTATGTCGAACAAGATTATCTTGCTGATGCTCATGTTTGTCATGTCATATTGAAGTGTCATGCACTTACTACATGTGTTATCATAAGTATATCAACCAAGAAAAATTGAAAACTTCGTGCAGTTGGCACTGATAACTCCAATTTTTATTCTTTTTTTGTTTCAGGTTTCCAAAGGAGTGTCACCAATCTCGACCTCTTATCAAGAATATGTAAATAACATTCTAATTGCAAAGGATAACATGATTTGCCTACACTTCTGATTGTAGTTTTTCGCATATTACAATTTAGCGCGACATCTACCTTTTCAAACGAGGATTTGGCAAACAATCATTTAATGTTTCATCTTAAACCTTTATCGCAGATTTGGATGAGAAAATTGACTTCTTTAGCTTTCATTGGAGACTTTGCGAGACACTACTTGAAGAATTAACCTTTCTTGCAGCATTGGTGGAATAAAATTGTTACTTCTAAATCAACTTAAAATTTTATACTTCTCGACTTTCAACTTGGCGTCTCTGTACTATAAAACTCACAACGCAAAGTAGGAGTATTGAAATTGCGATTTTCTTTTTCCGATGGAAAAACAACTCAAAAAACTACAATATGTGTAAAAATCACGGCCAAAACCTGTATGGATTTTTACAAATATGTATTCTAAGTTTAATTTCGAAATCCGATGGTCTATTTCGCAGGTTTGAGTGGTCGTGGTAAAAACTCCATAACTTGGCATAGAAAATCACAAGTCGATATTACGTTGCGAAGCAGACTCCAAGAATAACAATATATATGAAAATCATGGTCAAAATCTTTGTGAATTTTTACGAATGAGCCTTTTAAGTCAGCTAAGATGTCTTGCTCAACTCTTCTCTTTTGCTCATCCGAGAGACATTTGAACTCATATGCTAGCTATATGATTTTAAAGAGCTAGTGTGATGATCCCTCAATGACACCAATTTGTTTTACTCATTTGACTGAACTTGGAGTGATTACTCCAAGCGCCTACGTACCTCGGTGAAGAGGATCAAGTGATATCATAGTTCAAGATGATGAGTTGTTTTAGCCCACACACAATTTATACTCTTGCGGGACAAGAGAAACCTGAAGTTAAATCTCATACCTTAAGGAACGTGTAACTTCCAGTTTCGGCTCGTACGCTGAGGAACATTTCAGGGAAGAATTCCATCAATGTAACTGGTCTTCTAAAATTTTGTGATGAATCATTAATGCACTTCACTTTGGAGTTGGATTTCATTCTTTCGCATTGCCAAAGTTGATTCATTATTGATTTTGTATCAACTTTTTAAAGTCGGAGCTTAGAAGTACCTTGATGATTCTGCCTTTTGCGAGCAACCAAAGGCCAAGTGTCATCACCCTCTTCATTGAAGAGGGCATCTACCTTGGATGTGTTTGTTGTTTTCTTCAAGACGGAAACTTCAACTAGTTCAAAGTTCCCAAACTGCAGTATGATGACATCTTCTTCAATTTTTAGCTATGCCACATGATGTAGAACTTCTGACATTGAACTATAATCTCGTTTGTCACTAGCATGGTTTATCTCAACTGTCTCACCATCGTCAATGATGATCTTTCCTCTCGTACCAATGTCATGATCTTTTCCTTTAAAGTGAAGCATTTTATGGTGTGATGACCAGATGATGCATTGAAATTTACAATACATAGGATCATCGACTTTATTGGATTCTTCGGATCGCTTTGACTCTGGTAGTGAAATGACTTTCTTGGTTAGCAGCTCATCAAGAATCGCAGCAACGTTAGAGTCCTGAAAGAGATACTCTTTTTCTTGTAACTCATTCAATGTAGATTGATTATTCACTTCTCCCATTTGCTGATGTGCTACATTATCTTTGAAGTTTTGTCTCCTGGAGGCTTTCATTAAAGTTGTGGTTACCGCCGTGGACTCATTAGTTGTGTAGTCTAATGAATCTTTGAATTGTATGTCTTCTTTTTTTGGATCAAAGACATGTGATGTCTTTCCATGGCTTGCAATGCTCAACTCCATGTCATGAGCGCGAGTACATAATTCTTCAAATGATCGAGGTTTAATTCCTTGAAAGATATATACAAGGCCCCAATGCATTCCTTATATAAAATATTTGACTGCAGAGATTTCAGAAAGTTGATCCTTGCAATCTAAGCTCATTATTCGCCAATATTGATGTAGTCCAGAACGATTTCATCTATACCTTGTTTTTAGTTTGTCAATTCCATCAATCTCACTGTATGGCGGGTACTATAAAAACAATTGAGAAATTATTTTTCAAGTTGTCCCCAACTATCAATATATTCCGGCTCCAAGTCCATACACCAATCAAAGACATTTTATTTTAAAGAACGGACAATCTGCTTGAAAAGAAGATCATCATGTGTACCGGCACTGCTACAAGTCTCGACGAAATGGCCAATATGTTGCCTCATATTTCCTCTTCCATCAAATTGCTGCAATTTATGTGGTTGATATCCAATTGGCATTAGTAAGCCCTCGACTCGCTTAGAATACAACTTTGAATATCCTAAGGAACTTTGTGATGAATCACCATATTGAGATTTAATTGTGTTTTTTATCATATCTTGTAGTTGTTGAAATATTAGAGTGACAACTGAAGCAGACTGTTTTGCGCTTTGAGAGTCAACTGTCTTGTTGAGAGAACCAATATAAACTTCTTCTTGTGTTTTCAGATTGTGGTGTGACTCTTTAGAGTTGTAGAGATCTAAGTTGCTCATAAGCTGCGTGATTTGAAGATTTTTGTCATCAATAGACTTTTTCAAGGCTACAATGTGTCAACCATAAAGGAGTTAGACTTTGTTGAAATTGAAGAATTTGTTGAACTTTTAGATTCACCAAAGTTGAAGCTAGAGTGAGAAAGTTCATCAAACTATTTTTATGCAATATTGCCCCCAGGGATTGGAGTTTTGAGCGTCATTTGACACTTGCTCTTTCTTGGCATCTCCAAGGAGGTGAAATATCAGATCTTTTCAAGGCACTTGTCTTGAACTCGCGTCTAGTAATTGGATCAACATCACTAAAAATCAACAAATGTGGCAACAGTAGAGTCCTTACTTGAAACATCATTGATCTTCTTGAAGTCCATTGCAAAGTTGAACGTGTTGCTTTTGTATTTGTAGGAGTAAGAGATGAAGAGAAGAATTTGTCCCACTGAGCATGCCAAATTTGTTCACAATAAATTTTCATAAGCGTTGAAAATCGACTACAAGTAAAATAAATAAAAGAAAAATGTTATTTTATTATTAGTACATCGTTGTGAGTACAATTCTGTTGTTCTCTTGATTTTTATCTCGTAAGTTTCTATGTGATTCAAGGGCCTTAAGTAGCGTATTTCTCAAATGTAGGATAATGTAGACCTCCTTGAGATGAATTTGACATCCAGGAATGTCGGAAAGCGCTTTGTCATTGCAAGTTGATCTCCGAGAAGAACTCCGTTGATCAATCCTTTGAAGAGTTATGCAGTCGATGTTGTAGCTTATGTAGACCTCCTTGGGATGCATTTGATCTCCAAGAACTTCGGAAAGTGCTTCGTCGTTGCAAGTTGATCTCCGGGAAGAACTTCGTTGATCACTTCTTCAAAGAGCTATGTCTTTGATGTTGTAGCTTTCTCCAATTGCAGAATCCTTGTTGAAGTGTCTTTTGGATCTACTTTGAATGTCATGTCTATACCCTATTTGTAGTTGTAGGGAGTGGAAAAGGTTGCTTCTGATTGACCAAAGGATGTCTTGGAGTGGAAAAGGTTGCTTTTGATTGACCAAAGGATGTCTTTTTAACACTTGGCGCATTTTGATTCGTTCTTGCATTTGACTTGGACTACCATTTCATTTGGACACGTGGCATCACCTCGTTGGTCTTGGATGCCTAGTCACTATGACACGTGGCATGAGTTTGGGCTTCAAGGTGAAATGAACCTTGGATTTGAATTTAATAAGAGGAACTTATTTTTTTGTAAAGCCCAAATTAATTATTCAACCCTAATAAACATGGTTTTAATACAATTTTTTTAAGAATAAATACAATAAAATTTTTATGTCTACAGATGCCCCCTTCTTCCAGCCTTGTCGATGGGTTTGCCTGTTTTCTGCCAACTTTCTTTTAACTTGAGGGGTGAAGTTGTAAATTCACCCCAAGTCTTATTAAGTGTAAGGACGGTTTATTTGAGTGTTTATTGGCATTTTAAGAGTGTATAAGTTACTAAACTCTCATTATAACCCAAACACCTAAATCAAAACATATTCCCTCCAATGTTCCTCCAAAAACATCCATGTGAGTTCAAAGTGAAGATGGAGCTTGAAGATGGGTCTTCGATTGAGCTTCTTCTTCAATTAGGTTTGGATTCTTCAAATAAGGTATGGTAGTTCTTCATCTAAGTCTAGCTATAACCTTAGAGCCAATTTCGAAGATGATTTTCAAATATTTCAAAAGATGAAAAAGTCCAATTCTTACTCTAAGTCTTGGGTTCTTGCATAAATGGTTTCTAAACGTTTATATATGATGAAATTGATGTATAATTTATGTTTCCTAATGAATTTCTCCATGAAACCTTGATCTTCTAAAATCTCTAAATTTCACTGAAATATGGGTGAATTGATTATACTTTGATATTCATGAATTCATGTGTAGATTTGTATGGGCATTTGATTCATGTATAGATTATGTATGTATGGTGTATAGGCTGTTCCAATTTGATTAATGGAGTAATGAATACTCTTAGATCTATTGCATGCTTAGCTTATTGAATTGATATTGACTTAATGCTCATAGATTCTAGTGTAGATTTCTATTGGCTTTTTAATGATGTAAGAATTGTATCCAATTGATATATAATTGGTTTTATATTGATAAATATACATTGAATTGACTTATATTTCATTGAGTGATATAGTTTATGTATTGAATTGCTGTTCATGGTCATGGGTAATGGACTTATGATATTGAATTGGATGATTTAGCTATGGAATCGAAGTGGTAAGATGGAGTGGGGGTATGCTGCCCTAATTCCTTTTATTTTATGTTAATTAGACTTCAATTATGTCGTGATTTGTATGGTCCACTTATGGTGGCGGTGCTATGTGAGTTGATGTGGCGTTGTCGGCGTTACTTTATGTAATATGATGATCATGTCCTTGTCGGCACTACTTGAAGTACTATGATATTTTGTATAGTTGTTTTATGTGAAATATGAGTATATCTACCTATATGTAAAATAATGTAAAAGTATGCATTTTTTCTATGTATGTTAGGAAATCATGTAAACTATGACTTTGTGCTTCTATGTGTAGTCTTAGGGTTGATGCATCGTTGTTCCTACTTGACTATATGAGTCTATAGTAGTTATATTGATGAAGATATGGTAGTGCGTAGGATGACATAAAGATGATAATTGTTATTTCTATGTGCTTGTAGAATGATAAGTATTATGTGTTAAGGTGAAGTATGTGGTTTTTTGTCTTGGTTGACTTTGTGTCCCTTACTTGATGCTTGTATGAATATGAATATGTAATGTCTTGAATTAGGATGCTAAAGTTTATTAGTCTTGAATGTATGAATGATATGTGAACTTGAATGATGTTAAGAGGGTCTTTAATGTGAATCCTTGAACCTAGTGGTAAGGTTATGCATGTTGAAGTCAAAAGTCGTAATGGTATCCTTCAAGTAAAGGAATGATGTACATAAGGTTGATTGGCTGGAACAACATCATATGAAACCTTAGGTAAGTCATAGTGGGATTCTTGTCGCCATTGTGAGGTATCCCTAGTGGACCTTTCCTTGGTAGGGTAAATGTGATTGGGTTATGAGCATGTTATGGAACCCTCTTATGTGAAAACTAAATGTGAATTACTCAATGAGAATGAAGGCTAGAATCGAGTGAGTATGGCAAGGGGAAGTAGTGCTAGTTAATTATGAGACTAAATTACAAAGCATGCCCTTCATTATCCTTAAACATGTGCCTACATGGGATGTATCCTAGTTCTACCCTTGGCAAGTAGAATACCCTCATAGGAGTAGGTTAGAAATCCGGATTCCATGCTTTGATAAAATGGTATATGTTGGTTATTTCCTATTCTCATCATATGGAATACTTACTAGCATTAGAGAAGTTCTATGAAGTTTAGGTAGTCTTATGGGATGCTATCTAGACATTGCATAATAGGATTTTAAGGTGTTAGTGAGATTCCCTAGGTCTTTTCTAACACCATTACTTGAATGACCTTTATGTGATGAATGAGTCTTAAATGAAGTCATGAATTAATGACTTAAGTTAAAAAAGTATGTTACAATAAAGTAGAACTTATCTATAGTAATTAAGAGTTGTCTAGTTAAGGTGTGAAGGGGGCATAGGAATGGTCACTTCTTATCTTACCTAGATAAGTCTTACGAATGACTCTAGTTAGGAAGTTGGTTGATTATGTGGACATGATCTAAGCATTAGGTAGTCTTAAGATTAATCTTTAAGAGGTCACTAATGGACGTTATCTTCTTCATTTGCTTAAGTAAGTATATTGATAGCCTTTGGAAGGAGAATATAATATCACCTATATGTTAATATGTTAAGCGAGAATAATTCTATCTTAGGTAGTCTATAGGATCTCTTAAAAGTGTGTGTAAGGGATTGTATGGGCGGTCGCTTCACAACTCACTCAAGTGAACCTTAGAGTCACCTTGGTAGGAGAATCTCATGTTCTTATGTTAATGTCTCTTAAGTGTGTACGTGACTTATTATAAGTAATCTTGAGGGTCGTTTAGGCACATCTAGAGAGGGTGTATGGGCGGTTTCTCTTTGTGTGACTTAAGTGAATTTTAGTATAGCTTTGAGGAAGTAATTACATGCTAAATGGTGTTTAAAGTGAAGTTAAGGAACTTCACTGCAACAGTGAATTGAGTTCACTGTACAGTGAAGTAAATTCACTGTAAGGTTTATAAAAATGTGATTATTTGCTTAAGTGATTTTGTATGTATTTTCTAAGTTGTTAAATGTTATTCTCATTTCTTATATTATGATTTTTTAATCGAAATTCATGAAAAGCATGTTGTTTACTAAATGTCCCTTTTTCATGGTTTTTGCCTGGCTTCCATACTTAGTACATTTAATGTGCTTACCCCTTCTTTTCCCTTTTTGACTAAAGTGTAGGGACTTGGAAGTCTTGATGTGCCATGGAGGATGGATTGGTTTCTAAGTTTTGAAGATGAAGTATTGGTGAGTCCTCATCGATTCAAGGACAATATCCACATGTCCCTTATGTCATAGACTTTATTTTATTGTCTTTAATGGGATTGTCCCAAGTGTTGTATACTCTAAAGATTAGATGGTTCAAGTAGATGTTGTAAAGATTTATTGTTTTAAATGGAAAGTCTTCCGCTTGTGTAATGTTTATGAAAGAGTTCTTCCTGTGTGAAGAAAGTTTTAAATTCATACCTATTTTAGAATGTTTATTATGCAATGAATTATACGAGAGGCTTAGATGAGACTTCTTGAAGTCTCATTTGCCCTGTGACGACACAAGGATGCCCTAACTTCTAGGGTGTACTTGCGGGTCGTGACTGTCACGACCCAAAACGAGCCGCGAGTGGCACCCACACTTATCCTCCTATGTGAGCGAACCAACAAATCTAAACCCCAACGTTAACCAGTATATAAATTCTGAATAACAAAATATAATGCGGAAGACCAAAACTCATTAATATAATCAATAAATAACTTCTAAAGTATATTACTTATCATCCCCAAAATCTGGAAGTCATCACATCAAGAACATCTATCCTCAAATTACTAAGTCTAAGAATATTTAAGAACTAAAATAAAGAATAAAACGATAGTCCATGTCCGAACTTCAAGACATCAAGACGTGAATGAGAGAATCCAGTCCGAGCTAGGAACAATAGTTCACCCTGAAATCTGACGTGCTGAAGACTGGCTAGAGTTGCGGACGAGTCGAAGTCACTGGTGCACTTGCTGCACTCCACAAAACAACAAGAAGGGAAATAAAAGTAGGGGTCAGTACGAGTACTGAGTAGGTATCATCGGCCAACTCAAAATAGAAAGCAATATATATATATGGAATAATAATGTAAAATCAACCACAATACTCAACAGGTGGCAATCAACAAGTACAAGAACCATTGGAAACAACCTCAAGCACATCTATGAGGACTCAAGCCTCCACACCATACTCATTTGGGAAATAGGTTCTTCGAATTTTAGTATATTAACATAATTCAAGATTTCTTCTCTTTATTCTTATCGTGTCGGAACGTGACACTCCGATCCCCTAGTGCTACGTGTCAGAACTTGACACTCCGATCCATCTATCCTACGTGTCGGAACGTGACACTCTGATCCCCTAGTGCTACGTGTCGGAACGTGACACTCCGATCCATCTATC
>NC_028648.1:20198081-20206369 GCF_001406875.1 Solanum pennellii | reverse complement strand
TTCAACAATCTCATCATTCTAATCACCACAATTATACGATCACAACATACAAACACAGAATCAAGTATATAGAAGACTTTACAATACCACCCAATACATATCAATCGCTATTAAGAGTTTACTATCACATAGCATAAACCATAACCTACCTCCACCGAAGAATCGTGATCGAACAAGCTATCTCCCCAACGCCTTTGCTTTTTTCTTCGTTCTCTCTCTCGCTCGTTCGTTCTCTCTCTCTGTCTTTTTCCTTTTTCTTCTCTAGATTCTTTTCTTTTAACCTAATTATCATATAATTCATTGTGATAAAAGTAACCCATTATTTATTCCAAGGTTATCTTCTTTAACCCTCCAAGTAAGTAAATTATTAAACTTACCCCACTAATTTCAAAAGGTTTGTTATGAATAGTCCAAAACACCCCTCACAAACTTTTAATTGAAATCCGACCCAGTTAGGTTACGCAACCTGTGACGGTCCGTCGTCTCTATGACGGTCCGTCCTGCAGGTCCGTCACAAAGTTCAGAGAGCCGAATTCTGTAAAGGGTTTGTGACGGTCCGTCGTACCTACGACGGTCCATCCTGTAGTTCCGTCGTGAAGTTCAGCGAGTCGATCTCAGTACCCAGATTTTCAGAGTTTAAGTGTTTTGGAACGAAGTACCTCGACGGCCCGTCGTGACCATGACGGTCCATCGCCTGATCCGTCGACCCAGCCAGTTATTTTTAAAATACTTCTACTGCTCGAACCGACTAAACAGGTTGTTACAGTGACAATTGATTGAGTCTAAGTATGGGTCTTTGCATGAATATGTTTTAATGATTTAGATGAGTTTTGTTAGTGTTTAATTATGATTTTAAGGTGAAAACCCCAATGAAACCATGTTTCTGCTTTATATAAACTTTCAACTTATGAAATTGGTTTAACGAGCATGATTAGAAAATATTAGAGTTATGGTTTCCTTATGGTCATATTGTGATTTAGTTACTTCCCAAAGGGCTATTTTATGATGAATTGTTGGAGAAATTTTGAATAGTTGGTGAAAGCTTGGATGAATGATAAGTTGATTATATTGTTTAGTTTTTATTGTGAAATGATCTTATGTGGTATGATCCATCTTTTGTGGCAGTTTTTGCTTGAAGTATATGAATATGAATTTACATGTGCATTGTGAATAGGGCCATGAGGGCATAGTATATGAAGTAAAATGATAATGATGATTTTCTTGTTAATGTTTATTATGAAGCTTGTTATGTATGATTTGTAGTGACTATGTCTAAGTGAAGTATATGTTTATGTGAAGTATGCTAATGTGTGTAATATGATGAATGAAGATGTAAGCATGTTTAGAAGTCAATGTTATGAAAATGCTGATTATGTGAAAGATGTACTCACGTGTACACACACACACTCACACCTTTAATGAATTAATGAAGCTAAAAAATGTGAATGAAATGGAGTTTTTTTGTCAACTCTCGTTGTTAATTGAGATGTACTTTTAAGTTGAAACCTAACAATTTACAAGAGCTTTCTAAGATAGGGTGGAGGTTGGATACCCTTCGTGAGTTGAGATTTGGTGTTCATATGTAACCTTTAGGGATAAGTACCCTTCATGTGTTGAGATGTGGTGTTAATTAGCTGTCCCTTAATCTATAGTAAATGAATGTTTAAGACTTAGTGAGGGATTTATGCTTAACACCGAGAGGATATCAAGCAGAGGTGATTACTGGTTGTGAGTAGTTATGTTATACCTAATGTACCTCTTGAGATGAGTACTCGTCGTGAGTAGAGAGTAAGTTACTTATAAGCAATCTCCTAATCCCTTAATTATGTGTCCTACTAAAAGATTAACCCTACTATAGGGAAGTGGGGATCCCTCATCCGATAAAGGATAATATCAGGATTTTGTGTCTAGCTCTCATGGTCTATGTCGGTTAAAGTCATCCCCCGCAAAAGAATGTAACGAAATAAGTCTCCTAAAGAGTGTACTACTTAGCGTATGTCATGGTATGGGAAGCTATTTATTCATTAAACAACTAGCCACTTGAAAGAGGAGTCTTGGTGTGTCTTTATATGAAATGAATGAGTCATAATGAAATGAAAGTGAAGACATGTGATTTAATGTCTAATGTTAACAAATCATGTTAATATTATGTATTGTATAATGAAGTTAATTAATGACTAATGTTGTGTACCTAATGTCAATTGTGATGGCTTATACTTGATGAAGGTATTTAATTGAAGTGTTGGTTGTGATTAGATTATATAGGTGATGGTATGATGAATGTAATTGAAATGTCTTGACAATATGGTTTGTGAGATAATTATTAAGGTATGATGATATAAGGTTGATTGTGAATCACTTATATTTCTTACTATGACATGATTATGATAATGTTCTAATCTCACATATGAGGATTATGTTGAAAGGAAGTTCTCATGAAAATCCAAATGGTCTAATGATTATTATATACAAGGGGATAGTACTTTATGACCTATGCTAATCTATCATAATTTATAAAGGCTTAAAGATATTTCAAAAAGAGACTTTAGCTTAGCACCGAGTGAACTAGTTATGAGAGAGTGTCCCTACCCAATGTGGGAAGGTAGGTTCACAATGGTTCTCATGAGATAGAGATTACAATGCCATGGTGCATAAAGAGGGTCTCGAGCATGTCTCCTAGTTCTTGAACTATGTTGCCCCCATAGGCATACTAGCTACTGGATCCACCTATAATGCTATGTTCATCTTTTGGTACTACCTTGGCAAGTAGTCCACCATCTTTTAGTGTAGAATTTCATGACATAGCTCATGTGGTTTAAGTCGGTTAGGGAAATTGTTCCGGAAACTGAAATGAAGTAATAAAGTGAACACTAACTAGGTTGACTTGAGGAGTTTGACTTAGTTTAGGTAAGGGTATGAGACTCTAAATATACATTGCACTAGTTGTCCTTGAGGGAACATATGTTGACTTTACATGTTTATGAACTCATATGATGTTAGTTTCACTTATAAACATGTTGTTGGTTTATATTGCTAAATATGATGATGATGATTACTAATGATGCTAATTTATATGAAGTTAGACAGTACATGTGATCCTTTGTTTGGTTTACTTGGTTGAGTGGGGTTTGGGACATCACTTGGTCATTGTACTTGTAAGCTTGGGGTTATGAGTAAGGGCATTGCATATGTTGTAATGCTATGAACTCTAATACATGCTTTGTTGTTATAACATGATGTTGGAGGTGCTTTGGTTATGGGTTCTAATATTCTACTACACATTTTAACTTGACTCTACTTGATGATGTTGGTTTTTTGTTGTATATGGTCTTGTGTTAAGGAATACATGGTCATTGTCTTATATCTGTTCTTGGATGTGCATTAGACTTTTTAAAGTAACTTGGCATGGTTTTGAACAAATGTCCCTTTAAGCATGATTTCGAACATTATATGTGCATATGTTTCCATACTTAGTACAAGTGGATGTACTAACCCTACGACAATGTAGGTTCGGGCCGTTGAAGTTAGAAGGAAGATTGCAAGACTACATGGATATTCCCCAAGTGTTTTTTAGGTCATTACCATTCGAGGATGATGACACTACCTAGCTACTTGATGTTGTTATTGTCTAAAGACATTTAGTTTCCTTCTCTTTCATTTGAAGACTATTATTGTATAAGCCTATATGTGGCTTTTGTTGTAATGAAGTATGGGCTATGCCCAAATGTTGTACTCCGGTTTAGATGGGTTAATGTGAGACGATATATTAGACTGAATTCCTATATGTTATACGCATTGTCTAAAAGAGAATCCTATGTAAGCTTTTTATGCGAGGAGTCTAAGTGAACTCGATATGTATATATGATTTGTAATAGAGAGGTCTATGTATACCTCAATGCGTATAAAAAGTTTTAATTTTTCATGCATTTTAAAACAGATGAAATGTAATGAAGAATGCTAAGAGGTTAGTCTTAGTCCTCACTGAGGACAACAACGCCAATTACATCTAGGGGGTGCTCCCCGGTCATGACAGTATATGCCATGATTCTTGAGATTCCAATTTGTTTTTGGTAGCTCAGATTGGATTGTCATCCACTAAAGGGCCATTCATATAGTCCATCTCTATTCTTGTCGCATGGATACACTGCCACTTTGCTCAAATCCTGCACAAGAAAAGAAAACAAAAGATTCCATGGATGTCTAGATTTCTTGAAAAAATGTAGACACAAATATAAGATTACTTTTAATATCGGGGCCACAAAAGGTTTTTCAAAGGTGATTTTTTTGACAGAATCTAACTGAATATTACCAGCGTGAGTTACATGAATTTTGTTATCGTTACCCATGGTGATTTTCTCAGTCCTAGTGTAGTCATCTGAACTGTCAAGTTGGTGTGAGTTAGTGGTCACATGTTGTGATTCTCCAGAATCAACAATCCATGGAATTTAAGCATAGTTTGCTTTAGCTTCCAAGTTGTTATGAGATAAATAATGACATACATTGACAATATGCCTAATACAACCACATAACTAGAAAAATGGATGATGCGCTGAGGAGGTGTACGTGTGCGCCAATTTGTGTTGCTGGGTAATGCATGTTGCTGTCTAGAGCTTTGCACACACAAAGGTTGACCTCGCTTATGGTTGCGTGGTGTAGAATTTGTTAGGGAAAACCATTGCGCGATAGAAGCACATATGACCGACGTTTCTTGTTGAGGCTTTTTATGTTGAAAGAGATCTTTGTTGAGTAGCTTGTTATAAAGGTGTTTATAGTAAATAGGTGTGTTTCGTTCTTGGATAGCAGCATAAATTGAATCATACACATTTCCTAAGACACTGATTATTTTTACTCTAAGTTTCTCATATAGAATAGGAGCTCATGTAGTTGCAAGTTCGTCCGTAACATTCTTTAACTCTTGTAGATATATAGTCATACCACGATAGTTTTTTGTAATTGTTCACAAGGTGTTGTGAATACCGAAATTCCATGTATGAGAGTTTTTGGCATAAAAGTGATGTAGTTAGTCCGACACTTTAATGGAGGTCGAAGTGTTTGTTGTTGCAGAGATGATTGTTTGGTTGACAAATGCCATCAACGCATTCCCAATCAGCTTGTTCTGTCGTAGCCATATTTTGTACTGGGTTGGGTACCTTTGGAGAAATTTGTTGGACCGTCTTAGAAGGATCTGTCATAGTTCAATCTACATAACCGTAAATGTCGTGTCCAAACATGAGAGATTAAACCAAAGCCATTTAAATAAAGTAATTGCTTGGACACATAAGTTTATGGTAGTCACGAGCTTGGGTTAAATTGAACCAGGTGGGTAGTTGTAACATATCGTAGCTCGTAATAGCCAAGAATAAGCTAAGAAACTAAATTTTTTATTTTTTTAAAGAACACGAAAAATCAGGAAAATTTCCTAAGTTTAAGAAGTGAGTTTTGGTCATTTTAAAATTGCCATAACATTTGGCTCAGAATGAGTTAGATTCAGTTCCTTTTGTGATTGGAAAGCTCTTGGAAAGATCTTTTTTAAGCCGCTAAGTTTATACTATTTTGATATCGTATAAGGATATATACCATTCGAAAGTTTGGCTGTTGTAGTGAGCAAAGTCCAATTCCGTATTTTAGTAAGGGTAAACTTGTCTTTTAACCCATCTATTTCCTAATTTGTTTAAAGGGTTTATTTGGGTAAAAATAAGTTATAATTCAGAATATAAATGTTATTTATGATAAAATTTTGGAGAAGAAAAAAGAGAATAAGATAGAAAAGATCAACAGTTCATCAAGAACGCCAAGATCTTCAAGTGGAATTCGTCGGGGGTGATTCCTATTACTGTATGTGAGATCTTTCTGTGTTGGGTTAGTTCACCCACACAATAACTTGTTTAATTCAGATAATATTTAGTAAATTCAATGATGAAAATTGAAGGTCTTGAAGAACATTATTGAAATATTGTTTGTTGAGTTGTTATAATCCTTAAGTTTATTTAATTCGTGTTTTCGGGTTGTTTTTCATGTCTATTCTATTGGGTATTAAGGTTATTAGTGACCCTAAGTGATTGGAGAAAGATTAATGGACGTTTATAAGGTTAAGAGATGAAAAATGGATAAGAAAAGTCGAATCTCCCGTCTGACATGCCCTGTGGCACCGCGCTTGCCAAAGCTCCACGCCTCTTAGAGCGCCAAGGACCTCTGGAGACCCCGTTCTTTCCCCATCTTTTCATACTAGTTCCTATGTCATGTAACCTTATTGCTTAGTTGATTCCAACACTCTAAGGTACATATAAACATCATGAAATCATCCATAAACATGAGATCATGAACCTTGAATCCATAATTCAATTCAAGGAAAGTTAAAATCCAAATAAAAAAAGTTAAGAGAAAAGTGTAAGAGTTAAGAAGCAAGTCAAAATAAGTTCTTAAAAGTTTTCAAAAGTCTTAAACAAACATTTTAACTTTATTTTAAGTCTCAATATACAAGTTGATCATAGAGTAATTAGTTGAGTAAAATTCTTAAAAGTTCTAAGGGAACTAAGTAATCCCTAAGAGTTAAGTTGGAAGTTAAGCAATGAGTAAATAGTTGAGTTCATTACTCAAAAGTTATAAGGAATATAATCCCTAAGAGTTGCAAATGTTTTCACATTTAGTGCAAGAAAGGAAGCTAGACTTCCGGAAGAGCCTTTGGCTAGTTTTAGGTAATAAGAAACTATGAGTTCCAAGATAGCTTTTAAAAGCTATTTTTGAGCAAATTACTTCAAACTAGAGAAAAAGTTATTTTAGAATAGATGAGCTAAGTATTTGAATTGTAGTATTGATCACCGATATGGGGACGCGAATTCATATTAGATCAAGCCCCCCAAAAACATGTAGCCTTCATGGACAGATGAAGGGTCATACATTTTAGATGATTCCTTAATGCTTTTTAGCATACACTAGTGGATCCACTTAGTAGTTTAGGTTTTATACTGATGGCAAGGTATAGGAAAGTCCTCTTGCAATGTGAGGTAAGACGTTGTACCATTTCTTAGGCTGATAATGATGGTTGTCACAGAACTATACTTCTTTCATATATAAGTAAAGTTGAGTTTGTTTCTGTATTTTCTTTAACAAACTAAGTTGTTTTTACTGTTTTAGAAAGCTTTAAATGTCTCGCATGTGCTTTCATTGCCTTATATATCTACATTGAGTTGAGTATTCATAAGTTGAGCAGAGGCAACGCAAGGTAATCTTATTCTTTATAAATTGTAAGTTACTATTTAGCATTCAAAATAGCATACTCGTACATTCAATATATTGATGTAAACTTGTTTGCATCGTCTTATGATATAGTCGCAAGTAATAAGGATCAACATCATCTAGGGCCTTGTTAGTCCAATTGAGAATTCGTAGTCAGTGGTGAGCGTCGTTGCATCTTGAAGGACACTTTTATTCGCTTTCTAGTATTTCATTTATAGGATGTTTTGGGGTCCGTCCCAACATCCATCTTTGTATTGTTGAGGCTTCATAGACAGTAATATAGTAAGTTTGAGTCTCTTATTTCTGTATTAAGATTATTTTGTTATGAGACTTAAGTGCTAGTTTGGCCGAACTATTATTTTTTAAGTTATATCATGAGATTGTTTTATTTGAGTTAGGTTTTCCTCTGAGATAAGTAAGCCGGAAAAATGGTTCCCTCAAGACCAGCAATATTCAGAGCCAGAGCAAGAGTCTTAAAGAGTCTATGAAGTGGTTTCTATAGAGTTTTAGTCATCGGAGTGAAGCGTGTCACATCTTGTCACGACCCAAACTGAGCCGCGAGTGGCACCCACACTTATCTTACTAGGTGAGCGAACCAACAATCTAAAACCCCAACGTTTACCAGTATATAAATTTTGAATAGTAAATAAAATGCGGAAGATCCAAAACTCATTAACGAAATCAATTAAATAAACCTCTAAAGTATAATACTTATCATCCCCAAAATTTGGAAGTCATCACATCAAGAACATCTATCCTCAAATTACTAAGTCTAAGAGTATTTAAGAACTAAAATAAGTAGAAAGATGGTCCATGTCCGAACTTCAAAGACATCAAGACGTGAAGAAGAGAATCCAGCCCGAGCTAGGAATAATAGCTCACCCTGAAATCTGACGTGCTGAAGACTGGCTAGAGTTGAGGACGAGTCGAAGTCAATGGTGCACTCGCTTCACTCCACAAAACAACAAGAAGGAAATAAAAGTAGGGGTCAGTACAAGGAACACGTACTGAGTAGGTATCATCGGCCAACTCAAAATAGAAAGCAATATATA
>NC_028648.1:20194213-20195503 GCF_001406875.1 Solanum pennellii | reverse complement strand
TGTAATGTTCTCCAAAACTTAGAAGTAAATTGCGTACCTCTATCTGATATGATGGAGAGTGGAAATCCATCCAATCGAACAATTTCCGAGATATAGAGTTTGGCTAACTTCTCTGCATTGTAAGTCATCTTGACCGGAATGAAGTGAGCAGACTTAGTTAACCTGTCAAAAATTACCCAAATAGAATCAAACTTACCCAATGTCTTTGGAAGACCAACCACGAAATCCATTGCAATTCTTTCCCATTTCCATTCAGGAATGGGCATTCTCTGAAGTGTTCCTCCAGGCCTCTGGTGTTCATACTTTACTTGCTGACAATTCGGGCATTTGGCAACAAAATCAACAATGTCGCGCTTCATTCTACTCCACCAAAAGTGTTGCTTTAGGTCACGGTACATCTTGGTTGCACCAGGATGTATAGAATATCCGGAACTATGAGCCTCTGTAAGAATAGTGTGAATCAAATCATCAACACGGGGCACACATACCCTTCCCTTAATTCTCAAAACACCTTACTCATCAATTATTGCCTCTTTAGCCTCTCCTCGCAATACCATATCTCGAATTCGGCTCACCTTCTCATCAGTATACTGCTTCTCCTTAATCTTGTCAAGAAAAGAGGATCTTGCCTCCACACAGGCCAAAAGTCCTCCTTTCTCTAGTATTTCCAGCCTCATAAGGTCATTAGCCAAAGTCTGAACCTCTCTAGCCAATGGGCGTCTAGAAATCTGTAAGTGGGCTAAGCTACCCATGCTCCCTGCTTTTCTACTTAAGGCATCTGCCACAACATTAGCTTTTCCTGGGTTATACAAAATAGTAATATCGTAGTCCTTCAGTAGTTCCATCCACCTCCTCTGCCTCAAATTCAAATCTTTCTGAGTAAAGACATACTGTAAACTACGATGATCTGTATAGACTTCACACTTGACCCCATATAGGTAATGTCTCCATTGCTTTAATGCAAATACTACTGCAGCCAACTCCAAATCATGGGTCGGATAGTTACGTTCATGCACTTTTAATTGCCTTGAAGCATAAGCAATTACATTTCTCTCCTGCATTAGCACTGCACCCAAACCAGAATAAGATGCATCACGATAGACAATGAAATTCTTACCATCCACTGGCAAGGTAAGGATTGGTGCAGTAGTCAACAAAGTCTTAACTTTCTGAAAACATTCTTCACATTCATCCGACCATACAAAAGGGAACATTCTGCTTAGTAAAATTTGTTAGCTGCAAAGCAATAGAGGAAAATCCCTTGACAAATCGACGGTAGTAGCTAGCTAA
>NC_028648.1:20191886-20192471 GCF_001406875.1 Solanum pennellii | reverse complement strand
CTTTAACTCCCTTAACTCAGCTGGAGCCATTCTATAAGGGGGGATGGAAATGGGGCGAGTAACTGGCTCCAGATCATTACAAAAATCAATATCCCTATCCGGTGGCATACTAGGAAGGTCTGCAGGAAACACATCCAGAAACTCACAGACTATCGAAACAGACTCAATCGAAGGTACTTTGGACGTATCATCCCTGAGATGTGCTAAGAAGGCTAAACAACCTTTACTAACCATCCTCTTAGCGCGAAGAAAAGATATAATACGGACTGGGGTGGAAATGTAGTCACCCTCCCACACTAGCGGATCTGTCCCAGCCTTGGCCAATGTCACAGTTTTAGCATTACAATCTAAGATTGCAAAATTTGGGGAAAGCCAAGTCATACCCAGAATTACATCAAAATCAACCATTTCTAGGATAATCAAATATACATAGGTATTGCTCCCTACAAAAGTCATAAGGCAAGACCTATACACCCTCTCAACTATCACAAACTCACCCACAGGAGTAGAGACACTAATTGGCATGTCAAGCAAATCGCAATGTAAATCAAGACCAGTAGCAAATGAGGAAGATACATATGAAAA
>NC_028648.1:20188538-20190421 GCF_001406875.1 Solanum pennellii | reverse complement strand
GAACTCTGCCCTCTGGAGTAAGAACCGCTAAACTCACCTCCCTTACGGAACTTCTTAGATGTCAACGCCATGGTGAAATCGTCTGGCTTCACCCCCTCCACTTCTATCACAAAATCAAGCACTTCCTGAAAGGATTTTGCTGCAGCAGCTACCTGTAAGGCTGGGATCCGCAAATCTGACCTCAATCCCTTCACAAAACGGCGAATCCACTCTTGTGGACTGAAACAAAGTTGAGAGGCATACCTAGATAGTGCACGAAATTTAGCCTCATAAGCAGCAACAGACATCCTTCCTTGCTCTAGGCTTAGGAATTCATCTCTCGTCCTATCGCTCAAAGTCCGGGGTATATACTTCTCCATAAATAAGATAGAGAATGATGCCCAAGTCATAGGTGGTGCCTGTGCTGGTTGACACTCAACATACGACCGCCACTACCTTTTGGCATCCCCCTGAAACTGATAGGTCACAAACTACACACTGAATCGTTCTACTATGTCCATCTTATGTAGCAGCTCATGACAATCAACCAGAAAATCATAGGCATCTTCAGATTCAGCACCCTTGAATACTGGAGGTTTTAACTTTAAGAATTTAGTGAAAAGTTCAGGCTGATCACTTGTCATTATGGACCCTGTAGTCAATCGAGGAAACGTGCCTACTTCCAATGAGGCATCCATGCGGGGAGCCACAGCGGCTGCATGTTGTACTCCCTGAACCTGAGGTGCTGGTGTAGAAAACACTGGAGGGGTCTGGCCCTGATCAGATAACCCGCTAAGATAGGTAAGAACCTGGTTAATCATCTCTGGGGTAGGCTGGGGTGGTAATTCCTCATCTTGAACCTGCTCATTTTCCCCTTCTTCACCCTCTCTCACTACTTCATCAGTCGGTGGAGGAGTCACTGCCCTATTACTAGATGGAACAGGTGTTTGTCCTCTACCTCTAGAGTGTGTCCTCCTGCGACCTCTACCACGACCTCTTGCCGCTGCTCCTCCTCGAGCTACGGTCCCAATGGTTGGCTTAGACGCACCCTGTCCTGCCGGTGCTGGTGTTGACACAGTTGTTGCTCTAGTTCTAACCATCTGCGAGATAGAGTGAGGATGTCAGATACCAATTTGTATCACCTAGATACCAATTGGACCCAAGTAATAGCACGAAAGAAAGAAAGAATGGAGTTTTCCTAAAGTCCTATAGCCTCTCAAAGAAAAGTAAGGGCGTCCCCCTACCGTTCCTCAAGACTATACTAGACTCGTTCTTGTGTGATGAGACCAACGATCCCTAGGCTCTGATACCAAGTTTGTCACGACCCAAACTGAGCCGCGAGTGGCACCCACACTTATCTTACTAGGTTAGCGAACCAATAATCTAAAACCCCAACGTTTACCAGTATATAAATTTGGATAGTAAATAAAATGCGGAAGATCCAAAACTCATTAACGAAATCAATTAAATAAACCTCTAAAGTATAATACTTATCATCCCCAAAATCTGGAAGCCATCACATCAAGAACATCTATCCTCAAATTACTAAGTCTAAGAGTATTTATGAACTAAAATAAGTAGAAAGATGGTCCATGTCCGAATTTCGAAGACATCAAGACGTGAAGAAGAGAATCCAGCCCGAGCTAGGAATAACAGCTCACCCTGAAATCTGACGTGCTGAAGACTGGCTAGAGTTGAGGACGAGTCGAAGTCAATGGTGCACTTGCTGCACTCCACAAAACAACAAGAAGGAAATAAAAGTAGGGGTCAGTACAAGGAACACGTACTGAGTAGGTATCATCGGCCAACTCAAAATAGAAAGCAATATATACTGAATAATAATATAAAATCAACCACAATACTTAACATGTGACAATAAACAAGTACAAGAACCATTGGCAACA
>NC_028648.1:20179088-20187767 GCF_001406875.1 Solanum pennellii | reverse complement strand
TCTTTCTCGCTCGTTCTCCCTCTCTGCTTCTTTTTATTTTTCTTCTCCAGATTCTTTTTCTTTTACCCTAATTATCATATAATTCATTATGATAAAAGTAACCCATTATTTATTTTAAAGTTATCTCCTTTAACCCCCAAGTAAATAAATTATTAAACTTACCCCACTAATTTCATAAAGTTTGTCATGAATAGTCCAAAACACCCCTTTAAAAGCTTTAGCAGAAATCCGACCCAGTTGGGGTTACGCAACCTGTGACGGCCCGTCGTGTCTATGACGGTCCGTCCTGCAGGTCCGTCACAAAGTTCAGAGAGTTAAATTCAGTAAAGGGGTTTGTGACGGTCCGTCGTATCTACGACGGTCCGTGCTGCAGTTCTGTCGTGAAGTTCAGAAAGTCGATCTCAGTACCCAGATTTCAGAGTTGAAGTGTTTTGGAACGAAGACCCTCGACGGTCCGTCGTGACCATGACGGTCCGTTGCCTAATCCGTCGACTCAGTCAGTTATTTTCAAAAAAAAATTTACTTCTTGAACCTACTAAACAGGTTGTTACACATCTGTTATTAGGAGGCTACTTTGGGAATTTTTTAACTTCTTACATATTCCCTTTCATGTGTTAGAGTTTATCTCTAAAGGTCTCTCTCTAATTCGTGCTTGCGCGTGTTTCAGATAACTATGCATCCACGAAGAGTAGCACGAAATCGCCCAGCTAGCAGATATGTTAAACCTCAGGAACAAAAGTTACCCAATGCACCTGATTGCAACCTCAAGGGGAAATTACCAATGTTAAATTCCACGAGGCTATTTGGATCTAAGACAAGAAGTAACTAACCAAGTCGGGCAACAGAGAAGATCTCGACAAGAAGAGGTTAACAGTTGGAGAATTCGGGAGTTCTTGAGAATGAATCCCCCATGTTTTTCTGGTTCGAGAAATATTGAGAATCCGGAGAACTTTGTTGAAGAGTTGATGAATTTTTTCAATGTGATGCATGTCATTGATCTCGAGAGGGTTAAGCTAGAAGCATACCAATTGAAGAATGTGACTAACACTTTGTTCGACCAATAGATGGAGGGCATAGATAAGGGTGCAGCACATTGGAGTTGGGCTTGTTTCGAAAAGGCTTTCTTGAGGCATTTTTTTCATCGAGAACTAGAGGAGGAAAAGGTGCAGTAGTTTCTTACTCCGAAATGGGACTCCTTAAGTGTTCATGAGTATGGGTTGAAGTTCACCCAACTGTCTCACTATTCTCCTAAGATGGTTAAGGATATGAGGTGCAGAATATGTTTGTTGTCACTAGTTTATGTCGTGCATCTAGTAGAGAGGGTAGAGATGCAATGCTCACAGTGGCATGGACATATCCTACTTGATGGTCTATGTGCAAAAATTTGAAGAGGAGAAGCTGAGGGATAGAGAGGGGTACAGGAATAATAAATCCATGACATAGAATGAGTTTGGGCCGCATAAAGGTGGATCGAATCAACATTAATTTCAGAAACAAAAGGGACATGCACCATCATCTTCTAGTGCACCTACGCCTAGAAACAGAGGTGAGTATAATGGCCAAACTTCATTGAATTTCAAGGATAGAACAACCCAGTACACAAATAGTGTGGCACAAAGTGGTAATTGGGCTCCTGGATATGGTGGATGTGGTAGAAACCACGCTGGTAAGTGTCGTGATGGACAGTCTGGTTGCTTCAAGTGCGGCCAAGAGGGTCTCTTTATGAAAGAGTGTCCTAAAAATAACTAGGGTGGTGGAAATCCAGGCAAGAGATCCCAATCATCATAAACTGCTCCACCAGAATGGGCTGCACCTAGAGGAACATCCCCCTCCATTGGCAGAGGAGCAAATCTCCTCTATGCAATCACTAGCCACCAAGAGCATGCTTTGTTATACCAAGGATCAAGTTTATATTTTTTACTTATGTTGAGAATTAGTTTGAGACTCTTCCAAAGAAACTTTGTGAACCTTTTTGTGTTTCTAGTGCTGTTGGAGAGTCTATTTTAGTGGAAAGAATCAATCGTGATTGTCCTATAACATCATGGATGATCTTGTTGAGTTAGACATCGTATATTTTGATGTCATTCTAGGTATGGACTAACTTCATGCGTGTTATGCATCAATAGATTGTAGAAGTCGAGTTGTCAAGTTTCATATTCCTAATTAGCCAGTCATAGAGTGGAGTAGTAGTTAAGTAGTGCCTAAGGGGCGTTTCATTTTGTACCTTAAGGCAAGAAATTTGGTTTCAAAGATATGTATCTGCCACTTAGCCCGATTTAATGAATTGAGTGCTGAGGTACCCTCCCTTCAGTCAGTTTCTATAGTAAAAGAGTTTCTAGAAGTATTTCCTGATGATCTACCAGAGTCTCTCCTTAGAGAGAAATAGACTTTGACACAGATATCATACCAGATACTCGTACTATCTCTATTCCTCCATGTAGAATGGAACCTGCAGTGTTAAAAAGAGTTGAAAGAACAACTGAAACATCTATTAGATAAAGGTTTTATAGGACCAAGTGTCTCTTCTTGGGGCGCTTCGGTCATGTTTGTAAGAAAGAAGGATGGTTTCCTTAGGATGCGTATAGACTACCGGCAATTGAATAAGGTTATCATAAAGAATCAGTATCCTCTATAAAGGATAGATGATCTTTTCCACTAGCTTCAGGATGCTTCCTGCTTCTCGAAAATTGATCTTAGATCAGGCTACCATCAATTGAAAGTTAGAGAATGCGATATTCTAAAGACAACCTTTAGAACAAAATATGGGCATTATAAGTTTTTGGTCATGTCCTTTGGATTGTCTAATGCGCCTGCACCACTCATAGATCTCATGAATAGAGTGTTCAAACCTTATTGAGATATGTTTGTTATCATCTTTATTGATGACATAATAATTTATTCAAGAAATGAAGATGATCAGCTTGTTACCTCATATGATAGTTCTTCAATCTTCGAAAGATAAAGAGTTATATGCCACTCTACGCAAGTGTGAGTTTTGGTTAAGTCTGTGTCATTCTTGGGACTCATGGTTTCTGAATATGGAATTAGCGTTGATACCCAAAAGATAGAAGCGGTTCAGAGTTAGAATAGACCCACGTCTCAAACATACATACATAAGGAGTTTTTTGGGTTTGGCTGGCTACTTTAGAATATTTTTTGAAGGGCTTTCATCTATCTCATCTCCTTTGACCAAGATGGCCCAAAAGATAGTTAAATTTCAATAGTCTTACACTTCTGACAAAATATTTCAACGGGAATTGGGATGATCACCTACATTTTTTATTGAGTTCTCTTACAACAATAACTACCATTCGAGCATGCAAATGGATCCATATGAAGCTCTTTATGGGAGAAGGTGCAAATCTCATATTGGGTGATCCAAAGTTTGTGAAGCATGGTTGATAAGACCATATATAGTACACCATGCTATGGAGAAAGTAAACGTGGTTGAAGAGAGAATCAGCACAACACAGAGTAATCAAAACTCCTACATAGATGTGAGGAGAAGTGCATTTGAGTTTGAAGTATATGTCTTGGTCTATGTCTCCCTTGAAGGGTGTTATGAGGTTTTGTAAGAAGGGGAAACTTAGTCCTTAGTATATTGGACCTTATATAATATCCAAGAGAATTGGCAATGTAGCTTATGAGTTGGAGCTACCACATGAGTTATAAGCAATTCATTTGGTATTTCATATCTCCATGTTGAAGAAGTGCATTGGTAATCCTTAAATGATTGTAACAACTGAGAATGTTGGGATTATGGATAGCTTATCCTATGAAGAGATGCCGGTTAAGATTTTAGATCACAAAGTTTACATGTTGAGAACAAAGGAGGTTGCGTTAGTTAAGGTCCTTTAGAGGAACCAATTTGTTGAGGAAACAACTTGGGAAACTGAAGAGGATATGAAGAAGACATATCCACATCTCTTTGAATCCGGTTAATGCATATCACTGTAAGAATTTTCTTCTTAGTACTTTATAAACTATGAGTAAGCATGATTGTTCCTTGTTTTTGGATTATTGAGGGTCAAACTTGATGTTACCATTCTTAGCATAGTGAAAGAAATCTTATTCGAGGATGAATGTTCCCAAGGGGGAGATATTGTAACATCTTGTAGCTCATAATATCCAAGAACATGCTAAGAAACTAAGATTTATCATTTTTGAAAATAATAAGAAAATAAGGAAAAATTCCTTAGTTTAAGAAGTGAGTTTTGGTAATTTTCAAACGGTCATAACGTTTGGCTAAAGATGATTTAAAATAAATTCTTTATATGGTTCGAAAGCACCTGGAATGATCTTTGATACGACACTGAGTTTGAACGACTTAGATATCATATGAGGGAGATATGATTTTCAGAAATTGTGTTGTTGTAGTGAGGAAAGTGTCATTCAGGATTTTAGTAAGGGTAAACTTTTCTTTTAACTCATCTACTTCCTAATTCGTTTTAATGGTTTAATTGGGGTCAAAATAATTTGGGATTTAGAATAGAAAGGTATTTACGGTTAGGTTCTAAAGAAGAGAAAAGAGAAGAAAAAATAGGGAGAAAAAATTCAAGAATTCATCAAGAATGCCAAGATCTTCTAGTGGAATTAGTTGGGGGTGATCCCTATTAAGGTATGTGAGATCTTTCTGTGTTGTGTTAGTTCACCCACACACCAAATTGTTAAATTCAGTAAACTTAATAGTAAATTGAATGATGAAAAGTGAAGTTCTTGAAGAACATTATCGAAATCTTGTTGGTTGAGTTATTTTATGCCTTAAGTTGATTTGATTCCTTTTTTAAGGTTGTTTTCGGGTCTAATCTCTAGGGTATTGAGGTTATTATTGACCCTAATTAATTGGGGAAAGATCAATGGAAGTTTAGAATATTTAGAGATGAAAAACGGACAAGAAAAGACGAAACTCCCGTCAGAAAGACCCGGGGGCGCCGTGCCTGAAAAACCCCCTCAGGACATGCTTTGTCAGACAAGCCCTAACATGCTGCACCAGACAGAGACCCTTAGGAGAGCCTCTCTCCATCAGGCTCTGGCGGTCCACTCCTCTAAGAGCGCCAAGGACTCCTGGAGACCCTATTCTTTCTCCATCTTTTCGTACTAGTTCCTAAGTGATGTACCCACATTTTCATAGTTGATTCCAATACACTAAGATATATCCTAAAATCATGAAATCATCAACTAACATGAGATCATGAAACTTCAACCCATAATTCTATTGAAGGGAAGTAAAGATCAAAGTCAAAGAAGTTACGAGTCTTGTCTAAAAGTGAAGAAGCAAGTCAAAGTAAGTTCTTAAAAGTTTTCAAGAGCTTTAAACAAACATCTTAACTTTGTTTTAAGACTCAAGCTAGAAGTTGAGCATAGAGTAACTATTAAACAAACATGGTTCAAGTTAATCAAAGTGTAAAGAGTTGAGTTCATTTCTAAAAAGTTATAAGGGAACTAACTATTACCTAAGTGTTACAAACGTTTTCTCATATTGAGAAAGAAAGGAAGTCAGACTTCCAACAGAGCTTTTGGCTAGTTTTTGTAAAGAGAAAACCATGATTTCTAACAGAGCTTTTAAAAGCTAAGTTTGAGAAAATTACTTCAAACCAGAGAAGAAGTTGTTTTTAAAATATACGAACTATGTATTTTAGGACTAGTATTGAACACCGATATGGGGACGCGAGTTCCTTTTAACTCAACGCCCCATAAACCATGTAGCCCCCATGGACAGATGAAGGATCAAACTTTTTAGATGATTCCACATTGCTTTTTCGCATAGACTAATGGATCCACTTAGTTGTTCAGGTTTTATTTTGATGGCAAGGTATAGGAAGATCCTCTTGCAATGTTAGGTAAGACGTTGTACCATCGCTTAGGCTCATAGTGATGGTTTTCGGTTAGAGAATCTCCCACCAAACTATATGAATTTCATATATAATTAAAGTTGAGTTTTTCTATAGCATTTTCTTTAACGAACTAAGTTTTTTATACAATTTTACAATGCTTTACATGTATCGCATGTTTTTTGATTGGCTTATATATCTACATTGAGTTGAGTATTCATGAGTTGAGTAGAGCCAAGGTATGTTCATCTTATTTTTTCAAGTTGTAAGTTGTCGTTTAACATTCCAACTCGCATACTCGTATATTCAAAGTACTGATGCAGTTGATCTGCATCGTTTTATGATGCAGACACAGGTAACAAGAATAAGAATCTTCAAACGCCTCATTGATATAGTTGAGCATTCGTAGTCACTGGTGAGCCTCCTTATATTTTGGTGGACACTTTTATTCGGTTTCTAGTATTTCATTTATATGATGTTTTGGGGACATTCTTGGCATACCTTCCGAACGTCATGGACATTCTTAGGCTTTTGACCTCCAAACTTCACACACTGCCTAAGAACACTAATGTAACTCATTTTAAAACAAATTTAATTCAAGAAACACTCACGAGGCTCTAGTTCACATTAGTTCGTTTTGGGGCGTTACATCAGCATGATAGATGAACGAGAATTTTTTTAAAAAAATATGAACAAATTGATTGATACTCATTGTTGCTTCGAAGATACCTGATACCATAATGATTCGGGATGGAAAACAATTATAATTTAACAATGTGAAAAGAAACTTTTTAAATACAAGTGAGGACAACCAACAACTTCTATACAAAAGGATTTGTATTACTAGCATACTCTTAATAATCATCATGGAGTACTAAGCCTATAAGCTGTAAAGAACTAACAATTACCACTGACTACTACTATTATAGGGAAGATGCGCCAATAATATCCTTCAAATTGTTGAAAGTCAACAATTAACCCCTTTTCCTGTAACAAGACAAAGGACTTTTTGTCGTTGTCACGATGAGAAGTTGATAATGAGGTATATCAAAATAAGAACCAATTATGTTGTTGCGTCTAAACCTAATGACTAGAATGACAGGTGGCTTAGAAGCGGACAAATCCCTAGCAAATTAGGTGCTGGAGCTTGTGATGACATACACGAGAACTCAAATGGAGAACTCAAGAAAATAATCCGTAGTAGATGACATAATGTGTTGGCAACAGTTGACTTCCATCCTCATTTTCATGAACTTTGGGCTGGTCTCATTGAAGAATATGTTTATATTCAGCTAGGCAAAAGTTTTGATTTTGTAAAATACAACAATCATGTTGAAGTAGCTCGATCTATTTAGTTGATAATTGCCCGAATCTTGTTAAGCGAACACCAAAAAGTATACATGCATTTCCCAACCGAATAGCTCATGTTTCTTCATCAAGACCGACGAATCTTGAAAAACCTAAACCTTTTTCTTGCCTGAATACATACATCTTTTTCAATGACACCAGCCCCATGTTCATGAAAATGACGGCGGAGGTCAACATTTGCCAACATAAACAATCTTGTACTTGGAAATATTTTCTGGAGGGTCTTCATTGGTCTTCTCTTGACCAGTATATGATGTACCAGTTCTCAATTCAATAGAACATTTAGAATCTAAACATTGGATGTCATTAGTGTTTACAACAACGAATTTTGCTGAGGATTTATCTCTTTCTACGCCACTTCCCACTCATGTTATAACGTTTAGAATCAACAACTTTATGAGTTCTGGTATTTACATATCTCATTATAACTTTCTCATCTTTACAACAATGAAAATCAGAATATATCTGCTAAATCATTGAAAAATCACATTATGTTTTTAAAAATCTTTTCAATCATATTTACCAACTAGAAATATTTTGAAATACATTATTTTTTACAAATATAACAACTAAATAATTATGAATAAACAAAGTCACACATTTGTTATTCTGAAGGGAACCAACCTTGAAAAAACTTAGCAAATAAAAATAATTACAAGTAGTTAAGAGAATCAAAAGACGTTTGTAATCATTTAAAATTTATTAAATATAAATTTATAAAATGATTCGGATTATATTGAATTCATAAATATATTAATCCAAATAAATATTGTGGATTGATATAATTAAGTTAAATATTTAAGTCCAATAAATATGGATTTAATTAAAGTCCAAATTAATTGATTTGGATACATTGGATGAACCCAATTTGTTAAGCCCAATATCATCTCATTCTAGAGCCCATCTTGGTGCCACGTGTGCATATGATGTGGCATGCCAAGTCAAATAAGAAAACTAATAGAATCATGACATGTGTCAAAGATGACAAGCCCGCTCCATAAAGCCCAAATGCCATGTCACTTTAATCTGATTGGCTGAATGGAATCATATTCCAATCGCAACTCCTCTATTATAAAACTATAAATAGGGGTCCTCATAATTCAGAAAAGGCACAGAAAATTCTAAACAAGAAGGTAGAGAAACTCTGTGGTACAAACGCCATTTAATTCTCTACAAAGCTACAATTTTAAGAATTCAAGCACTCATGTTCAAGAACGATCAAGATCAAGACCACCGAATTCAAGAACAAGCTCGAAGCCCTTGAGTTCAAATAAAAGTCAAGATCAAGAAAAAGATCAAGTTCAAGTTAATCATAGATTCAAGAACAAGCTTTAAAGCCCTTGAATTTATATTTGAAAAGGCGGATTCAAAGGAATTATAGAGACTGTAACACTCGCACTTGAAATAATAAAATCGATTGTTGCTATAATTTTCCCGTTCTTGATTATTGTTTTCTCGACGCGAATTTTATTGTCTACAA
>NC_028648.1:20133967-20178407 GCF_001406875.1 Solanum pennellii | reverse complement strand
CGCTCTCTAAAAGGAAATGCCTTTGATTGGTACACGGATCTCGAACCTAACTCTATTGATAGTTGAACATGAGTTTCTCAATCGCTTCTATAGCACAAGGCGCACAGTGAGCATGGTAGAAATCACGAATACTCGCCAAAGGAAGGATGAACCGGTCATAGATTTCATAAATCGATGGAGGAACACGAGCCTAAATTGCAAGGACAGGCTTAGTGAAGCTTCTGCAATCGAAATGTGTATTCAAGGAATGCACTGGGAGCTTCTTTACATCTTGCAAGGAATAAAACCAAAATCTTTTGAGGATTTAGCTACTCGCGCTCATGATATGGAGTTGACCATAACATCTGCCGGAAAAGATTTGACTATTGTCCATGATCCTCGCAAAGGAAGGGACAAGCAGGAACCCAAAAGATGGAGCAAGTTTCTGCCCAGAAATAGCAACAAAGAATCCATGAGTGTAAATGTGTCACCCGCAAAGTTCACCACGAATGAGGGCGTAAAACAAAATGTGAGAACGACTTTCCCAGCACGTTCAAATCAAAAGTCGACGCTAAGGGAGATGCAAGGAAAAAAGTATCCCTTCTTAGATTCTGACGTTTCTGAAATTTTTGATGAATTGCTTGAGTTAAAGCTCATTGACTTGCCAGAGATGAAGCGACCCGATGAAGCTGGAAAAACTGATGACCCAAATTATTGCAAGTACCATAGACTTGTGAGTCATCCTCTTGAAAAATGTTTTGTCTTTAAGGATAGAGTGATGCGATTGGCTAACGAAAATAAAATTATCCTTGATGATGAGAAGGCTAGTTCTAACCATACCTCTATCATGTTTGGGTCACTGGATCCGGTCCAAATATATATCTCTGAAAATCATGAAGAAGAGCCAGTAGACCAGGACGTTGACATAGATGGTGATGAGGTTGGATTCTTGTAACTAGGCGAAGACGCAACAAGTCAAGCTTACGAAAAGAATTATCCGAGCAACCGGTTAGAGGAAAAATGGTGAAGAAATTAGAGAAGCAAAAATCAATCAAGCGCCCCAAAAGGGCAAAGGTTGAAGTGCATCACTACCAAAAACCTCGACGTCTAGTGACTCTAAAGGAATTCTTGCCAAGCTCGTTCGACCCAAAGTCTACTCAAGGCTTCTCGAGGCATCATGTTTCAATGTGGATAAAGGACAAACAATGAAGGTGCCTCCTACTGTAAAAGAAGGAACAACGAGTGAATCCTCACCAAAAGTGTCTCCTGGGGAAGAAGAAAAAGAAACAAGGGAAATCTCAGAAATGATGTCTCTTTCATCTTCTTAAAAATCTATTGAACTTTCTTTCCAAGAAGCACATGTCTGTGATACTAAAATCACATTTACAGATAACGATCTTCTATTTGGTGAAGCACTACACAATCGTCCTTGGTATATGGTGGGCCATGTGCTAGAGAAGAAAATAAATAGAATCTTAATAGATGAAGGATCTGGAGTCAACATTTTGCCTATCCACACATTGAAGGAACTTGGCATCACGACCGGGGAACTTAGTGAAAGTCGTCTAGTGATACAAGGATTTAATCAAGGCGGGCAGAGGTCCATAGGCTCTATTAAATTAGAGATCCACATGGGAGATTTGCGATCAAGCGCCTGGATGCATGTGATTGACGCAAAGACATCATACAATATATTACTAGGTAGGCCTTGGGTACATGAGAATAGAATTGTCTCATCTTCTTACTATCAATGTTTCAAATATCTTGAAGGTGGAATTGAAAGAAAGATAGTTGCAGATGATAATCCTTTCACCGAAGTGGAGACACACTTTGCGGATGCGAAATTCTATATGAGAAGTTATGTTGTTAAAGGGGTCAAATCCAATGACGTCAAATCAATCAAGATTGATAATATCATAAGCAAAAGAATTGATGCAGCTATCGAAAAGGTGAAAATTGACACTGAAGACTCTTGTCCCATTCTTAATGAAGGGAAGATCCTATCTTCAAAAAAAAAAAGCAGACTTCTAGGTTTTGCTATGTTCCAAAAGCGAAGCAAGAACAAGATCAACCATTTAACCTTGAAGAAAATGCATTAAGAGGACTAACTCTTCCTATCACACGGATTGATGCAAAAAACTTGTCTTCTAAGTTGCCAGAAAAGTTAGTCGCTCAAGATCAAGTGCTTGATATGGATCTTCCTACAAAACGCACAAGAGAAGGTTTTGATCCCAATGCCTACAAGTTATTTGTGAAGGCAGGATACAACCCTAGTGAGCCATCAGCGCTAGGGAAACTCCCATCAGAAGATACAACTAGGAAAGCGCGTGAAGGCCTAGGTTATAGCCAACCGCCGCCTATTCGCATTTCTATAAGAAGAGCCAGTAATAATCATATAATTTTTGAAGATGACGTCACTGCTCCCAATAAAAGGCCTTCTGTCTTTGATCGACTTGGCAAAGCGACAGCAAGAATTTCTGTGTTTGAGAGGTTAGGTCCTCTAAAGAAGAATAACAAGAACCTGAGAAGTTATTTAAAAGTTACAACGCCTGCTTCACATTTGATTCGAAAAGATTTCAGAAGTTTGATTCCTTCTAGGATGAGGCGACGAGTGGAACTTGTGGTTTCCTGTAAAGAGGAACTCAAGGCAAAGGATCATACTGTGGTTTACACCAAAGAGCGCGAGGAAGATGAAGAAAGTGTAGGTTCCTCAAATCATGTTACAATAAAAAAATGAGTACGATTCTTTGCCTCAAAAGAAGATTGAGGAAGGGGTAGAAGATATTGTCTCGTGTGGTCATATATCGGTCAATGACTATGATCCTGTGGAAGAGGAAGATGCTAAAGATGCTCCACCAGAACTCGAAGACGGAGTAAAGATCACAATAGATCCTTTGAAGGAAGTTAACCTTGGCACTGATGAAGATCCGAAGCCAACTTACTTGAGTGCGTTTCTAGAAATTGATGAAGAAGTCGCTTACATGAATATACTCAAAGAATATAGAGATGTATTCGCTTGGAGTTATAAAGAAATGCCTGTATTGAATCGTAGACTAGCGGTCCATCAATTGGCAGTTAAAAATGGTTCTCGTCCAGTTAAACAAGCTCAAAGACGTTTTAGACCAGACTTGATTCCATTGATAGAAAATGAAGTTAACAAACTCATTGAGGCAGGCTTTATTCGTGAGGTCAAATATCCTACATGGATTTCAAGTATTGTTCCTATGAGGAAGAAGAATGGAAAAATTCGAGTTTGCGTTGACTTTAGAGATCTCAATAATGCATGCCCTAAAGATGAGTTTCCTCTTCCCATTCAAGAGTTGATGATTGATGCCACCACTGGTTATGAGGCAATGTCGTTCATGGATAGTTCTTCTGGATATAATCAAATCCGCATGTCACCAAAAGATGAAGAGCTCACTGCATTTCGCACGCTAAAAGGTATTTATTGCTACAAAGTGATGCCATTTGGTTTAAAGAATGCTGGCGCCACATACCAAAGGGCTATGCAAAATATCTTTGACGACTTTCTCCATAAAAATGTTGAATGTTATGTTGATGATTTGGTAATAAAGTCGAGGAAGAGGGGGGATCATTTGAAAGACTCAAGGATGGTGTTTGAGTTACTCCGAAGATATCAACTAAGGATGAATCCATTGAAATGTGCCTACGGAGTTACTTCCGGCAAGTTCCTTGGCTTTATTGTGAGACACCGTGGAATTGAAATTGTTCAAGCCAAAGTCGATGCAATATCAAAGATGCCTTAACCTCGAGATATTCATGAGTTAAAACGTCTCCAAGGAAAGTTAGCCTACTTGAGAAGGTTCATCTCAAATCTAGCGGGGAGATGTCAACCATTCAGTCATCTCATGAAGAAAGGTGCTCCTTTTAATCGGGACCAAACATGTAGCGAAGCCTTTAAAAGTATCAAATCGTATCTAGCGAAACCTCCGGTTTTGGCAGCCCCTATACCTGGAAAACCATTGATACTCTACATTGCAGCACAACAAAAGTTTTGTAGGAGCCCTGTTAGCTCAATAGAAAAGTGAAGGCAAAGAAAATGCTCTTTATTACTTAAGTAGAACGATGATGCCAAATGAGCTAAATTATTCGCCAATTGAAAAGTTATGCTTGGCACTGGTCTTCTCTATTCAAAAGATGAAGCATTATTTTCAAGCTCATGTTATCCGCCTTATTTCTAGAGAAAATCCCACCAAATTTGTTATGTCAAAACCTGTCCTTAGTGACCGACTAGCAAGATGGTACCTCCAATTCCAACAATTTGAGATTGTGTACATCCCTCAAAAATCCGTGAAGGGACAAGCACTAGCGGATTTCTTAGCAGACCATCCTATACCAAATCATTGGGAGTTAACTGATGAGTTTCCTGATGAAGATGTGATGTTAATTGAAGTTCAACCTCCTTGGAAAATGTACTTTGACGGGGCTGCACATCGTGGGGTAGCTGGTGCTGGGGTGGTGTTCATCACTTCACAAGAAGAGATTCTACCATTCTCTTTTACTCTAAAACAATGTTGCTCCAATAATGTCGCTGAATATCAAGCACTGATACTTGGACTTGAAATGGCTGTTGACATGAAACAATTACATTTACAGGTCTTTGGTGACTCTCAATTGGTGATTAATCAACTCTTAGGAAGTTATGAGGTAAAAAAGCCTGAATTGCGACCTTATCATAATTATGCTCAAAAGTTGATAAGATGGCTTGGGGATGTAACCTTCAACATGTGCGTCTAACAGAGAATAAGAAAGCTGATGCATTGGCTACTCTAGCTTCAACGCTAACCCTTCCTGATCAAACGCAAGTAACTGTCTGTCAAAAATGGATAGTACCACCGTCAAATGAGGAAGAATATATTGAAAATAAGCTTGATCATATCGTCGCCATTGTTGAAGCTGCGAAGGAAGATTGGAGACAACCCATCATTGACTACCTATGTTATGGGATACTTCCAGAAAATCCAAGAAGAAGAACTGACATACGTCGTCGTGCACCTCGTTTCCTTTACTACAAGGATACATTATATAGAAGATCATTTGAGGGTATGTTATTACGATGTTTGGGAGAGGAAGAAGCGATTCAAGCTCTGCAAGAAGCACACTCAGGAGTATGTGGATCACATCAATCTGGACCAAAACTTCATTTTCACATAAAGAGGATGGGGTATTACTGGCCAACCATGGTGAAAGATTGCTTATATTATGCTAGAAAATGTGATGCTTGTCAATTTCATGCGAATTTCATTCATCAGCCACCCGAAGTATTGCACCCAACCATCGCATCTTGGCCATTTGACGCTTGGGGACTGGATATTGTAGGACCATTACCAAAGTCTTCTGGTGGACACTTGTACATCTTGGCTGCAACTGATTACTTTTCAAAATGGGCTGAAGCTGTCGCTCTTAAAGAGGTGAAGAAAGAGAATGTTGCAAATTTTATCCGAGTAAATATTATCTATCGCTTTGGCATCCCTCGCTATTTAATAACAGACAATGGAAAACCATTTGATAACAAGTTAATGAACAAGATTTGTTATCTTTTTGACTTTAAGCAGTGTAAATCTTCTATGTACCATGCTGCCGCTAATGGTCTTGCTGAAGCATTCAATAAGACTCTATGCAACCTACTCAAGAAAGTTGTCTCCAAATCCAAACGGGATTGGCATGAAAGAATGGAAGAAGCTTTGTGGGCATATAGGATAACATATCGCACACCAACTCAAGCAACACCATATTCACTTGCTTTTGGAGTCGAAGCAGTCCTGCCACTCGAGCGTCAAATACCCTCCCTAAGACTTGCTATTCAAGAAGGGATCACTGAGGAAGAAAATGCTCGATTGCGTCTTGCTGAGTTAGAAGTACTTAATGAAAAGAGGTTAGAAGCCCAACAAAACCTTGAATGTTATTAAGCTCGTCTATCTCGTGCTTTTAATAAGAAGGTTCGCTTGAGGTGCTTTCAAGTTGGAGATGAAGTTCTCGCGGTAAGAAGACCAATCATTACTTCGCACAAGTCTGGGGGCAAATTTACCTCAAAGTGGGATGGACCATATGTCGTACAAGAAGCATATTCAAATGGTGCTTACAAGCTTGTTGATGTTGATGGCTTAAGGATCGGTCCTATTAATGCCAAATTTCTAAAGAGATACTATCCTTGAAGGAAGATGATGCTCCTTAAGGTACGAGCCTAAACTGCATGTCACTCCTGGCCCGCAAGAGTATAAACTGTGTATGGCAAAACCACAAAAAAAAAGAAAAAAAAGCGAAAGAATAATAACTCAAATCCCCAGAACTACGTTGTGACTGTTTCTCTCTATTAAGGTACGTAGGCTCTTAGAACCATATTCTAAGTTCAGTTGCATGAGTGTCAAAAAAAAAATGTTCCCACTTGATCTATTGCATGAAAGTCAAAGCGATATATATTTTATTTTTATCTTTTGTCTCATCAAACTTAAGACTTGCACGAAGTATTGATGGGTCTATGGAAGGGGCAAACCCTTAAAAAAATATGAATCTCTTATTAGTACGGTGATGTCTTTAAATTAGATCAAGTATTAAAATTGGAGCCCTTATATTCTTCGAGTTTATTATTTGAAGTATCCAAATTCTCTAAGTATGCAGGTTGAAGTATTCAAATACTCTAAGTATGAAGGTAAGACTTCAAGTATAAAAGTAGAAGTCTCCAAATGCGTATGTAATTGAATTCCATGCCTAAAGGTGCGCGAGATTTGTCCCTTTGCACCTTAAGCTAGTTTTTTTGCGGATTATCCCTCAATAGATCATTGAATTTCTATGTTTCAAGGTGGACAAACTTGTCCCTTTGCACCTTAAGTTGACTTTTTCACTGGTGTATATTTAAAAGGATCTTTAAATTTTTCATGCCTTAAGGTGGAAAAACTTGTCCCTTTGCACCTTAAGTTGACTTTTTCACTAGTGTATATTTAAAAGGATCTTTAAATTTTTCATGCATTAAGGTGAACGATATTTGTCCCTTTGCACCTTAATCTAGCTTTGTTGCGAGCTTATACTTCAATGAATCTTTAAATTTCTATGCCTTAAGGTGGACAAACATGTCCCTTTGCACCTTAAGCTAGAGTTCCGACGGATTTATCTTTAAAAGGATCTTTAAATTTCCATGCCTTAAGGTGGACAATATTTGTCCCTTTGCACCTTAAACTGGTCATTTCACGGGTTTATCCTGTATCAAGTTGGTTAAGCATTCAGGACCTTGTAACACCTTGAGTTTATTTTCAAGGCGGGAGTGTTACACGGTATTCTAGTAAAGCTTCATGGTCAAACATTCAGGACCTTGTAACACCTTGAGGTTATCTTCAAGGCGGGAGCGTTACATGGTATCCTATTAAAGCTTCAAGTTGGTCAAGCGTTCGGGACTTTGTAATACCTTGAGGTTATCTTCAAGGCGGGAGCGTTACATGGTATCCTATTAAAGCTTCAAGTTGGTCAAGCGTTCGGGACTTTGTAATACCTTGAGGTTATCTTCAAGGCGGGAGCGTTACATGGTATCCTATTAAAGCTTCAAGTTGGTCAAGCGTTCGGGACTTTGTAATACCTTGAGGTTATCTTCAAGGCGGGAGCGTTACATGGTATCCTATTAAAGCTTCAAGTTGGTCAAGCGTTCGGGACTTTGTAATACCTTGAGGTTATCTTCAAGGCGGGAGCGTTACATGGTATCCTATTAAAGCTTCAAGTTGGTCAAGCGTTCGGGACTTTGTAATACCTTGAGGTTATCTTCAAGGCGGGAGCGTTACATGGTATCCTATTAAAGCTTCAAGTTGGTCAAGCGTTCGGGACTTTGTAATACCTTGAGGTTATCTTCAAGGCGGGAGCGTTACATGGTATCCTATTAAAGCTTCAAGTTGGTCAAGCGTTCGGGACTTTGTAATACCTTGAGGTTATCTTCAAGGCGGGAGCGTTACATGGTATCCTATTAAAGCTTCAAGTTGGTCAAGCGTTCGGGACTTTGTAATACCTTGAGGTTATCTTCAAGGCGGGAGCGTTACATGGTATCCTATTAAAGCTTCAAGTTGGTCAAGCGTTCGGGACTTTGTAATACCTTGAGGTTATCTTCAAGGCGGGAGCGTTACATGGTATCCTATTAAAGCTTCAAGTTGGTCAAGCGTTCGGGACTTTGTAATACCTTGAGGTTATCTTCAAGGCGGGAGCGTTACATGGTATCCTATTAAAGCTTCAAGTTGGTCAAGCGTTCGGGACTTTGTAATACCTTGAGGTTATCTTCAAGGCGGGAGCGTTACATGGTATCCTATTAAAGCTTCAAGTTGGTCAAGCGTTCGGGACTTTGTAATACCTTGAGGTTATCTTCAAGGCGGGAGCGTTACATGGTATCCTATTAAAGCTTCAAGTTGGTCAAGCGTTCGGGACTTTGTAATACCTTGAGGTTATCTTCAAGGCGGGAGCGTTACATGGTATCCTATTAAAGCTTCAAGTTGGTCAAGCGTTCGGGACTTTGTAATACCTTGAGGTTATCTTCAAGGCGGGAGCGTTACATGGTATCCTATTAAAGCTTCAAGTTGGTCAAGCGTTCGGGACTTTGTAATACCTTGAGGTTATCTTCAAGGCGGGAGCGTTACATGGTATCCTATTAAAGCTTCAAGTTGGTCAAGCGTTCGGGACTTTGTAATACCTTGAGGTTATCTTCAAGGCGGGAGCGTTACATGGTATCCTATTAAAGCTTCAAGTTGGTCAAGCGTTCGGGACTTTGTAATACCTTGAGGTTATCTTCAAGGCGGGAGCGTTACATGGTATCCTATTAAAGCTTCAAGTTGGTCAAGCGTTCGGGACTTTGTAATACCTTGAGGTTATCTTCAAGGCGGGAGCGTTACATGGTATCCTATTAAAGCTTCAAGTTGGTCAAGCGTTCGGGACTTTGTAATACCTTGAGGTTATCTTCAAGGCGGGAGCGTTACATGGTATCCTATTAAAGCTTCAAGTTGGTCAAGCGTTCGGGACTTTGTAATACCTTGAGGTTATCTTCAAGGCGGGAGCGTTACATGGTATCCTATTAAAGCTTCAAGTTGGTCAAGCGTTCGGGACTTTGTAATACCTTGAGGTTATCTTCAAGGCGGGAGCGTTACATGGTATCCTATTAAAGCTTCAAGTTGGTCAAGCGTTCGGGACTTTGTAATACCTTGAGGTTATCTTCAAGGCGGGAGCGTTACATGGTATCCTATTAAAGCTTCAAGTTGGTCAAGCGTTCGGGACTTTGTAATACCTTGAGGTTATCTTCAAGGCGGGAGCGTTACATGGTATCCTATTAAAGCTTCAAGTTGGTCAAGCGTTCGGGACTTTGTAATACCTTGAGGTTATCTTCAAGGCGGGAGCGTTACATGGTATCCTATTAAAGCTTCAAGTTGGTCAAGCGTTCGGGACTTTGTAATACCTTGAGGTTATCTTCAAGGCGGGAGCGTTACACGGTATTTTAGTAAAGCTTCATGGTTAAGCATTCGGTACCCTGTAACACCTTGAGGTTATCTTCAAGGCGGGAGCGTTACACTGTTTTCTAGTAAAGCTTCATGGTCAAACATTCAGGACCTTGTAACACCTTGAGGTTATCTTCAAGGCGGGAGCGTTACATGGTATCCTATTAAAACTTCAAGTTGGTTAAAGCATTCGGGACCTTGTAACACCTTGAGGTTATCTTCAAGGGGGGAGCGTTACACGGTATTTTAGTAAAGCTTCATGGTTAAGCATTCGGGACATTGTAACACCTTGAGGTTATCTTCAAGGCGGGAGCGTTACACGGTATTTTAGTAAAGCTTCATGGTTAAACATTCGGGACCTTGTAACACCTTGAGGTTATCTTCAAGGCGGGAGCGTTACACGGTTTTTTAGTAAAGCTTCATGGTTAAACATTCGGGACCTTGTAACACCTTGAGGTTATCTTCAAGGCGGGAGCGTTACACGGTTTTTTAGTAAAGCTTCATGGTTAAACATTCGGGACCTTGTAACACCTTGAGGTTATCTTCAAGGCGGGAGCGTTACACGGTTTTTTAGTAAAGCTTCATGGTTAAACATTCGGGACCTTGTAACACCTTGAGGTTATCTTCAAGGCGGGAGCGTTACACGGTTTTTTAGTAAAGCTTCATGGTTAAACATTCGGGACCTTGTAACACCTTGAGGTTATCTTCAAGGCGGGAGCGTTACACGGTTTTTTAGTAAAGCTTCATGGTTAAACATTCGGGACCTTGTAACACCTTGAGGTTATCTTCAAGGCGGGAGCGTTACACGGTTTTTTAGTAAAGCTTCATGGTTAAACATTCGGGACCTTGTAACACCTTGAGGTTATCTTCAAGGCGGGAGCGTTACACGGTTTTTTAGTAAAGCTTCATGGTTAAACATTCGGGACCTTGTAACACCTTGAGGTTATCTTCAAGGCGGGAGCGTTACACGGTTTTTTAGTAAAGCTTCATGGTTAAACATTCGGGACCTTGTAACACCTTGAGGTTATCTTCAAGGCGGGAGCGTTACACGGTTTTTTAGTAAAGCTTCATGGTTAAACATTCGGGACCTTGTAACACCTTGAGGTTATCTTCAAGGCGGGAGCGTTACACGGTTTTTTAGTAAAGCTTCATGGTTAAACATTCGGGACCTTGTAACACCTTGAGGTTATCTTCAAGGCGGGAGCGTTACACGGTTTTTTAGTAAAGCTTCATGGTTAAACATTCGGGACCTTGTAACACCTTGAGGTTATCTTCAAGGCGGGAGCGTTACACGGTTTTTTAGTAAAGCTTCATGGTTAAACATTCGGGACCTTGTAACACCTTGAGGTTATCTTCAAGGCGGGAGCGTTACACGGTTTTTTAGTAAAGCTTCATGGTTAAACATTCGGGACCTTGTAACACCTTGAGGTTATCTTCAAGGCGGGAGCGTTACACGGTTTTTTAGTAAAGCTTCATGGTTAAACATTCGGGACCTTGTAACACCTTGAGGTTATCTTCAAGGCGGGAGCGTTACACGGTTTTTTAGTAAAGCTTCATGGTTAAACATTCGGGACCTTGTAACACCTTGAGGTTATCTTCAAGGCGGGAGCGTTACACGGTTTTTTAGTAAAGCTTCATGGTTAAACATTCGGGACCTTGTAACACCTTGAGGTTATCTTCAAGGCGGGAGCGTTACACGGTTTTTTAGTAAAGCTTCATGGTTAAACATTCGGGACCTTGTAACACCTTGAGGTTATCTTCAAGGCGGGAGCGTTACACGGTTTTTTAGTAAAGCTTCATGGTTAAACATTCGGGACCTTGTAACACCTTGAGGTTATCTTCAAGGCGGGAGCGTTACACGGTTTTTTAGTAAAGCTTCATGGTTAAACATTCGGGACCTTGTAACACCTTGAGGTTATCTTCAAGGCGGGAGCGTTACACGGTTTTTTAGTAAAGCTTCATGGTTAAACATTCGGGACCTTGTAACACCTTGAGGTTATCTTCAAGGCGGGAGCGTTACACGGTTTTTTAGTAAAGCTTCATGGTTAAACATTCGGGACCTTGTAACACCTTGAGGTTATCTTCAAGGCGGGAGCGTTACACGGTTTTTTAGTAAAGCTTCATGGTTAAACATTCGGGACCTTGTAACACCTTGAGGTTATCTTCAAGGCGGGAGCGTTACACGGTTTTTTAGTAAAGCTTCATGGTTAAACATTCGGGACCTTGTAACACCTTGAGGTTATCTTCAAGGCGGGAGCGTTACACGGTATTCTAGTAAAAGCTACAAGTTGGTTAAGCATTCGGGACCTTGTAAAACCTTGAGGTTATTTTCAAGGCAGGAGCATTACACGGTATTCTAGTAAAGCATCAAGTTGGTTAAGCATTCGGGGCCATGGAACACCTTGAGAGTTTTATTTATTTATTTGTTAAGGCATGGCCGTTAAGCACATTTTTATGTGATAAATCCTTCCATTATGTAGCCTCCATAAAATATAAAATTCCTTTTGCTGATCTACAAAAAAAAAAAAGGGAAATACAAGTGAAGGAGAGATTGTTACCCGTCAAGATGTTTGAAACTCGAAAGATATTAAATCTTGAATCTTGGATGTGTTGTAGACCTTTATGTCTAGATTAGGAATAACCAAGTGGATTGTGATTTCACTGTTCCAACGTCAAGACACGAGATTTTTAGTAAGTCACACAAATCTGAAAATTTTTAGCATGGCAGAATTTAGAGCTAACTTCAAAAAATCATCTAGAAAGATTCTGAAGGTGTTAAATTTTGAATTTTGGATATGTTAGAGATCGAAAAGTCTAGTTTCTGAAAAATCAAACGGTTCATGATTTTGATTTTTCTACAATGAGATATGAATTTTCTACGATGAACATGTCAGGCTGTAAAAAAAGTGACGAATTTTTAGCATGACAGAATCTAGAGCTAACTTCAAAAAATCATCTAGAAAGATATTGAAGGTACTAAATTTTGAATTTTGGATATGTTAGAGATCAAAAAGTCTAATTTCTGAAAAATCAAACGGTTCATGATTTTGATTTTTCTACAATGAGATATGAATTTTCTACGACGAACATGTCAGGCTGTAAAAAAAGTGACGAATTTTTAGCATGACAGAATCTAGAGCTAACTTCAAAAAAATCATCTAAAAAGATTCTGAAGGTATTAAATTTTGAATTTCGGGTATGTTGTAGATCTAAAAGTCTAGTTTCTGAAAAATCAAATGGTTCATGATTTTGATTTTTCTACAATGAGATATGAAGGTTATCTTCAAGGCGGGAGCGTTACACGGTTTTCTAGTAAAGCTTCATGGTCAAACATTCAGAACCTTGTAACATCTTGAGGTTATCTTCAAGGCGGGAGCGTTGCATGGTATCCTGTTAAAACTTCAAGTTGGTTAAGCATTCGGGACCTTGTAACACCTTGAGGTTATCTTCAAGGCGGGAGCGTTACACGGTATCTTAGTAAAGCTTCATGGTTAAGCATTCGGGACCTTGTAACACCTTGAGGTTATCTTCAAGGCGGGAGCGTTACACGGTATTCTAGTAAAAGCTTCACGTTGGTTAAGTATTCGGGGCCATGGAACACCTTGAGAGTTTTATTTATTTATTTTGTTAAGGCATGGCCGTTAAGAACATTTTAATGTGATAAATCCTTCCATTATGTAGCGTCCATAAAATATAAAATTCCTTTTGCTGATCTACAAAAAAAAAAGAAAGGGAAATACAAGTGAAAGAGAGATTGTTACCCGTCAAGATGTTTGAGACTCGAAAGGTATTAAATCTTTAATCTTGGATGTGTTGTAGACCTTTATGTTTAGATTAGGAATCACCAAGTGGATTGTGATTTCGCTGTTCCAACGTCAAGTCACGAGATTTTTAGTAAGTCACACAAATCTGAAATTTTTTAGCATGGCAGAATTTAGAGCTAACTTCAAAAAATCATCTAGAAAGATTCTGAAGGTGTTAAATTTTGAATTTTGAATATGTTAGAGATCGAGAAGTCTAGTTTCTGAAAAGTCAAACGGTTCATGATTTTGATTTTTTTACAATAAGATATGAATTTTCTACGATGAACATGTCAGGCTGTAAAAAAAGTGACGAATTTTTAGCATGACAGAATCTAGAGCTAACTTCAAAAAATCATCTAGAAAGATTCTGAAGGTGTTAAATTTTGAATTTTGAATATGTTAGAGATCGAGAAGTCTAGTTTCTGAAAAATCAAACGGTGCATGATTTTGATTTTTCTACAATGAGATATGAATATTCTACGACGAACATGTCAGGCTGTAAAAAAAGTGACGAAATTTTAGCATGACAGAATCTAGAGCTAACTTCAAAAAATCATCTAGAAAGATTCTGAAGGTGTTAAATTTTGAATTTTGAATATGTTAGAGATCGAGAAGTCTAGTTTCTGAAAAATCAAACGGTGCATGATTTTGATTTTTCTACAATGAGATATGAATATTCTACGACGAACATGTCAGGCTGTAAAAAAAGTGACGAAATTTTAGCATGACAGAATCTAGAGCTAACTTCAAAAAATCATCTAGAAAGATTCTGAAGGTGTTAAATTTTGAATTTTGAATATGTTAGAGATCGAGAAGTCTAGTTTCTGAAAAATCAAACGGTGCATGATTTTGATTTTTCTACAATGAGATATGAATATTCTACGACGAACATGTCAGGCTGTAAAAAAAGTGACGAAATTTTAGCATGACAGAATCTAGAGCTAACTTCAAAAAATCATCTAGAAAGATTCTGAAGGTGTTAAATTTTGAATTTTGAATATGTTAGAGATCGAGAAGTCTAGTTTCTGAAAAATCAAACGGTGCATGATTTTGATTTTTCTACAATGAGATATGAATATTCTACGACGAACATGTCAGGCTGTAAAAAAAGTGACGAAATTTTAGCATGACAGAATCTAGAGCTAACTTCAAAAAATCATCTAGAAAGATTCTGAAGGTGTTAAATTTTGAATTTTGAATATGTTAGAGATCGAGAAGTCTAGTTTCTGAAAAATCAAACGGTGCATGATTTTGATTTTTCTACAATGAGATATGAATATTCTACGACGAACATGTCAGGCTGTAAAAAAAGTGACGAAATTTTAGCATGACAGAATCTAGAGCTAACTTCAAAAAATCATCTAGAAAGATTCTGAAGGTGTTAAATTTTGAATTTTGAATATGTTAGAGATCGAGAAGTCTAGTTTCTGAAAAATCAAACGGTGCATGATTTTGATTTTTCTACAATGAGATATGAATATTCTACGACGAACATGTCAGGCTGTAAAAAAAGTGACGAAATTTTAGCATGACAGAATCTAGAGCTAACTTCAAAAAATCATCTAGAAAGATTCTGAAGGTGTTAAATTTTGAATTTTGAATATGTTAGAGATCGAGAAGTCTAGTTTCTGAAAAATCAAACGGTGCATGATTTTGATTTTTCTACAATGAGATATGAATATTCTACGACGAACATGTCAGGCTGTAAAAAAAGTGACGAAATTTTAGCATGACAGAATCTAGAGCTAACTTCAAAAAATCATCTAGAAAGATTCTGAAGGTGTTAAATTTTGAATTTTGAATATGTTAGAGATCGAGAAGTCTAGTTTCTGAAAAATCAAACGGTGCATGATTTTGATTTTTCTACAATGAGATATGAATATTCTACGACGAACATGTCAGGCTGTAAAAAAAGTGACGAAATTTTAGCATGACAGAATCTAGAGCTAACTTCAAAAAATCATCTAGAAAGATTCTGAAGGTGTTAAATTTTGAATTTTGAATATGTTAGAGATCGAGAAGTCTAGTTTCTGAAAAATCAAACGGTGCATGATTTTGATTTTTCTACAATGAGATATGAATATTCTACGACGAACATGTCAGGCTGTAAAAAAAGTGACGAAATTTTAGCATGACAGAATCTAGAGCTAACTTCAAAAAATCATCTAGAAAGATTCTGAAGGTATTAAATTTTGAATTTTGGATATGTTAGAGATCAAAAAGTCTAGTTTCTGAAAAATCAAACGGTTCATGATTTTGATTTTTCTACAATGAGATATGAATATTCTACGACGAACATGTCAGGCTGTAAAAAAAGTGACGAATTTTTAGCATGACAGAATCTAGAGCTAACTTCAAAAAATCATCTAAAAATATTCTTAAGGTATTAAATTTTTAATTTCGGGTATGTTGGAGATCTAAAAGTCTAGTTTTTGAAAAATCAAACGGTTCATGATTTCGATTTTTCTACAATGAGATATGAATTTTCTACGACAGACATGTCAAGCTGTAAAAAAGTGACGAAAATAAATAAAAAAAAAGAAGGAAAATTACCTAGAGTATGCCCTTTTCGTTGTAGGCTCACAATCTGTAATTGAAGATAAAATAATGGAGACAATGTATCTATTTATAGATGTCATGTGGTGGGATAGAATCCTTCTCCTAGTTCAATTAAAATTTCTTTTTGGCTTGGACAATAAAACATAATATGAATATGAAATTGAGTAGGATTACAATTCCTAGTCCAATTACAATTTATTTTTGGCTTGGGCAATAAAACATAATATGAATATGAAATTGAGTAGGATTACAATTCCTAGTTCAATTACAATTTCTTTTTGGCTTGGGCATTAAAACACAATATGAATATGAAATTGAGTAGGATTACAATTCCTAGTTCAATTACAATTTCTTTTTGGCTTTGGCAATAAAACATATATATGAATATGAAATTGAGTAGGATTACAATTGTTAATTCATTTATAATTCATTTTTAACTAAGGTGAATTTAGTAACCAGTTAATGCTTCAAGCCTAGTCTCTAAAAGATAAAATATCTCGACAAGACTTGAAGCAGGGGGCATTTGTAATCATTTAAAATTTATTAAATATAAATTTATAAAATGATTCGGATTATATTGAATTCATAAATATATTAATCCAAATAAATATTGTGGATTGATATAATTGAGTTAAATATTTAAGTCCAATAAATATGGATTTAATTAAAGTCTAAATTAATTGATTTGGGCTACATTGGATGAACCCAATTTGTTAAACCCAATCTCATCTCATTCTAGAGCCCATCTTGGCGCCACGTGTGCAGATGATGTGGCATGCCAAGTCAAATAAGAACACCAATAGAATCATAACATGTGTCAAAGATGAGAAGCCCGCTCCATAAAGCCCAAATGCCATGTCACTTTAATCTGATTGGCTGAATGGAATCCTATTCCAATCGCAACTCCTCTATTCTAAAACTACAAATAGGGGTCCTCAAAATTCAGAAAAGGCACAGAAAATTCTAAACAAGAAGCTAGAGAAACTCTGTGGTACAAACGCCATTTAATTCTCTACAAAGCTACAAGTTTAAGAATTCAAGCACTCAAGTTCAAGAACGATCAAGATCAAGACCACCGAATTCAAGAACAAGCTCGTAGCCCTTGAGTTCAAATAAAAGTCAAGATCAAGATAAAGTTCAAGTTCAAGTTAATCATAGATTCAAGAACAAGCTTTAAATCCCTTGAATTTATATTTGAAAAGGCGAATTCAGAGGAATTATAGAGATTTTAACACTCGCACTTGAAATAATAAAATCAATTGTTGCTATAATTTTCCCGTTCTTGATTATTGTTTTCTCGACGCGAATTTTACTGTCTACAACGTTACAGGTAGCAATAGTTTTAATAATTGACGCTCATCTTTTTCAGGTATTAACAATTAGAATTGAATAGAATAATAGTAAGTGAAACATGAAAACTTTTCTAAATAAAGACTATGGCAGGTTAAGAAGAAATATATGAAAGATACATAATAACATCTCTCTCTCTCTCTCTCTCTCTATATATATATATATATATATATATATATATATATATATATATACACACACACACACACACACACACCCCTTTGTTATACCCCATTATAACTCACCTCAAATAGTGTAAAAGATATTGGTGATTCCTAAATAATTAACTTAAGGAGTCGCCAACTGATTATTATAAAAGGTTTATTACGACACCAAAATACATAAAGGCTCACTTAACTTATGTGATTCTCAGTAATGATTCTAATTATCTTAATGGGAAGAGGTTAAGCATCCTTTAAGATTTGTTAAACAAGATCACCGGTCAAAGCTAAGTTAGATAATTATGGTCTTAAAAGTAAAAAAAATTAGAAAATTTTATAAGTAAAATAAGTCAATGACAGAAATATGTATGATATAATGGCAAATGTTGTAGGACATACCAGCATTAAGTTGATATTTTTAAGAAAAATAGAATTTGATTTCTAAAGATAGACAGTATTTAGTAAAGTTGCACATGGGAGTGTGAAAAAAAAGTCATTGAATAAGAAAATGGGTACTTATTTTAACATCATTTTTAGTTTATGAAAATCCATTTTACAAGCATAACTTAATGTGGTAAGTGATTAAAAGAAATTGGTTCACCTTCCATTTGAAAATAAAGCGAATAATTTTTTATATTTGAAATATCAAAAAAATTCTATTTTCTAAGAAAAAAGCTATCATTTTCCATTTTAAGAATTAAAAAGTTAAAGATAGTTAAACATCATAAACGTTCAAAACTTTATGAAAGAAAACATATTTTTGAATGAAATTATAAGAGAACCAAAAGAGCATTAATTAGTTTACCTATTTTGATTCCAGAAACCACCAAAAAATCTTAAATAAAAAGGTTAATCCTAAAATATTAATATCATACCTGTTATTTTTTATATGAAGCTAAAACTATACCCAAATTTGTCAAATACATAATTATAAACACAATAAAATGATGAATCTGAATAGAGGAAAACAAGTTACCAAAATAAAAATTAGTAGCAAAAAAAGATAAATATATATAATAGAAGCATGATATGATCTCCATTAAAAAAACTATTTTAAAGCATGAAATGAAGGACCTTCAATAATGTTATTGATCTTCTATGGATTAGAAGCATATGGCCTATCTTTGTGTGGTAGGGGTAGGTTTTACGTCACTCTACCTTCATTAGACCCCACTTGTATAATTACACAGGTATATTGTTATTGTAGGAATTATTTTGTGAGGATCTCTTACATTAGTATAAGCAGCCACTAATGCTTCCATTAGGTTAAACAATTTACATTACATTTCTAGAGTTGCGGCCCATCCCTGGACCTACTAAAGTGGGATGCTTTGTGAATCGAACAACTCTTTTTATGTCTTAACTTAGTACTGATTTTCAATTTTACGGTACTACTACATTTTTGAAGAATGGAAAGCTAGAATAATAAAGTGAAACTCAATGTTTGTGGAAGAAAGTTTGAAACTATGGCCACAACCTTAGTCGGTGCAGGAAGGAATTCATCTTTGAAGCCATGTCTAATGAGAATTGGAACCTGCATTCTGATGGAGGGATGACTGAAAATTTCATCGATAGAAATCCCTATTACTTTGGTGTCCTTTTAAACTTACTCAGAACAGGAGAGCTTTATATTCCCCCAATTATGGATTTTTTATTTGTCTTCGGATGAATATAAAGCACTCCTGTTTTGCTTAAGTCCCAAAGGAAACTAAAATAATCGGAATTTCTATCGATTATATGTTTAATAATCGCACTATCAAAATGAAGGTTCCAATTCTTATCAAACATGGCTCTAAAGATTGAATTCATTCTAGCAGTCACTAAGGTTGTGGCCGTAATTTAAAATATTTTTTCCACCAACATTAATTTTCACTTTGTCTTTCTGGCTTTCTTGTAATGACCCGAAAAATCATCTTTACAAATTTTCATAAAAAATTATAGTTTTAACTATCTTGATAGTTGTCCCAAGTCATTTATAATTAGTCGATGAAGTTGATTTTGAAAATTTTAAATTATTCGATAACTGCGTTTATTTAATTATTGGGTATATATTAAATAATTTATTATATGGTGGTTAATAACCAATACCATAATTTATTTAATAGATATACTACTTTACCTATATATTAAAATAAGTTATTAGGATTTGTCACTTTTGGTACCTAATTTATATATTGAAAAAAAGTTAGGAGGAGTAGGAAATTAACTTGTCTCCACGCGGCGTGAATATAAACTAGAGATTGAGGAACTGCTTAGTGTAAGGAAAATTAAACAAAATTTTTTTCCAATTTATCATATGCATATGCTTTCATTATATGCCCTGCATTTGTTTCCAATAATTGCTGAATATATATATATATATATATATATATATATATATATATATATATAGAGAGAGAGAGAGAGAGAGAGAGAGAAATATTATATTAGCTTTAAATTGGAATGTTAAGGTTATTTATGAAAGGGTAATAAGGATAAGATTTGGCTTATCGTTGGCAGTATATTTTTGAAAATGGGGTTCTGATTCGCGGGTAGGTTGCATGAAGGTTGATCCCTTGGCTTATGCGGTTCCATCATTGGTGTTGAACCAATGGTTTTCATATTTATAAATTCTTATTTTATTATCACATTATAATTCAAGTTGTAATATTTTAAGGCATATAATTAAATAATTAGGTGTATTTTACAATATGAATATCACTATACACATGATATTTGGAGATATTAAAACTTGACCCTAGCCTTGAATTTTAGAAAATATGAAATTGACTTCTTGGTTGGCATCATGATTTAGAAACTTGTTATAGAGTTCGGTGGGTTATTACGTCAAGGCTAAACACTTAATAATGTGGGTTTTGTTACTTTGAAAATCTTATTTTTGCGAATTAGTGTGAATAGATTGCTTTGAGTTGGCAGTTCAACAAAAGGGAAGACTCAAGTTTCGGAGTGAATTCTTGATTGATTGAGGCAAGTAGATTTCTAAACCCTTGATAAGTGTATGAAATGCGTGTATTTACTTGTGATATATGTTTGGGAGTAATGGAACGTGGTGATGGATTTTCTTGTCCGCATTGATTAATTCTAATGATGAAAATGGGTAATAAAAGATGATGTGATTGTTTGTTTATATGTGATGTGTTGAGAATGGTACGTGTTCCGGTGTTATAAAAGAAAAGTTCTTTACTATAGAATGTGGATTGTAATCCGAGAATGAGAAAGTATATGGGCATTAACTTAAATATTATTGATTTGATTTATTATGTGTAATTGTGTTCTTTATTGAACACATATAATTGTGATAATTGAGGTGATTATATGTCATAGCCACATTTGGTTTATTGAGATGTTGCATCATCTCCTTCATTTGATATCATATTGTGCACAAGCATTGACATGAGATTGGGTATGAGTAAAGGTCTAACACATGGAGATCGTCCGTGTTGAGATTGAGTTACAATTATTTGGGCATGTGGAGATCGTCTGTGCGATATAAAAGTTATGATTAGGATTTGGGCACGTGGAGATCGTCGGTGTGATTTTTTTTATTATGTTAGTGCGTTGAGATCGTCCGCACAGACACGTGGAGATTGTCCGTGTCGGTATATGGACCTCGCGAGTCCCCCATGGGTCATGAACTCTCGATGTTTTTCGAGGAGTATCACGTATATAAAGTTAAGAGTGAAATTGGTATTATGAGGCATATCACTTCGTGGGGTCATATTGCATCGCATCTCATGACATTCTTCATTCTTGATGATTATGTGTTTTCTTGGTGGTTGGTAATTATTTGATATTTTATTACCTCTATTTGACGAACTTGATCTTGTGCGTTGCGGATATTGTGAGTGCCTTTTTGTGTAAAGTTGTGACTGTTGAATATTGGGTTTGTAGTTGAGGATGTATAAATTGTTTAAATGATTTTGATGAGTTGAATGCTATGAACATTGTGAAATGTAGGTTGGGCTGATTTTTATGCAGATTGTAGTTGTGGAGGTTCGGTTGGTGTGTAAGGAGTACTCGTACTTTATCCACTTAGCTTGTGTTTAGACGTTTACTTGCTGGGTACCGTGTGATTTGGTACCTACCCCTTGCTACTATGATTTTTTTAGTAGGTTGCTCGCTCGGACTTTGTGATATCTCTCTTCTCCTTGTCTGAGGTTTCTTGGAGATTTGTGAGGTAGCTGTTTGTCGTCTCACCATACTTTCTTTCTCCTTAGTTATGAACTTGTTATATTCTAGAAACAAGTTCATTTGAGACTAGCATTTCTTTTGAATCAATTGTAATACTTTAGATGCTTGTAGACGTGACAACCAGATTCTGGGGATACTTTTGAGTAACTTATGAAATTTCCTCATTTTATTGCAATGATCGAGTTTAAGACTGACTTGTCTTGGTGGGATAAGATGAGTTCCATCACGTCATTTTTTGGGTCATGAAAACATGGTATTAGAGCCCCAGGTTCATAGGTCTCACGTTCCAAGCCGTGTCTAAATAGAGTCTTGAGAATCGGTACGGAGACGTCTATACTTATCTTTGAGAGGCTGTAATGACTTTTAAGAAGAAAAAAATTACAGCTCTTGAATCCCTATCGTGCATCATTGTCCGTCCTGATTGTTATTGCCTCATTTCATTCTCTCACACTTGTCATCTATGGTTCCTTAAGTTAGAAGTTGCTGTTTTTTTATATGGCTTAGAGGTTAGACCTGATACTAAGATGAAAAAGGTGTCTGGTCAGATTTGAAATGTTCAATTTGAAAGGATTGAGTTAGGTGATGGCTTGGCGATGAATTTCTTAGAACTTCTAAATGATGAGGTTTAACAATGGTCTAATGTACTTCATGAATGTGCTATCCTTTCAGGTCATTTTCCCCATATGAGAAAACGTACTTGTGTGGTATGTATAATATCTCTAGTGGTTCGACAATTGAAAGTGAATAATTAGAAATATGACTAGATAATAAATATAGTAACTATTAAAAATATAGTGATTAAAGTTGTCATAACATGTATGAATTTGTACCGAATAAGGAGAATGATGTTGGACCAATTTAGTTAGGAATCACTATTGCAATTTCATAAATCGCGTGAATGTTAACAAGGATCATATAACGACTACTACAATAGTATGGATGCTTACTTGTATAGAGTTATAAAGTGTGTTGCTCATGTTATTGACCTGATCTATGGAGGGATGCATATCGTTGTAGACGATAGACCAAGCAAATTTGGTAGTGTATGTTAGTTACTTAATCGGCAGAAATGTGTAGGCTATTTGAGTTTAATCTTCTCGGTAAGTATGATGTGTTCTAGTGGTGGATGTAACAAACTTTCATGATATGATACTACTGGTATATGAAAACGGATACATTGATCGTTAAGCGTCATAAAAACTACTTAAGGACTTATCAATTGTACCACATGATCGTATAATGATATTTGATATTGCATTCATACTTAATTTGAAAAGACAACTAGCTTGCTACTACGGGCAAATAAGTTAAGCATTGTTTGTAAGTGGAATCTTAGTGGTGGATCATTGGTATAGTATAAATATATTTAGGTTGTGAAGTCTATTTCGAAGATTTTAATGAGGATTGGTGATTTCATCGTAAAGTCCAAGAAAGTGGATCAATATTTGAATAACAAGCTTGTGGGTAAAGGAAGTTCTAAAGAGTATATTTATGTGAAGACAATTGAGAGTTTTAGTACGGAAGTGTGGATAAAAGTGGGTTAGTTATTTTGATTGGATTGGTATAACTGTGTTTAAGGTATCATGTTGATGAATTAGTTTGACTTCGTGGTGATAACAAGAGCTAACTAAGCATGATGGTAATAGAAGTTTGTGATAGATTGTGATTGAGATGAAATCATATAATAAGAATTGAGCGTTAAACAATTTTTTATGGTAATAACGACCTGCGAGCATCTAAGATTGTGGTTTTCCACTAATTGATGAGTAATGTGAATGTATAAAATGTTGTAGGATGTCTTGGAAATTCCGCTTGAATAAAATTGAAAAGTGCTAGAGTCATAAATGGAAAAGAATTAGTGGGATCTATTTTAGTCATTGGAAGGATGCAATCGAGTAAAGGGATATTTACTATAATTATATAGGACAAAGATATATATTTAGAGAGTTGAGAATTTAGTTCAAGGACACGTGATTTCATCTATTTCACTTTCGTTATGGTAATAGTGTCACATGTTCATCAGATCAAAAAAATATTGGGTAAGAATTGAGAATGAAACCTACACAGTTCGACTCGATTGTGGTGATAACTTCTTTTATAGTTTCGAGTTTGGTAACAGGTACCATTGGATATTTAAGAAAGAATGTGGCAAGGTCAATTGATAGGCAATCAATAATAAGCTAAGATGTGTGAATTTGTAAATATCTTCAATGTATGAGCTAATGTCAATAGATAAAATGATTGAGTTACATAATTGAATTCAAAATTCATGTATTCCATTATGAGTTTAGATTTGTGGTAGTGTGTTTTGTCAAGGCATGAAAAGGTAAGAGGTAAAAAATGATTGATCATATTGAGTATGAAGGATTTTGGAAGGACTTCAAAATAATTTGAGTAGTAAATTTAGTTACTTTTGATTGTTATACCTAAATTGGATTTCACGTAATTTTTTGATTTCGAGGATAAGATAAACTATACTATGGGTTGTTGATCAAAGGATAAGATTGGTAAGCGAGTCAACCAAAGAAACAAGAGTTGATGTATTGAAGAGTTAAAGATAGTAAAAATTTTGTGTCATAAGAAGAATATAAGAGAAAAAAAGGAATTAGAAATCTCATATAGAATCTTCGTAGTTGAAGGATATCTGAATTTTCATATATAATATCTAATATGACTATCGATGCGAATTCGTTCGGTATAGACGTATCAAAAATTTTCAGCGATTTTTATGAATATAGGGTTTTGATTTGAGAAAAAAATGGAAACAGTGAGGTGTGTAAGATTTGTGTTGTTATGTGGGGCTAATTTATTCAAATTATGGTAGGTGACTGATGGATACACAATAGTATGAACCTACAATCATACAAGGTTAATGAGGATTTAGAGGGGATTAAAACTAATATATTGATGGACAATATAGATTGGTATGATGTGTTACATAGGCAATTGTTAGTGAGTAGAGTTGATGAGCTAGCTTTTAGTATACCGAATTATTCGAGTGATCAAATATATTTCTTTGAGTTTTGGCATGAGGTGCATGATGGTTGAAAATGACATGTGAAAGTTTGTGTGACATTGGCATTGGATGTGATTATGTTATTTTACCTCGATGGAAAAGTACTTAAATTTGAAATTAGTTTTATCAATCTTAGTTGTGACTCATATCTGTCATGTAATGCTTATATAGAAAAAAATGGGCTATATTTTGAAATTTTTAGAGTATACAATACATTTGCTAAAAAGACTTTGATATTAGTGATAGTTTGATAGTAAGGTAAATGGTTGGTGTAGTTATCATGATTATTTTGGTATAAAGAGTGTTAGCTTCAATGGAGTATTAGGAGAAGTATGTGGAGTTTGATAAATCGAGTATTTGTTATGTTGTGGTGGGGGATCAAACTGGTTGATTGTGGGTGGTTAAACATTGAGAGATGGAGTCTGATGAATGGAATTCTATTTATACGGTCCCTATGGAAGGAATATCTTGTTTTATACGACTTTACTTCTGTATATTCTTATGTAACCATATTTTTCGTATTGGGCGCTATTTGGAATAGGATCCCTACTTATATTATGTGTGTTTCCACATCTACAGGTGAATTCTTAGTGGTGGATCGGATGAACAAATCCTCTTATGTCCCTTGATATGATGAGATCTTTGATCAAAATTGATCATTTCAATTATGGAAGATTTGACGTTGTTTGGATAGTTGAAGTATACGAGTGATTTTATGTTATAACTTAAGTTGTTTAAAAGATTCTGGTGTGAAAGGGAAATCTTGAGGGGATCTGTAATGGTTTCTGCACTATGAGTGTGTGGTGGTTGGTTAAAATTAACTTTTGTTTTTATCCAGTATCACTAGAGTGTTATGTTTGTTATATGAGAAAAGATTTGTCATGATGGTTGTGTTATGGTCCAATAGATATATATTGGGTTCGTGAGTTAGTCTGTGGTTTGACAATCATTTCTTATTTGTAGATTTCAAATTTCAGTTCTTGATAGTTGGTCTTGACGGAATGGTCCTAAAGATGAGATCATCCCTCGGAGAGATGAACGGGACATTGAAAAATCATACCTAAGGCTTTTGGTCGTGTTGGTTATTCTTCCGTCTTCTTCCTTGTGTTCGAGGACGAACTTGATTTTTAGTGGTGGATAACGTAATTATCCGAAAAATCATCTTTAGAAATTTTCATAAAAACTTAGAGTATTAACCCTCCCGATAGTTGTCCAAGTAATTTATAATTAATCGTTGAAGTTTATTTTAAAAATTCTAAAGTATTCGATAACTGCAGTTATTTAATTAACGGGTATATATTAAATAATTTATAATTTTGTGGTTAATAAGCAATGCCATAATTTATTTAATACCTATACTACGTTACCATATATTAAATTAAGTTATTAGGTTTTGTCACTTTTAGTACCTAATTTATATATAAAAAAATAAAGAGGAGTAGGAAATTAACCTGTCTGCGTGCGGCGTGAGCACGAACTTGAGATGGAGGAATTGCTTAGTGTAAGGAAAAATCAACTAATTTTTTTTCTATTTATCATATGCATATGCTTTCATTAATTGCCCTGCATATGTTTCCATTAATTGCTGCATATATATATATATATATATATATATATTAGCTTCGGATTGGCAAGTTAAGGTTATTTAGGAAGGGGTAATAAGGATAAGATTTGTCTTATCGTTGGTAGCATTTTTTTGAAAATGAGGTTCTGATTCGCAGGTAGGTTACATGAGAGTTGGTCCCTTGGCTTATGCGGTTCCACCATTTGTTTTGTAACCAATGGTTTTCATATTTATAAATATTTATTTTATTATCACATTATAATTAAAGTTTTGATATTTTAAGGCATATAATTGAATAAGTAGGTGTATTTTACCATATGAATATCATTATACACATGATATTTGGACCCTAGCCTGGAATTTTAGAAAATTTGAGATTGACTTATTGGTTGGCATCACGATTTAGAAACTTGTTATAGAGTTGGGTGGGTTCTTAGGTCAAGGCTACACAGGTAATAATGTGGATGTTGTTAATTTCAAAATCTTATTTTTGAGATTTAATGTGAATACATTTCTTTGAGTGTGAAGTTCAACAAAAGGGAAGACTCAAGTTTCGGATTGAATTCTTGATTGATTGAGGCAAGTGGATTTCTAAACCTTTGCTAAGTGTATGAAATGCGTGTATTTCCTTGTGGTATATTTTTTTGAGTAATGGGACTTGGTGATGGATTTTATTATCCACATTGATTAATTCTAATGATGAAAAAGAGTAATAAAAGACGATGTGATTATTTGTTTGTATGTGATGTGTTGAGAATGGTACGAGTTCCGGTGTTATAATGGGAAGGTTTATTACTATCGAATGTGGATTGCAATCCGAGAATGAGAAAGCATATGGGCATTAACAGAAATATTATTGATTTGATTTATTATGTGTGGTTGTGTTCTTTACTGAACCCGTATAATTGTGATAATTGAGGTGATTATAAGTCATAGCGACATTTGATTTATTGAGATGTTGCATCATCTCCTTCATTTGATATCATATTGTGCACAAGCATTGACAAGAGATTGGGTATGAGTAAAGGTCTAACACATGGAGATCGTCCGTGTTGAGATTGAGTTATGATTATTTGGGCACGTGGAGATCGTCTGTGCGATAAAAAAGTTATGATTAAGATTTGGGCACGTGGAGATCGTGGGTGTGATTTTTTTATTATGTTAGTGCGTTCAGATCGTCCGCACAAACACGTGGAGATTGTCCGTGTCGGTATATGGACCTCGCGAGTCCCCCATGGGTCATGAACTCTCGATGTATTTTGAGGAGTATCACGTATAGAAAGTTAAGAGTGAAATTGGTATTCTGAGGCATATCACTTCATGGTGTCATATTGCATCGCATCTCTTGACATTCTTCATTCTTGATGATTATGTGTTTTATTGGTGGTTGGGAATTATTTGATATTTGATTACCTCTATTTGACGAACTTGATTTTGTGTGTTGCTGATATTGTGAGTGCCTTTTCATGTAAAGTTGTGACTGTTGAATATTGGGTTAGTAGTTGAGGATGTATAGTTTTTAAACATGATTTTGATTAGTTGGATGCTATGAACATTGTGAAATGTAGGTTGGGCTAATTTTTATGCAGGTTGTAGTTGTGGAGGTTCGATTGGTGATTATGGAGTACTCGTAATTTATCCACGTAGCTATTGTTTAGACGTTTACTTGCTGGGTACCGTGTGATTTGGTACTTACCCCTTGCTACTACAATTCTTTTTGTAGGTTGCTATCTCGGACTTTGTGATATCTCTTTTCTCCTTGTCTGATGTTTCTTGGAGACTTGTGAGGTAGCTGTTTGTCGTCTCATTGTACTTTCTTTCTCCTTAGTTATGAATTCTTATATTCTAGAAGCAAGTTCAATTGAGACTAGGGTTTCTTTTGAATCAATTGTAATACTTTAGAGGTTTGTACACGTGACAACAAGGATTTGGGGATATTTTTGAGTAACTTATGAAATTCCCGCATTCTATTGTACTGATCAAGTTTTAGGCTTACTTTTCTTGGTGGAATAAGAAGAGTGTCATCACGTCCATTTTTGGGTAGTGACATTTCTATACTTTAAAAATGTTGTGGTACCCTGAAATTTAAGACCAATTTTAAGTGACGATTAAAAAGGACTATTTGATGCACAAAGAATCCCACTTTAGAAGGTACAGGGATGGGTTGCACCTAAAGATATGTAATGTAGATTGTTTAACCTAATGCAAGTATAAATTACTGCTTATACTAATGTAAGAGATCCACTTAAAAAAAATTTCTACACCAACAGTATACCGGTGTAGTTACACAAGTGGGGTCCAATGAAGATTGAGTGAACATAAACTTTAACTGTTTCCACATAAAGTAGGGAAGTTGTTTCCAATAGGGACACCTAAAGTTATTAATGCAACATATAAAGAGATTAGAGAGGGAAAATATAGAGATTAGTTATTTAGTTTAGAAATAGTATTCCTAGCAACCGTGGAAAATATGCTGAATTGAAGAAAAATAAAAGCCAAACGGATGGATAGACATTCATAGTTTTCACAATCTTCAATCTTAGACTATTTCGAACAAAGAATAACAAAGATTTTACTAGATTCATGGGTATAAAATTGAGCTGAAGAATATTACAATCAATATATGTCGTCAAAGGAATTTTGCTGATCCTTGAGGACTTATTAGGCCTGAAATCAGAGAAAGACGATCAAACGGAAGCGGAGCTTGAACAATTATAAATTTGAATCCATATAATTTTTTATGGCGATGAAACGAATAACACGAGGATCAGTTAGAGGTTGAAACATTGAAAGAAATAAACTTGGAAAACTCATCTTCAAACCAAACAAACATTCAATAAAAAGTAGTGAAGTAAAAAAAGAGAAGAAAATGAGAATGAAGCTGAGGATATCAAATGAAAATAGGTTCAACACATACTTCTTGGAAAAGAAATAAAACGTAAATGGTGGAGGAGGTATTACCTTCAAAGGAGACTTGAACAACTCTACAACTCTTCCACAGATAGTAAAACGACACTTATAACTTTAAAACTAAAATAGATGAATGAGTGTAGATGGGATATTTAAAGGGTCTCAAAAGATTGGCTAAAGCTTAATATAGAAATATGTATTTATAGATGAAAATAAGATAAGATTTGAGCGGGATTTTTGATCTTTTTCAAAGTTCTTCCACATTTTGAATCTGCACGTTGATAAAATTGGACGAACTTTTAGCCTTCATGTGATTTGAAAAGAGAAGTCTAGACATGCTTCAGACTATACGTGAAATAGGAAAGATTTTACGGTTCATTTTATATTTGACATAATTGAAACATAAAATCAAAAAAAAGGGATGAAGACACATATGTAGCCTCCAAAATTTGCATAAAAATGGTACCTTAAGCATCTGTAAAATGGAGAAAGCATTTGAAAATTTTGCCTGAAGTAAAAAAGCAAAAGCAGCTCCACTTAGAGCCTAGTATCTAATGATATTAGGTATATTTGGAAGGAGAGTGGGCTGTTGTAATGGGAGAAAATGGGCTTTTTCTTTCTGCTGTAAAATTGATTTTGGGCTTCTAATTTAATAACCAATATTACCTTGAAAGCATAAACTCCTTAGTTGAATGTTAAATTACAATAATATTCCTAACTTAGGTTGTGAGGTTGTGACTTTTTCAAAAATATGTGACTTTTCAAAAAGTTGTGACTTTTTCAAAAATATGTGACTTTTTCAAAAAGTTGTGACTTTTAAAAGGGTTCTGACTCTCGAAAGGTCATGATTTTTCATATAAGACACACAAAATATTTCGTCATACTGCATTTTTTTTCTATTAATAAAGGTGCTTCCTCTCATTTTTTAAACCACATTTTTTCTAATATTCTGCTATTCTTCTACTTCTTATTCTGGAGTTTTAATTTTTTTTCTGACTCTCGAAAGGTCATGATTTTTCATATAAGACACACAAAATATTTCATCATACTGCATTTTTTTACTATTAATAAAGGTGCTTCCTCTCATTTTTAAACCACATTTTTTCTAATATTCTGCTATTCTTCTACTTCTTATTCTGGAGTTTTAATTTTTTTCTATCTGAATTATTGTTGTTGAATGAGTTCAGAGTTTATCATAAAATGTGGTACCACTATTCTGTAGAAGTAACTCATTCTATCCTAAGATGGTTTATTCCATAACCTCGAGTATTCGGGGGGAAATATAATTTTTATGATCAAATGTGCCGATCATGCTTCTGAAAAAAGTGTACCAATATAATAGCTTATGCAATGGGACGTAGTTGGTTTATAGGGGCTTTGACGAGAATCTTATACATGAAGAAAAAACAACAGGTCAATATTCTACAAACCAGATGTTTACTCCAACAATATAACTATAACAACCCCTTCCCCTTTTTAAACAGATATTGCTTACGACTTGAAACGTGTGCTGGAGAACAACGTACTCGAGTTATACTATTTAAAATGGAAAAATATTCACTAGGGTTCAGCGTGCAAGACTACATAGAATCTATCTTAGTAAAAATTTGATCGCTATTTATACCTAAAAACACTAACACCCAATGGACTCTGCCGCATAGGTATGTTGTCTTATTAATCCTAACTTTTACACTTATATTATTGTCATTCTTCATAACTAAAAAAAGAAGAAAGAATTACACGATTACATATACATACAAATTGATGATTCCTTTCGTTTTATACATTTGGTTTGTTTTGAAGGAAAATGTGTCGATCATATTGCTAAGAAAATTGGACCCCGTAAATAGTTTATGCGATGGGAAAAGGTTGACTTTACGAGGCTTTGACCAGAATGTCAAAGGTCAATATGCCACAAACCAGGTGTTTACTTCGACAATACGACAATCACACCCCTATGGGTCTGCAAAAATTGATTCGACCGATAAACTGAAGTTAAAAAAGTATTACTACTTTATTGCTATAGGGTTATTGGGTGAACGATTTCTTAATGAATTTTTAAAAAGAATTATCGGGTTATCGGTTCGGCATTGATTTTAGATATTCAGTTATTGGGTAAATCGATAACCATTAAGAGTTTAGACTATAGTAAATTAATACTTTTAAATATACATATATATTAGTAAATATTAATCTCAATATCTTAATAGTTATGTAATTTTCATTTAGAAATCAATGCATACTCCATTGTGACTTAGAGATCACAACTTTACATTATATAATTCGGGAAAATCTAAATAAGAATTAAATTCCTACTTATTTGTCTTTGTGTTACACATGAATAGTTTTTTCATGTTTATTGTTACTATTTTTATTTTATGAGCTTTTGTAAAATTACATTATTTTCTGGTAATATCTAATTTATTAGAGAAGTCATATATTTGTTTATAAGTATATTCTTATTGGTTAAATCGAAAGCTAAAATGTTAAAGACCAAAACCGATAAAGAATTAAAATATTCTAAAGGTCAAAGGATAAAGGTCAAAGAATATCCAATGTAGGAGTATACCTACACTGGCATGTTTTCTCACATGTAAATAATGAAAATTATAATGGACGAATTCTTAGGTTTTGAGGAAGAGGAGACAATATGAAAAACACAAGACATCTACAACTGAAGACATTACGTTTGTGTATTAAAGTTATTCAAATACATGGTACACTTAATTTAAAATATTAAAAGGAAATATACAGTTCATTACATGACATACCTTAGAGGACAAACTGTTAAATTATGCACAATTACTTACTAATAAATTGCTCAATAACAATTTTCGAATATGACGTTCGTTACAACATGCTTAACAAGCAAGAAGGCAAATAGATTGACCATTCACTTTGAATGACGTAGTTTATTATTAAAAAACATATTGATATGTGGAAAGACTAAAACAGACGTAAAAGATAAAATATCTCGTGAATAGGTATCTCAGGACTTAACCTACACGTGCAATGCATCTAATTCATATAAAAATATAAAAACATCAACTCCTAAATTGAATGATGAATTTATATAACACCCCCAATTAAAAGTACTCAATTTATTTTATTAATTTAATTATTTGTATTATGTTAAATGTAGATACCATTACATATTAATGTTTCTGATTTTCTCAACGAGATGTGACTTGTGTAAAGCGTTGCGACATTTTTGACGGGTTTTGGCATTTTCGACGAGTTGTGACTTTACCGAAGGGTTGTGCCTTTTTCTGATGAGTGGTAACTTTTTCGAAAAAAGTTGTGACTTTTCTGACAAGGAAAAATTTAGCACGTATTCATAATACTATTTGTTAGCTGTAGATAGTGTTTTCTTCACACTTTTACACTACGATTTTTGAATATTTTCTACTCTACTTTTTAAAACTCTACGGTTATTTTAAACAATTGATTAAGTTCAAAATCCAAAAGCTATTTGAGGTACCAAATAATAAAGAGTTGGTGAATAAATTGTAGCAAATAATCAATAAATGATTTCCATGAGTTAATCAGTGAAAAAAATTTGTGCGAAAGACAATAATAATAAATAAATATGAAAACTTTCACACGACTTAGGTAAGATATTTCTTCTTTGATTTTTTACTTCTTAGAATCTTACCCTCAAATGAAGCAGTTTCTTTTTTATTTTGCTAAAACGGGCATCAATGTTGTCTATGAATCATTAGTTTTGATGTGAATCCACTATTTCAAAAGTAGATTTTTACTTCCACTTATAATATGATAATATAGACATGATAAATATTTATTTTTAATAGATATGTAAGTAAAATTGAATGAAGAAAGTAAAATTTGGTGATAGGAGATTTAATCAAATGAAACAAAAGATATAGTGGATTTAGAATGAAAATATATTTTAGTCTTTCTTCTTAATATTCCATAAATCTTTTTTGCTATTATTTTTTATGAGAAAATATTATGTCACAAGATACACTCTGTTTTAGCTATATAAAAATAGATAAGAAAATAGTGATTGACCATAAAATAATCTTAATTCAAATTAAAGATTCTAAAAAACAATAGTTTAAATTTAATTCATCTAATTAATTTTTACGATTGAAAAAGTTTAATATATTATATCATAATAAAACTTCTATTACATTCTAGATACTTTCATTAAACAACAACTATATGATATGTATGCGGCAGAAAAAGGAGAATACTACAATTCTACAAAAATAAGTAGAAACTTAAAGAAATAAAATATATTTCACCAAAGGTGATGTTGTTCATATATTAAATTAAATTATGATACTAAAATATATATGTATATCTAAATGAAAGAATTTTTCGAGCTAAATAATTGACATACACTCAATCCTCAGTTTAACCAACATTCATTATAACAATCAAGAACCTTTTTTGTTTAGAACAACCTCTCGATAGACTTACTCAGATATTAATTTATAAAAGATAGATGAATTATAAATATAAAATATCGAAATATTTATTGTAATCCTTACTAATGTCATAAACATACTAAATTTCAAGTATAAAAATTTAAGAGAAAATTTATAATCAAATGGTGTCCATTATTTATGTTCAGAGCCTCAAGATGAAAGACTATTGGTGACAATAATTGTATTGATATTAATTTCAAATTTTGTTGGTTAGATTTGTTTACAAAGTTTAGTGAAATAAATAATAATAATACTAAAAATGTCACCTTCACCCCATATTTAATGTTTGAATGTATTTTGAAATGTTTCAATAATATCTCATCATTTTGATCTCAAAATACATGTAACTCTATGAGAATCTTTATTAATAATTTTAAAGCATTTGTCATTGTTCTTTAAATTATAATTTACTAAAAAGAATTAATTTACTCAAATTTATTCTATTTTAAATCATCGTATAATATATGTAGGATACACACGTGCAACGCCATTGCCGTAAAACTAGTTAATTGAAGAAAGAAAAGAACAAAAGTGATAATAGTAATTTCGATAATAGAACATATAGCTTAAATGGTGATAAAAAAATATGGCAACGATTATAACAACAATAGCGATAAATAGTCGTAGTAGTAAATTGTTGATGTGAAAAAGGATAATTTGATACGTTATTAAATTATAAGGTTGAAATAATAAATTAGATGAAAGAAAGGTCAAAATTGGGCGTCAACATTTTGTTAGAGATTTTTGGCAAAGAAGTTGACGTATTAGTCAATTTTGACCTGACCAAAACATAAGACCTCGGAGGCAAGAAAATATATGGGCACGAGAGAAATGATGAGGTAGAGAATTTTGAAAATAAGGGTATGTGGGCTAACGAAGTGTTCCCAAAGTTAAATTATGATGGTACTTGGCACTATGAATGAGGAGAGTATTTGAGGGTGAAGTTTGAGGTAGACCCTGAACCTTTCTTGGAGTTTGACTCCAACAAATTGCTCTAGCTCACATATTTGAAATAGTTCCATGTTATACTAAAGCTTCTGCGGAACTCAAACATTCCAAGGTAATTATTAAATAATGTTAATATAAAGGAAGGTTCAACAAATATATTGGAAATAACACTCATGGGTGTGACATTTCAAAATGCATAAAATGCATTCTTGCAAGTCTAAATGGTGTTATAAAATCATACAAAATTTATGGAAAAAGGTTTTAAGGACGAGGATTCATGAACAATGGTGCTTTTGGTGATGATTAATGAAAATGAGGACTTAACCGAATAAAATATTGTTATGAGGCTTTTACCCAAATGATTTAACAATTGGACTTTTTAAGCCTGGTGATTATGAAAATGAAGTCTTTGAACGCAATGCATTCTAGTAAAGGATTTGTGCAGTATATTTGAAAGCATTTGTGCAATGTATTCGAAAGCGATTGAAATCCATCTAGATTTTTTTAAGTACTTGAAGGCATTTGTTTATTTTATTTCAAAATATGAATTTATGCGAAATATATGAGGCATTTGCACAGTGCATTTGAAAATATCTAGAATTATTTGTGCAGTGAGCTTGGAAATATTTGAAAACATATATGTGGAATATCATAAAGCATTTGTGTGGTGCATTGGAAAATATTTCGAAGCATTTCGGTTGTTTGTTTGAAATTATTTGAAAGTATTTATGTAGTGCATTTAAAGATATTTATGCATAGACAAAACCATTTGAAATGCATATAAAATATTTGTTTATCAACACAATTTGAAATTTTTTAAAGCTTTACTCTATGTTTCAAAACATAGATTTATAAGTTATTGAAAACATTTGACATATAGTCTTTTCGATGCTATAGACGTTACTGATCTCTCAGCGTCTTCTAATTGTGAAAAATTTGCACTCAAATTTTGTTTCATAAGTTCTTGGGGAGCTATACTACAAAAAACACGCAAGTTATCTATAATAAAACTGTGGTAAAGGGTACTACAACCGTGGCTAACACGGCTTGGCCACAGAAACAGAGCCACAAGTAGTAGTGTGCCCATAACGGGCAACAATAGTAAATTAGCCATGTTTTCTGCACTCATAATTGTTAGAAAATTATATGCTCAACGGAAGCAAACCATAATCATACAACTTACATAAATAATAGAGAGCACATTGTTTGTGATAAAACAAGCAAAGTACAATCATATTTGAGCATATTAACTAATCTGAAATATAATTCAAGAATTATCTATTGAAGCGTGAGCAGATATATTCAACTGAATCCAAAAGGTACTCTAAAATATAGACCGTTCAAGTGAATCCATAAGCTAGTCCACAAATTGGACAACAGTTATGCGGTCTTGTACAATGATCCCAAGTACACTTTCGAACTCTCAATACTCTGGCGGGCAAGTATCATACCGAAAACATAACTTCATTCAAGATTTAGAAGATTCCCTATTTATACAAAATTAATCCTAGTCGAATGAGAAGGAATACCATGTCTTTCCTTAGAATGGAAAGACATGTACATCTCCCTTTCCTTAGAAAAGAAAAGGTCATGTCCTTCTCCCTTTCCATAGAATATAAAAAGTGATATACATATCCCTTGCCTTAGAACAATGAAAAATATATACATCTCCATTTCCTTAGAATAGAGCATGGTAGGGACCACAAAATTAATTATCGAGGCTTAGTATTATTGAAATAATTAAAAATAATTAATTTAAATTATTTTATCATAATAAATTACAAATCATTCCACTAGAAATTTGTAATTGCACTCCTCATATTATATTTAAAAATTTCCCATTAAAAACATTTTTAATCATCCATGTTAAGATAACAAACACTAATCAATAAATTAAATTACTGATTAACTTAATTTAAAAATAAATTTCCTTTAGAGAATTGTTCAACTTATTTTATATGCCAGATTCATAAATTCTTTTAGAGTGTTTGATAGGATAAAAAACTTTAAATCTTCTCAAAAAGGCATATCATCAATCTGTACATCGAGACATGAATTTTGTCAACTAACTTATTATTTTACCAATATATATTATCATCATCAAATCTACGAGGAATATTGACCCATATCAGAATCTCACCTTTTAATAAATCAAAACTATAATTAACTTATATAGACCATAAGTTTTATAAGGATTAAGAATACAAGTACATTTAATAGTTTAGGGAGTATGCTTTTGTTAGTCAATCTAAAACAACTATCTGTACTTGATCGCGTTCAATATATACAAAAGACACTAGCACAAGATGCTTGAACTATACCATTCTCATAATAAAGATAAATTACATATAATAATGTGCTAAAATTGTATCTATGACATGTGAAATCCCATCTAAGATTGTGAAAAAAAGCTTTTACTTATAAGAACCAATGATTTAATGCTTTGTGTATAAGCTCAAAGTCTATACTCTAAAAAATATACTATATAAGTAAACATAAATGATATACAAATATTTGATCTATTCGTATAAGTAAATATTATATATGAACATGTGGTTAATAGTATATATCCCCACAATCTCCCACTTAATCTTTTGACCATTATTGTTGTTACAATGTACTATATCAAAATGCATGGTTCCTAGTATATACCCTAACAATCTCCAACAAAGATACTTAATCAAGAAAAATTTTAGAATAATATTTCTAAATACATGATTAAAAGTATATACTTTAACAATCTCCCACTTAGAATGTTAACAATGCATTTACAACTTTCACAGATGTTCTTTTTATATTTCATTTCAAAACAATCTTACCAAGTTGAATTCTAATATGATATCGTCTAATAATGCTGAGTCGTAACTTATTTTTGTTATATTATATCTTCAGAGGTCCTATCATGAAACCTTTCAAAAGTATACTTCTGTACCAGAGTTCTATCATAAAATTCCTCTTAAACTGTCACGACCCAAAACGGGCCGCGAGTGGCACCCACATTTAACCTACTATGTGAGCGAACCAACCAATCTAAACCCCAATATTTCAACCATAAATAACAAAATATAATGCGGAAGACTTTAACTCATTAATGAAAATCGATTAAATACCTTATAAAAACTCAATACTATTTATTCCCAAAACCTGGAAGTCATCACCACAAGAACATCTATCCTCAAATTACTAATCTAAGAGTATCTAAGAAGCTAAAATAAGTAAAAAGCTAGTCCATGCCGGAATCTCAAGGCATCAAGACATGAAGTAGATGATCCAGTCCAAGCTAGAAGCATTAGCTCACCCTGAGATCCGACTTGATGAAGACTGGCTAGAGTTGCGGTTGAGTTGAAGACGATGGCACGTTTGTTGCACTCCACAAATAACAAAGAAAAACAATTACAAGTAGGGGTCAGTACAAAACACGGGTACTGAGTAGGTATCATCGGTCAACTCAAAATAGAAAACAGTATATATCAGATAATAACATAAAATCAACTAATATTCTCAACAGGTGATAGCAACAAGTATAAGAATCATTTACAATATCACCAACCACATCTATGAGGACTCAAGCCTCCACACCATACTCTTTTGGGAAACATGTTCTTTAGATTGAGTATATTAACATATTTCAAGATTCATTATCTTTATTCCTCTTGTGTCGGTACGTGACACTCCGCTCCACTACTACTATCCTGGTGTCGGAACGTGACACTCCGATCCATATACTATCCTGGTGTCGGAACGTGACACCCCGATCCATATACTATCCTTGTGTCGGAACGTGACACCCGATCCATATACTATCCTGGTGTCGGAACGTGACACTCCGATCCATATACTATCCTGGTGCCGGAACGTGACACCCGATCCATATACTATCCTGGTGTCGGAACGTGACACTCCGATCCATATACTATCCTGGTGCCGGAACGTGACACCCGATCCATATACTATCCTGGTGTCGGAACGTGACACTCCGATCCATATACTATCCTGGTGCCGGAACGTGACACCCGATCCATATACTATCCTGGTGTCGGAACGTGACACTCCGATCCATATACTATCCTGGTGCCGGAACGTGACACCCGATCCATATACTATCCTGGTGTCGGAACGTGACACTCCGATCCATATACTATCCTGGTGCCGGAACGTGACACCCGATCCATATACTATCCTGGTGTCGGAACGTGACACTCCGATCCATATACTATCCTGGTGCCGGAACGTGACACCCGATCCATATACTATCCTGGTGTCGGAACGTGACACTCCGATCCATATACTATCCTGGTGCCGGAACGTGACACCCGATCCATATACTATCCTGGTGTCGGAACGTGACACTCCGATCCATATACTATCCTGGTGCCGGAACGTGACACCCGATCCATATACTATCCTGGTGTCGGAACGTGACACTCCGATCCATATACTATCCTGGTGCCGGAACGTGACACCCGATCCATATACTATCCTGGTGTCGGAACGTGACACTCCGATCCATATACTATCCTGGTGCCGGAACGTGACACCCGATCCATATACTATCCTGGTGTCGGAACGTGACACTCCGATCCATATACTATCCTGGTGCCGGAACGTGACACCCGATCCATATACTATCCTGGTGTCGGAACGTGACACTCCGATCCATATACTATCCTGGTGCCGGAACGTGACACCCGATCCATATACTATCCTGGTGTCGGAACGTGACACTCCGATCCATATATATATTCTATCCTGGTGCCGGAACGTGACACCCGATCCACATTTATTCTATCCTGGTGTCGGAACGTGACACTCCGATCCATATATATATTCTATCCTGGTGCCGGAACGTGACACCCGATCCACATTTATTCTATCCTGGTGTCGGAACGTGACACCCCATCCCCTAATCTCATTACTTTAGTTCATCAAGCCTTCTTTTATACCAAGGCATCATCAATAACAAAGTAAAATTAGGGTTCAAGATTCAATAGCCTCATCATGCTAGTTTCATCACAATTATATATATAAAATCACATCATGCATGCACACAATTAAGCATATAGAAGACTTTATAATACTACCCAACACATATCATTCGCTATTAAGAGTTTACTACGAATAGCATAAACCATAACCTACCTCCACCGAAGATTCGTGATCAAGCAAGCAAATTCCCCAAAGCTTGTGTTTTCTCTTCGTTCGTTTCTCTCTTTCTCGTTCGACCCTCTCTCTCTCTTTGTTCTTTCTATTTTTCTTATTCAAACCCTCTTTCTTTTACCCTAATTAGCATATAATTAAGTATAAAGATGGCAATAATATCCACTAATTAACTTAAGGTTACCTCTTTTAACCCCCAAGTAATTAGACTTATTAACATTAACCCACTAACTTTATAATTAAAGCAGGAATAGTCCAAAACGCCCCTTAAATTACTTAACAGAAATCCGACCCAGCCTGGGATTACGCAGCCTGTGACGGCCCGTCGTGCCTGCGACGGTCCGTCCTGCTGCTTCCGTCACAAAGTTCAGAGACTCAATTTCCTTGAAGAGTCTGTGACGGTCCGTCGTGCCCACGACGGTCCGTCCTGCCATGTCGTCACGAAGTTCAGAGAGTCGATTTCAGTACCCAAATTTCAGAATTCTAAGTGTTTTGGAACGAGACCCCCTCGACGGCCCGTCGTGCCCATGACGGTCCGTCGTGGGTTCCGTCGACTCAGACAGTTTTTCCAGAAATAAAATCTGCTGCTCAAAACGACTAAACAGGTCGTTACAATAGATACCAATTTACCCATCGTTCGTCCTCGAACGATCAAAAAAAAATGAGGGAAGGGTAATTGTCTCAACATTTCTTTCAAAATGTTAGTACCCCGGATCTCATATCAAAAGTACCAAACCAATCAACTGGAGGTCTACACCTCCTCTCATACAATGCCTCAATAGGCCATGTCAATACTCTTACGACAACTTTTATTGTATGTAGCTCAACTTACCACAAAAATTTTCTCAAGTAGACTATTCAACAGACATATTCACCAACTAGATCTTGGCGCAACCATCATGACAAATATTATCTAACATAACCACGATAAAATTTTGAAGAAAAAGTGGCTACAACCAGAAGTGGACTTTAACCAACTACCACACACTCATAATGCACAAACCATCACAGATCTTATAAGGATTTTCTTTTCACGACACAATCTCATCACAAGCTTAAGTGATGAAACTGTTAGCTTTAGACATGGATTACTCATCAAGGGATAATCAACTTATCTGACCCAAGGAAGAATAATATCAAGTAAACACAAACAAGGGATACATTTCAAAATGCAGAACCTCTAACATTACTCATAGGCAATTGTAACTCTTCATAGAAGCTCTTATATAGATTCTCATAAGCAAGTTTGTGCGTATAGAACTACTGATATACTTTAGTTATTCCAAACAACACCAATTCCGTCATAACTAAAATACCAAGTTTGCCCAAGGAACACTATGAAGAGGATACAAGAGGATCTTTACATCCGATTCACCACAAGAAATCAACCCATAGATATGAAAACACGAGTGGACATAGAAAATGAATCATACTCTAAATCACACCCGAAATGAAGTAGTTGTTCACGTGAGTGTGTATATAACCAAGGTCGAATAGCTTCAGATATATATATATATATATATATATATTTTTCTCTCGATAGTTTCCATATCAAACATCTTCATTCATCTGACTCTATCTCTTTGATTTCCTAGCTACCCACAATCACCAATTTAGTCCCTATTATAATTGCACGCATACTTACTTTATTGAACCATACATCCAATGAAGTCGACACTTTTGGTATTAACAAAACATCATAACCACACCGATCATCTACCTTACTCCAAAACCACCATTAGTATCAAAGTACTCTTATAAAATATATGTTCAAACTATGTCTATTTCTCTTTCTATTTAAGCATTTCATGACAATTACGAGTTCCAAGCAAGGCTACACATTATTTAAAATTTGATAGTACCTTTCCATTATGATAACTATTAAATCAAACCTCAAGTCAACCTCACACCACTTCCACATATCATGCTTTAGCTACCTTCTAAACCATCACATACCTCATGCCAACACTTAGAAAGTTTCTTGGTCATTCAAATTTTTATGTACCCTATTAGCTCATAACCTTTATTCACCATTAAATATCTATGTAACACATCATAATATTCTATGTAATCCCATCAACAGAGTAGTATTATTCCAACTCTAAATTCTTAATAACCATGTAGAATTATATTACACCTTATGCATCATTCTTAAGTCATCTATCCAAATTTGAGAAATCTAACCCCATGTAGAATACTAAATTCTTCATGCCTCATTGTTTGCAATCCAATTCAAAACTCAATCTTTATAAAAGTCGATGATAAGTTCTAGTAGGTCTATATCAAAATACTTCACCTCTCACAGTCATATCTAAACTCATACGCAAAAATCAATACAACTATCAACTACACCCCATGGGTTTATACAAGAGGTATTATTCCTTCACTTTTCTCAAATTCTTTCTATGGTGCAAAATTCTAATATATTGACCCTTCAATATATCAAACTCTTGTTTCCCTAGCTTGCTTAGTGATCTCATGTCTTACCAATAACCCATGATATTTTACTTCACACCCTAAATCAAAACTCTGAGGGTAAACCCGTCTTTAGATCCTTTAACAATCAAAATAACAAACTTTATGGTCCAAAACATGCATAAACTCTTTCACATGCTCAATACCGATGCAATCAATCATTTCTCATCTTACTAATTCATACCTTGACAAAATATATCACCATAAATCCAGACTTATAACAAAAAAGTTTTTTTGAATTGTAAGTACAACTGTGTAATACAATGCCCTTATATATCCATGTTTGCTTATACTTTGAAGATTTTTATGAATTACTGTATGTTATCTTATCATCAACCTTACCATATCCTACGCTAAAAATCTAAACCCTACTAATTACTATATTCAACACTACCACAAAGCTTATCATCCCACTCAAGCTGAACGCGTGTACACTTCTCTCTTAAAATTTACCCAATAACTTTTAACCAAGCTGATTAACCTGTTATGCTATTACCTTACCAAAACAAAATAGGTAAAATTATGCATTTCTGAACCCAATTCTCAACCCCTTCGAAGATTCATTTTTAGTTCTTACAATCAGAGAAAATTTTCCTTCTCTCACTTATTTTCTTAAGGCTACACATCCCACAAGTTTTATCTTATTTTAATTATGATTCTAGCTCCTTTAAATTCTATTCGAGCGTTGACCCAACATCTCTTAAAACTTGTCATACACCCACATTACTCACAAAATAGTAGAAAATCACAACCTTAGATACTCGCAGGTCTTTATTACATAAAAAATTTATTTCACCAACAAATCCTAATCATATAACTTCATCCCAATTATATTTTCTCACGAATTTTTATTTTCCATCATGCTCAGCTAACCCTTTTATCACCATGAAGTGAACCTTTTCCTCGATCTAACACCTTAAACTTAGGTATACTAATCAAATTCAAGGGATTAACCCAATTTATATGCACTTTCTTGCTAAATATTCAATTTACTTCACCCAAGTACACCCACTAGGACTTTCTTTCCCTATAAGTTTGTCATTTTAGTATCAATCTACCTTTTGAAGCTTAAGATAAAATCGTCAGTACTCATTCAGAACCCTCAAGATACATTTCACAACCTAATGTATTAATATTGTACCAAAGATCCATCACTAAAATTTCCCTTTAAAATAATGCTCAATCTAAGTTGCTGTAGTAATAAACTAGTTGGTTTCTCAAATGTGAATGCAACACTAAATCTTATTATCTGACCATGTCGTACAACTTGTAACTCCTTTAGTAATTAGTATTCATACTTAACAATCGACATACTTATTTCCACATAACTCTAGTACTGCCACACCGTTAAAATCCGTTAGATACCTTACTAGAACACATCATACCTGTCCATAATATCGCACCCAAATAGCCCACATATTTCTACCCATTGAATAATTGCAAAACATTATCGAATATGTTCTCTCTCTAGACCAAAAAATTTGTTTTACTTCTTAGATCAATTCAATAACAAAATAACACACTTCCTAACTCTAACCAAGTAAACATCGATGACTTTCTCTACTATACCCTCAGTCTATGAAGTCATAATAGTGTCTTTATTAACCGACACTCGATATGAGACTACCACCACATTTTGTGATCGAGAAAATATATCTATTACTAAGGACATATTTCTTTTCTTTTTGTTGTTGCTATTTCGACTTCAAATACTCTAATAGTACCCATATTTGAAGTAGAGTGAAGAAGTTCAGATACCAATTTGTATCACCTAGATACCAATTGGATTCAAGTAGTAGCACGAAAGAAAAAAAGAATGAAATTTTCCTAAAGTCCTATAGCCTCTCAAAGAAAAGTAAAGGCGTCCCCCTACCGTTCCTTAAGACTCTACTAGACTCGTTCTTGTGTGAAGAGACCAACGAACCTAATGCTCTGATACCAAGTTTGTCACGACCCAAAACGGGCCGCGAGTGGCACCCACACTTAACCTACTATGAGAGCGAACCAACCAATCTAAACCCCAACATTTCAACCATAAATAACAAAATATAATGCGGAAGACTTTAACTCATTAATGAAAATCGATTAAGTAACTTATAAAAACTCAATACTATTTATTCCCAAAACCTGGAAGTCATCACCACAAGAACATCTATCCTCAAATTACTAATCTAAGAGTATCTAAGAAGCTAAAATAAGTAAAAAGCTAGTCCATGCCGGAATCTCAAGGCATCAAGACATGAAGTAGATGATCCAGTCCAAGCTAGAAGCATTAGCTCACCCTGAATCCGACTTGATGAAGACTGGCTAGAGTTTCGGTTGAGTTGAAGACGATGGCACGTTTGTTGCACTCCACAAATAACAAAGAAAAACAATTACAAGTAGGGGTCAGTACAA
>NC_028648.1:20114585-20131926 GCF_001406875.1 Solanum pennellii | reverse complement strand
TTTTTTTTTCTTTTCTTTTTACAGATTATTTTTACCCTAATTATTATATGACTAATTACAAAAGAAATAGTAAAGTGACCCACAATAATTTTTAATGTTATTTTCTTTAACCACCAACTAAATAAGTTATTAAAACTACCCCATTATTTCTATAATTGTAGTTATGAATGGTCTAAAATACCTATTTAAATTATATTGAAATAGTATATTATGAAATAAAAAGCTCTAATATTTAAAACGACTAAATGGGTCGTCACATAAACATACGAAAACATTAAATCTTTTTCTGGATTCTCCCACTACTACGAAGTGTTTAGTGATACTTTCATGTTCTTGAGTCTTAAATTTTCCTCAAAACCTTTCGGTAATGAAATATTAATAACTTCTCCATGTAGTTTATTTGAATTTACCCGACATCATTTTCACTATTTTTGGTAATATTATTGTCATGTCTAGTAAAACACCCATATGTAAATGCAATGGAACGTCAATTATGACATAACATTTAGATGTTCTTGAGTGTCTGAATTTACAATTGACTCATTTTTTATTTCTTTGTTCAGTTACTGTAAAACTAGTTTACTTCTAGGAACATGAATTGCGAAATAGTCATTTTTCAGAAATCTTACGGTTGTCTTAACAATTGCCTTATTTTCTGTAGGACAATAGAATAAATCTTCGTTTATTCTTTTTGGATATCCAATTAATACACACATTTCATTCTCGACTGGAAAGAAATTGAATTTAAATGTGATGTGTAGTTCTTGGATATGTTATTAATTTTATTATCTTAATAATAGTCTGTATCATTTCCCTAATAAACCAATATATTATTGAGTGTTAGGTATAGACAATTTAAATGCAATTATTTTATCAGATAAATTACTTATCAACTGTGTAGAAAGGTATATGTAACTACAATCACAATGTAATGACATTATATATTTTTTATGATGCTATTTTCATTTGTCTTAACATATTTTGAGCTTATCATGACCTTCATACTTGCATCATCAAGAATGTATTTTCATATCATGAGTAAATTTTTGAAAATCTAAGAATATTCAATTTACCTATATCCTGAATGACCATTTACCGCCTTACTTATCACTACCTTTATTTCCTTTTTAAGAGGAAAGGTCTCGTAGTTAATTTTTTCTAAACATGTCTCACATCTTAGTAGTGACTTCACTCTCAATGAACTGTTATGTGTATTTTAAAAACAATTTTAATGTTCTCTATGGAACAAATGATGCAGACGCTAGTGTATATATTCGTTTCATTCAACTTAAAATATATTTTCTTTTATGAGATAGATTAATATATAATTCATGAGAAAAATATATTCATGCATCAAAATATATAATAAGAGATAACATATTTATCAAACTCACAAGAGTTACGACTAATATATATTGAGTGTCCATATATTATTGAGCAAGATATCGAAAATAATTTCATATAACAAGAACATATAATGCAATTTTTAATCAATATCTTATCTCTATCGGAAAAAATACTTGAGTAGGATTAATTGTGTCCTTAAATTCTATTGAAAATTTGAGATATATTACATTAAATAGATCATAATATGTGGAAGAATCATAAATAACTCAATTCATTGCTAATTTGTACATATATTCATGCATCTTGAATAGCTAATCGAAGGGAGTGGAGAACTATTATGCAATACACATGTACAATTACTGATTATTCCCTCCATAAACTTATATAGACCTAACTCAGATGGAGATGCTACTGTTAGATTAATTCAAGCAAAAAACACCCTACTTACATTAATCCAATCACATATTACTTATTTAAGGAGAGGTAATACAAATTATGAATGTGACATCACTAAAATGAAATACGTTAAACTAGAGCTTCTCATGTGTCTCATGAGTTAGTATATAAAGTTTGGTGATGTTTGGAGGTCAAACGTCCATGACGTTTGAAAGATGTGCCTTGGATTGTGCTTGTGTGTCCTCCTGTGTTTTGACAAGTTTTACGTGTTCGTTATGGTTGAAAATTATTTGATGGGACCCGAATACCTATATGGACATGTGTAGGGGTTTAATGTAAGTGTACTATTCCACCTAGGACCCACAAAGGGTCCTAGAAGAGGACCCCATCTCTTTGGTAGGAAGCTTCCAAGCAGTGGCAAACGACAATCACAAGGGACGGACCGTTGGTCAAAAAAAGGTCCGTCGACCTTGGGCGTCGATTGAACCTGAAAAGTATTCAAGGCATGAACATGGAGGGGATCATACCAAAACGAAGGACCCCCATCAAAGGGATGTTGACTGGGCGGTGGTCCGCCGTTGAAGGGTCATAGGTGGTGCTTATAAAGCTGTCAAAAATTCTGCAAAGCTTGGAGTGTTTGGTAAATTCACCCCAAGTCTTTTATGAAACATGAGTGATAATTTTAGGGTATTTTAGGTATATTAAGATGGTTCAAATACTGAGACCTAAATTGAGACTTCATTTTCAAAAACCCAAAACACCTCCCTCAAGAAAGACTCTCTCAAACTCCATAGAAGCTAGAACTCAAGGAAGGTCTAGAAGGGCTGGTGGTGGACGTTTTATTCATCAAATTTTCGTGGTTTTATTCTCATTTAGGTATGGTATTCATCCTTGAACCTTCTTTCATTCATGGAGCCACTTCAAAGAGAATTCATAAAGGGTTTCAAACTTCAAACTTCTTTATTCATTGACTCTAAGTAAGGGTCTTTGCATGAAAATGTTTTAATGATTAAGATGAGTTTTTGTTAGAGTTGAATGATGATTTTAGTGTCAAAACCCAATGAAACCATTTTAATGGTTTTTATAAATTTTCAGCTTATAAAGTGGGTTTAACGAGCATGATTAGAAAATATGAAAGTTATGGTTTCCTTATGGTCATATTGTTATTTAGTTACTTCCCTAAGGGATATTTTATGATAAACTACTGGAAAAATTGTGAATAGGTGATGAAATATTGGATGAATTGTAATGCTCTTAAGTAGTATGATCCATCTTTTGTGCCAGTGATTACTTGAAGTATATGAATATGAATTTACATGTGCATTGTGAATAGGTCCATGAAGGCATAGTATATGAAGTAAAATGATAATGATGATGTTCTTGTTAATGTGTCTTATGAAGCTTGTTATGTATGATTTGTAGTGACTATGTCTATGTGAAGTATATGTTTATGTTAAGTATGCTAATGTGTGTAATATGATGAATGAAGATGTAAGCATATTTAGAAGTCAATATTATGAAAATGCTGATTATGTGAAAGATGTGCTCACGTGTACACACACACACTCACACATTTAATGAATTCATGAATCTAAAGAATGTGAATTAAAGGGAGTTTTTTTGTGAACACTCGTTGTGAGTTGAGATGTACTTTTAAGTAGCAACCTAACTATTTGCAAGAGCTTTCTAAGATAGGGTGAAGGTTGGATACCCTTCGTGAGTTGAGATTTGGTGTTCCAATGTAACCTTTGGGGATAAGTACCCTTCATGTGTTGAGATGTGGTGTTAATTAGCTATCCCTTAACCTATAGTAAATGAATGTTGAAGACTTAGTGAGGGATTTATGCTTACCACCGAGAGGATATGAAGCAGAGGTGATTAGTGGTTGTGAGTAGTTATATTGTACCTAATGTACCTCTTGAGATGAGTACTCCTCGTGAGTAGAGAGTAAGTTACTTAGAAGCAATCTCCTTATCCCTTAATTATGTGTCCTGCCAAAAGATTGACCCTACCATAGGGAAGTGGGGATCCCTCATCCGATAGGGGCTAATATAAAGATTCCGTGTCTAGATCTCATGATCTATGTCGGTTAAAGTCATCCCCCACAAAAGAATGTAACGAACTAAGTCTCCTAAAGAGTGTACTACTTAGGGTATGTCATGGTATGGGAAGTTATTTATTCATTACACAAGTAGCCACTTGAAAGGGGAGTCTTGGTGTGTCTTTACATGTAATGAATGAATGTGTCATAATGAAATGAAAGTGAAGACATGTGATTTAATATCTAATGTTAAGAAATCATGTTAAAATTATATCTTGTATAATGAGGTTAATTAATTACTAATGTGGCGTACCTAATCTCAATTGTGATGGCTTATACTTGATGATGCTATTCAATTGAAGTATTAGTTGTGATTAGATTATATAGGTGATGGTATGATGAATGCAATTGAAATGTGTTGACTATATGGTTTGTGAGATTATGATTAAGGTATGATGATATCAGGTTGATTGTGAATCACTTATATGTCTTACTATGACATGATTATGATAATGTGCTAATTTCACATATGAGTATTGTTTTGAAAGGAAGTTCTAATGAAACTCAAAATCATCTAATGATTATGATATACAAGGGGATAGTCCTTTATGACCTATACTAATCTATGATGATTTATAAAGGCTTAAAGACATTTAAAAAAGGGACTTTAGCTTAGCACTGAGTTAACTAGTTATGAGAGAGTGTCCCTACCTAATGTGGGAAGGTAGGTTCACAATGGTTCTCATGAGATAGAGATTACAATGCCATGGTGCATAGAGAGGGTCTCGAGCATGTCTACTAGTTCTTGAACTATGTTGCCCCCATAGGCATACTAGCTAGTGGATCCACCTAGAATTTTATGTTCATGTTTTATTACTACCTTGGCAAGTAGTCCACCTTTTTTAGGTCTAGGGTTTCATGACACCGGATTCCATATTTAGGTTATGTGGTCTATGTCGGTTAAGGCAATTGTTGTGGAAATTTAAAATGATGTAATAAAGTAAACACTAAATAGATTGACTTGAGTGTTTTACTTAGTCTAGGTAAGGGTATGATACTCTACCTATACATTTCACTAGTTGGCCGTGAGGAAAGTCCTAGGAGGATATTTCTGTTATCTTATGCAGTAATGATATGCATATGTTGACTTCACATGTTAATGAACTCATATGTGGTTAGTTTAACTTATGAAAATGTTATTGGTCTATTTTCATAAATATGATGATGATTAATCATGATGCTAAGTTATATGAATTTAGACATTACTTATAATCCTTTGTTTGATTTACTTGGTTGAGTGGGGATATGGGACTTCACTTGGTAACTGCACTTGTAAGCTTGCGGTTATGAATAAGGGTTTTGTATATGTTGTAATGCTATGAACTCAAATACATGGTTTGTTGTTATAACTTGATGTTGGAGGTGCATTGGTTATGGGTTCTAATATTCAACTACACATGTTAAATTGACTCTATTTGATGATGTTGGTCTTGTGTTGTATATGGTCTTGTATTAAGGGATATATGATCATTGTCTTATATGTGTTCTTGCTTGTGCATAATACATTTCAAAGTAACTTAGCATGGTTTTGAACAGATGTCCCTTTAAGCATGATTTCAAACATTATATGTTCATATGTTTCCATACTTAGTACAAGTGGATGTACTAACCCATTTCCTTTATATTTATACAACAATATAGGTTCGGGCCATTGAAGTTAGAAGAACGATTGCAAGACTACTTTGATATTCCCCAAGTGTTTTGTAGATCGTTACCATTTGAGGATGATGCCACTATCTAGATACTTGATGTTGTGATTGTCTAAAGACATTCATTTTCCTTTTCTTTCCTTTGAAGACTATAATTAAATAAGCCTATATTTGGCTTATGTTGGAATGAAGTATGGTCGATGCCAAACTGTAGTACTCCGGTTTAGATGGTTTAATATGAGACGATATATTAGGCTAAATTCCTATATTTTACGTACATTTTCTGAATGAGAATCCTATGGAAGCTTCATATGCAAGGAGTCTAAGTGAACTCAATATGTATATATGATTTGTAAAAGATAGGTCTATGTATACCTTAATGTGCATAAAAACATTAAATTTTTCTGCATTTTAATACCTAAGAAATGTAATGAAGAATTCTAAGAGTCTAGTCATCGTCCTTTCTGAGGACAACAACACCATTAACGTCTAGGTGGTTCTCCACGGTCATGATAGACTATGCCATGATTCTTGATATTCTACTTTAGTTTTTGGTAACTCAAATTGGATTGGCCTCCACAAAAGAGCCATTCATATATTCCATCTCTATTCTTTTCGCGTGCAAACACTGGCACTGTGCTTAAATCCTGCAAAAGAAAAGAAGACAGAACAATTCAATGGATGTATGGATTTCTTTAATAAATGTAGACACAAATATAATATTACCTTTAATATCGAGGGAACAAAAGGTATTTGAAAGGTGAAATTTTTTTGAAAGCATCCAATTGAATATTACTAGTGGGAGTTACATGAATTTCGTTACCGTTACCCATGGTGATTTTCTCACTCCTGGTGTAGTCATCTGAACTATCAAGTTGTTGTGAGTCAGTGGTCATATGAGGTAACACTCGAGAATCAAGAATCCATTGCATTTAAGCATAGTTTGCTTTATCTTCAATCTTGTTATGAGAGAAAGAACGACATACATTGACAATATGCCCATACAACCACATAACTATTATACTGGATGATGCACTAAGGAGGTGTATGTGTGCACCAATTTGTGTGAGTGGGTGATGCAGGTTGTCGTCTAGAGCTTTGAACACATAATGGTTGACCTCTCTTATGGTTGATTGTTGTAGAATTTGTTGGGGAATACCGTTGCGCCATAACAACACTTATGGTCGACGTTTCTTGTTGAGGCTCTTTATGTTGAAAGAGCTCTTTTTTAGAAGCTTGTTATACAATTCTTCATATTAAATAGGTGAATTTCATGCTGGGACAGCAACTTAAATTCAATTATACACATGTTCCAAAACACTACTATTTTTTCTCTAAGATTATCATATAGAATAAGAGATCATATAGTTTTAAGTTTGTCCGTAACATTCTCTAACTCTTGCAGATATGCAGTCATACCACGATAGTTTTTTGTAATTGTGGATAAGGGGTTGTGAATACCGAAATTCCATGTATGAGATTTTTTGGCATACAAGTGATGTAGTTCGTCCCACTCTTTAATGGAGGTCGAAGTGTTTGTGATTGCAGAGGTGATTGTTTGGTTGACTGATGCCATCAACGCATTCCTAATCAGCTGGTCCTGTCGTAACCATATTTTGTAATTAGGGTTAGGTACCTCTAAATAATTCTCTTGGACAGTATTAGAAGGCGCTGCCATAGTTAAATATACATAACCGTAAAGGTCGTGGCCTAGCATGTGAGATTATACCATACCCATTTAAATAAAACAATTGCTTGGACACTTAAGTTTATGGGTAGTCACGAGCCTGGGTTAAATTAAATCAGGTGGGTAGTTATAACTTCTCGTATCTCCTTATATCCAAGAATAAACTCATAAACTAAAATTTATCATTTTTGGAATGACTAGGAAAAATCAGGTAATTTCCTATGTTTAAGACGTAAGTTTTGATCATTTTCAAATACCATAAATTTAGCTCAGAATAAGTTAGAGCAAGTTCTTTTCATGGTTGGAAAGATCTTGTAAAGATATTTCTGAATCCTCTATGTTTGTAGGATTTTGATATCGTATAAGGGAGATATACCTTTCGAAAGTTTTGCTATTGTAGTGAGGAAAGTCCATTTCCGGATTTTAGTAAGGGTAAACTTTTCTTTTCACCCATCTATTTCCTAATTTGTTTTAACAATTTATTTGGGGTAAAAATAAGTTAGGGTTAAGAATAGAAAGGTTATTCTTAGATCTTGGAGAACAGAAAAGATAATAAGAAAGAAAAGATCAACAGTTCATCAAGAATGCCAAAATCTTCGAGAAGAATTCGTCGGGGGTGATTCCTATTAAGGTATGTGAGATCTTTTTGTGTTGGGTTAGTTCACTTACACAATAATTTGTTTAATTCAGCAAATTTTGAGCAGATTTAATGATGAAAAGTGAAATTCTTGAGGAACACTATTGAAGTATTGTTGGTTGAGTTGTTATATGCCTTAGGTTTATTTTGATTTGGTTACTGGGTTGTTTTTCGTATCTATTCAATTGGGTATTAAGGTTATTTGTGACCCTAAGTGATTGTAGAAACATTCTTGTTAGTTTATAAGGTATGGAGATAAAAAACGGATAAGAAAAGTTGAAACTCCCATCTACCAGGACCTGGGGCACCGAGCTTGCCAAAGCCCCTCAGTAGATACTTTGTCCGTCAGGCTCTAGCTCTCCAGGCCTCTTAGAGCGCCAAGGATGCCTGGAGACCCGTTCTTTCCCAATCTTTTCATACTAGTTCCTAAGTGATGTACCCACATTTCATAGTTGATTCCTACACTCTAAGGTACATCTAAACATCATGAAATCATCCATAAACATGAGATCATGAATTTAGGATCCATAATTCAATTCAAGGAAAGTTAAGATTCAAATCAAAGAAATTAAGCTTCAAGAAGAAAGTAAAAGTAAGTTCTTAAAAGTTTTCGAAAGTCTTAATGAAAGATTTTAACTTTATTTTTAGACTCAAGGTACAAGTTGAACATAGATTAATGAGTTGAGTAAAATTCTCTAAAGTTCTAAGGGAACTAAGTATTCCCTAAGATTTAAGTTGCAAGTTAAGCATTGAGTAAAGAGTTTAGTTCATTACTCAAAAGTTATAAGGGAACTAATCCCTAAGAGTTACAAATGTTTTCACATTTTTAGCATGAAAGGAGGCTAGACATCCAACAGAGCCTTTGGCTAGTTTAAGGTAAGAGGAAACTATGATTTCCAAGAGAGCTTTTAAAAGCTATGTTTGAGAAAATTACCTCAAACAAGAGAAGAAGTCTTTTTTAAAACATATGAGCTAAGTATTTTGGGAGTAGTATTGAGCACCGCTACGGGGACGCGAAATCATTTTAATTGAAGCCCTGAAAAAACATGTAGCCTGCATGGACAGATGAAGTGTCATACATTTTAGATGATTCCTTAATGATCTTTAGCATACACTAGTGGATCCACTTAGTAGTTTTGGTTTGATACTGACAGCAAGGTATAGGACGGTCATCTTACAATGTGAAGTAAGACGGTGTACCATCGCTTAGGATGATAGTGATGGTTTTTACAGAACTATAATTATTTCATATATAAGTAAAGTTGAGTTTGATATTGTACATTCTTTAACGAACTAAGTTATTTTTACTGTTTAAGAAAGCTTTAAATACATCGCATGCGTTTTGATTGCCTTATATATCTACATCAAGTTGAGTACTCATGAGTTGAGCCAAGGGAAGTTAATCTTATTATTTTCAACTTGTAAGTTGTTATTTAACATTCAAAATATCATAATCATACATTCAATGTATTGATGAAAACTGATCTTTATCGTCTTATGATGCAGACGCAGGTAATAAGGAAAAGCATCTTCCAGGGCTTCGTTAATCTAGTTCAGCATTTGTAGTCAGTGGTGAGCGTCCTTGCATTTTGAAGGACACTTTTATTCTTTTTCTAGTATTTCATTTATAGGATGTTGTGGAGTTTGTCCCAACATCCGTCTTTGTATTGTAGAGGCTTCATTGATAGTAAGATAGTCAGTTTGAGTCTCTTATTTTTGTATTCAGATTATTTTGTTATGAGACTTAAGTGCTAGTTTGGCAAAACTATTATTTCTTTAAATTATATCATGAGATTGTTTTATTTGAGTTAGGTTTTCCGCTGAGTTAAGTAAGTCGTAACAACGGTTCGCTCAAGACCAGCAATGGTCATAGAGTGCCGGCTTGCCGGCAACGTCTAGGGTGTAGGCTCGGGGAGTGACAAACTTCGTATCAGAGCCAGAGTTCAAGATTCCTAGGGAGTCTATGAAGTCGTGTCTGTAGAGTTTTAGTCATCGTTGTGAATCGTGTCACATCGATAATTAGGAGGCTACTTTGGGAATATTTTACTTCTTACATATTCCCTATTCGTGCATTAGAGTTTATCTCTAAAGGTCTCTCTCTAATTCGTGCTTGCGCGTGTTTGAGATAACTATTCCTCCACGAAGAGCAGAACGAGGTGTCCCTGCTAGAAGAAATGTTGAACCTCAGGAACAAAAGTTACCCAATGCATTTGAATTGCAACCTCAAGGGGAAGTTACCAATGTTGGGTTTCGGGGGGCTATGGATGCTAAGCCAAGCAATGACTAACCAAATCGGGCAACAAAGAGGATCTCGACAAGAAGAGGCTGACACTTGGAGAATTTGGGAGTTCTTGAGGATGAAACCCCCATGTTTTTATGGTTCGAGCAATATTGAGGATCCAGAGAACTTTGTTAAAGAGTTGATGAATTTTTTTGATGAGATGCATGTCATTGATGTTGAGAGGGTTGAGCTATAATCATACCAACTAAAGGTTGTTACTAGGACTTGGTTTGACCAATGAAAGGAGGACAGAGATAAGGGTGCACCACATCCAAGTTTGGCTTATTTCGAAGAGGCTTTCTTGGGGCATTTCATTCACAAGGGACTAGAAGAGGAAATGGTACGGGAGTTTTTTACTCTGAAACACGACTCCTTAAGTGTTCATGAGTATGATTTGAAGTTCACCCAACTATCTCGCTATTCTCAAAGGATGGTTAAGGATATGAGGTCCAGAATGAGTTTGTTTGTCGTTGGTTTATGTCGTGCATCTAGTAGAGAGGGTAGAAATGCAATTCTCATAGTGAGATGGACATATCCTAATTGATGATCTATGTGCAACACGTTTAAGAGGAGAAGATGAGGGATAAGGACGAGTACAAGAATAAGAAATCCAAGACTCAGAATGAGTTTAGACGGCAGAAAGGTTGATCAAATCGGCCATAATTTCAGAAACCAAAGGGGCGTGCACAATAATCTGCTAGAGCAATTGTGCCTAGAAACAGAGGTGAGTATAATGGCCAAAATTAATAGATCTTCAAGGATATAACAACCCAGTCCACAAATAATGCGGCACAAGTTGATAGTTCGACTCTTGGATGTGCTGGATGTGGTAGAAACCACGCTGGTAAGTGTCTTGATAGACAGTCGGGTTTCTTCAAATGTGTCCAAGAGGGTAATTTTATGAAAAAGTGTGAATAAGTAGGTATTGTGGAAATCTAGGAGCCCAATCTTCACCAGCTCCTCCACCACCATGTGTTGCACCTAGAGGAACACCTCCGTCATTGGTAGGGGAGCAAATCGCCTCTATGCAATCACTAGCCGCCAAGATCATGCTTATTTAGAACAATGAGTAATTTTATCTTTTGTACTTATGTTGCAAATCCATTTGAGATTCTTCCTAAGAAATTTCGTGAACCATTATGATTTTCTAGCCTGTTGGAGAGTCTATTCAAGCGGAGAGTCAATTTATATTGTCTTATTTCTATCAATCACAATAGAACCATGGATGATCTAGTAGAGTTAGAAAAGATATATTTTGATATCATTCGAGGTATGGACTAACTTCATGCATGTTATTCCTCAATAGATTCTAGAACTCGAGTTGTCAAGTTTAATATTCCTAATGATCCAGTCATAAAGTAGATTAGTAGTTCTATAGTGCCTAAGCGGCGTTTCATTTCATACCTTTAGGCAAGAAATTTGGTTTAAAAGAGATGTATCTACCACTTAGCCCAAGTTTATGAATCTAGTGTTTAGGTACCCTCCCTTAAGTCAATTCCTATAGTAAAAGAGTTTCTTGAAGTCTTTCCTGATGGTCTACATGGTATGTCCCTTCTTAGAGAGAAATAGACTACGACATAAATATCAAACCAGATACTCATCATATCTCTATTCCTCCATACATAATGTAACCTGCAGATTTAAAAGAGTTGAAAGAACAGCTAAAAAATCTATTAGATAAAGGTTTTATATGACCAAGTGTCTCTTCTTACGGCACTTCGGTCTTGTTTTTGAGAAAGAAGGATGGTTTCCTTAGGATGTGTATAGACTAATGCCAATTGAATAAAATTAACATAAAGAATAAGTATCCTTTATCAAAGATATATGATATTTTCAACTAGATTCAGGGTGCTTCCTGCTTCTAAAAAATTGAACTCGGATCAGGCTACTATCAGTTGAAAGTTAGAGAATGCGATATTACAAAGACAACCTTTAGAACCAAATAGTTTTTAGTCATGTCAATTGGATTGACGAATGCTCCTGCACCACTCATTGATCTCCTGAATAGAGTCTTCAAACCTTATTTAGATATGTTTGTTATCATATTCGTTGAATATTTACTAATTTATTGAAGGAATGAAGAAGGTCATGCAGTTAACTCAGGAAAGTTCTTCAGGCTTAAAAAGATAAAGAGTTATATGCCTAGTTCTCCGAGTTTGAGTTTTGGTTAAGTCTGGGGCATTCTTGGGCCACATGGTTTCCGGTGATGGGATTAGCGTTGATACCCATAATATAGAAGCAGTTCAGGGTTGGCCTAGACCCACATCTCCAACATACATAAGGAGTTTCTTGGGTTTGACTTGCTACTATAGAAGATTTTTTGAAGGGTTTTCATCTATATCGTCTCCTTTGACAAAGATGACCCAGAAGATAGTTAAATTTCAATGGTCTGACACTTTTGAGAAAAGCTTTCAAGGGGAATTGGGATGATCAACTACCTCTCATTGAGTTTGCTTACAACAATAACTACCGTTCTAGCATCCAAATTGCTCCATATGAAACTCTTTACGGGAGAAGATGCAAATCCCATATTGGGTGGTTCAATGTTTGTGAAGCAGGGTTTGTAGGACCATATCCAGTACACCAAGCCATGGAGAAAGTTAACGTGATTAAAGAGAGATTGAGGACAACATAGAGTCATCAAAACTCCTATATACATGTGAGGAGAATTCCATTGGAGTTTAAAGTGGATGACTGGGTATATTTTAAAGTTTCACCCATGAAAGTTGTTATGAGGTTTTGTAAGAATTGGAACTTCGTCCTCGGTATATTGGACCTTAGAGAATATCCAAGAGAATTTACAATATGCTATGAGTTGGAGCTACCATATGAGTGAGCAGCAATTCATTTGGTATTTCATATCTCCATGTTGAAGAAGTGCATGGGTGATCGTTAAATGATTGTACCGACTGAGAATGTTAGGATTAAGGATAACTTATCCTATGAACAGATTTTGGTTCAAATTTAGATCGCAAAGTTAGCAAGTTGAGAACAAAGGAGGTTGCGTTAGTCAAGGTCCTTTAAAGAAACCAATTTGTTGAAGAAGCAACTTCGGAAACTGAAGAGGATAGGAATAAGAGATATCCACATCTCTTTGAATCCAGAGAAAATGCATATCACGGTAATAGTTTTCTTATTAGTACTTTATACAGTATGAGTAATCATGATTGTTCCTTGTTTTTTTTATTATTGAGGGTTAAACTTGATGTACCATTCTTAGAATAGTAAAAAAGAAATATTATTCGAGGACGAATGTTACCAAGGTGGAGATATTGTAACATCCCGTAGCTCCTAATAGCCAAGAATGAGCAAGGAAACTAAGATTAATAACTTTTGGAAAGAGTAGGAGAAATATGGAAAATTTCATACGTTTACGAAGTGAGTTTTGGTCATTTTCAAACGGTCAAAATTTTTAGCTAAAGATGAGTTAGAATATGTTATTTATATGGTTGGAAAACACTTGGAAGGATCTTTAATACGGCGCTGAGTTTGCATGATTTGGATATCATATGAGGGAGATATGCTTTTCAGAAGTTGGGTTGTTGTAATGAGGAAAGTTAAATTCCGGATTTTAGTAACGGTAGACTTGTCTTTAACTCATCTATTTCCTAATTCATTTTAAGGATTTAATAAGTATTAAAATAATTTGGATTCAAAATAGAAAGGTTATTTATGCTTAGGGATTAAAGAAGATAAAAGAGAAGAAGAAAAAGGGAGAAAAAATCAAGAATAAATCTAGAATGCTAAGATCTTCCAATGGAATTCGTCGGGGGCGATACCTATTAAGGTATGTGAGATCTTTCTGTGTTAGATTAGTTCATCCGCACACCAACTTGTTTAATTCAGTAAACTTTTGAGTAAATTGAATGATGAAAACTGAAGTTCTTGAAGAACATTATTAAAATCTTGTTGGAAGTTTAGAAGATTTAGATATGAAAAACGGACAAGAAAAGACGAAACTCCCGTCAGAAAGGCCCTGGGGCTCCGCTCCTGCCAAAACCCCTCAGGACAGGATTTTTCTGACAAGCCCTAACACGCCTCACAATACACAGCCCCTCAGGACATCCTCTCTCCGTCAGGCTCTGGCGCTCCACGTCTCTCAGAGCGCCAAGGACTCCTGGAGACCTTGTTCCCCCATCTTTTCATACTAGTTCCTAAGTGATGTACCCACAGTTTCTTAGTTGATTCCAATTCTCTAACCTTCATCCAAACATCATGAAATCATCAATAAACATGAGATCATGAACCTTGAATCCATATTTCAATTGAAGGAAAGTAAAGATCAAAGTCAAAGAAGTTAAGATTCTTGTCCAAAAGTTAAGAAGCAACTCAAAGTAAGTTCTTAAAATTTTTCAAGAGCTTTAAACAAACATATTAACTTTGTTTTAAGGCTCAAGCTACAAGTTGAGCACAACGAAATGAGTTGACTATAATTCTCCAAAGTTATAATATTCCCTAAGAGTTATGTTTCAAGTTAATCAAAGAGAAAAGAGTTGAGTTCATTTCTCAAAAGTTATAAGGGAACTAACTATTCCCTAAGAGTTACCAATGTTTTCTCATTTTGAGAAAGAAAGGATGTTAGACTTCCAACAAAGACTTTGGCTAGTCTTACTAAAGAGAAAACCACGATTACCAAGAGAGATTTTAAAAGCTAAGTTTGAGAAATTACCTCAAACCAGAGAATAAGTTGTTTTTAAAATATATGAACTATGTATTTTATGACTATTATTGAACACCGATATGGGGACGCGAGTTCATTTTAACTCAAGGCCCCATAAACCATGTAACCCCCATGGACATATGAAGGATCAAACTTTTTAGATGATTCCTCATTGCTTTTTCTCATAGACTAATGGATCCACTTAGTTGGTCAGGTTCTATTTTGATGGCAAGGTATAGGACGATCCTCTTGAAATGTGAGCTAAGACGTTGTAACAACGCTTAGGCTCATAGTGATGGTTTACGGTTAGAGAATCTCCCAAAAAATTATATGACTTTCATATATAATAAGGGTTGAGTTTTTTAAAGCAGTTTCTTTAACGAACTAAGTTGTTTATACTGTTTTACAATGCTTTATATGCATCAAAGATTTTTGATTGTCTTATATATCTACATTGAGTTTAGTATTCATTAGTTGAATAGAGCCAAGGTAAGTTCATCTTATTCTTTTAGAGTTTTAAGTTGTCGTTTAGCATTCCAACTCGCACACTCATAAATTCAGGGTACTGATGCTAGTTTGTCTGCATCATCTTATGATGCAGACGCAGGTAACAAGTATCAGCATCTTCAAACGCCTCATTGATCTAGTTGAGCATTTGTAGTCACTGGTGAGCCTCCTTGCATTTTGGAGGATACTTTTATTCGCTTTCTAGTACATCATTTGTACGATTATGTGGGGTCCGTCCCAACATCCATCTTTGTATTATAGAGGCTTATAAACAGTGAGATAGTCATTTCGAGTCTCTTATTTCTGTATTGAGATTATCTTTTTGTGAGACTTAAGTGTGAGTTTGACCAACTTATTATATCTTTAAGTTATATCATGAGACTTATTTATTTGAGTTAAGTATTTCCCTAAGTTATGTAAGTCATATCAAAGGTTTGCTCAAGACTAGCAATGGTCATTGGGTATCGGCCACGTCGAGTGTGTAGGCTCGAGGCGTGATACTAGGGTTATAAAAAACAATGACAGAAGTTCTTGGAGTCAGCATGATAGATGAACAGGGACTTTTTTGTAAATATATGAACAAATTGATCGATACTCGTTGTAGCTTCGAAGATCCCTGATACCATAATGATTTAGGATAGAAAACGATGAAATCTATTATAATTAAAGAATTATAAAAGAAACTTTATAAATACAAGTGAGGACAACCAACAACTTCTATACAAAAGGATTTCTATTACTAGCATACTCTTAATAAACAACGTGGAGTACTAAGCCTATAAGTAGTAAATAACTAACTAACAATTACAACTGACTATTACTATTAAAGGGAAGATGCGCCAATAATATCCTCCAAATTGTTGAAAGTCTATAATTAATCCCTTTTCCTGTAACAAGACGAATGACTTTGAGTCGTTGTCAAGATGAGAAATTTATAATGAGGTATATAAAAATAAGAACCCATTAGTTGTTGCTTCTAAACCTAATGACTTGAATGACAAGTGGCTTAGAAGTAGACAAATCCTTAGCAAATTAGGTGTTGGAGCTTGTGATGACATATACTAAAAGTGTTGCTGAAGTTACAACTGGAAGATCAGATGATGGCCAAGAGAACTCAAATAAAGACATTCGACAAAATAATCCCTTGTAGAGGACTTAATGTGTTGGCAACATTTGACCTACATCCTAAATTTCATGAACTTTTTGCTGGTATCATTGAAGAATATGTTTATATTCATGTTGAAGTAGCTCGATCTATTCTGTTGATAACTTCCCGAATCATGGTAAATGAAAACCAAAAAGGATACAGGAATTTCCCAACTGAATAGCTCATGTTTCTTCAGCATGACTGTCGAATCTTGCAAAACAAAAACCTTTGTCTCGCCTGAATACATACATTCATGAAAATGATGACGAAGGTCAACATTTGCCAACAGAAACAATCATGTACTTGGAAATATTTTCTGGAGAGTCTTCATTGGCCTTCTCTTGACCAACATCTAATGTACTAGTTCTTAGAATCTAAACATTGGATGTCATCAGTGGCTACAACGATGAATTTTGCTGAGGATTTATCTCTTTCTAAGCAAATTTCCATTCATGTCATCACATTTAGAATCAACAACGTGATGAGTTCTTATATTTACGTATATCATTATACCTTTCTCATCTTTATAAAGATGAAAATCAGAATATATCTGATAAATCATTGAAAAATCACATTATATTTTTAAAAATCTTTTCAATTGCATGTAAAACCTGAAAATATTTGGAAATACATTATTTTTTACAACATATAACAACTAAATAATTATGAATAATCAAAGTTACACATTTGTTCTTCTGATGGGCACCAACATTGAAAAAATTTAGAAAATAAAAAAATTACAAGTACTTAGGAGAATCAAAAGAGGTTACAAGTAGCAAAATTTTTAATAATTGACGCTCAACTTTTTCATGTATTAACAATTAGAAATGAATAGAATAGTAGTAAGTGAAAAATTAGAACTTTTCTAAATAAAGACTATGGCAGTTTAAGAAGAAATATATGAAAAATACATAATATATATATATATA
>NC_028648.1:20113051-20114045 GCF_001406875.1 Solanum pennellii | reverse complement strand
ATATATATATATATATTTTACCTTTGTTATACCCCACTTTAACTCACCTCGAATAGTGTGAAACATATTGGTGATTCCTAAATAATTAACTTAAGGAGTCGCCACCTAAATATTTTTAAAGGTTAATAACGACACCTAGATACTTAAAGGCTCACTTAACTTATGTGATTCTTTGTAAGGGTTCTAATTATCTTAATGGGAAAAGGTTAATCAACTTTTAAGATTTGTTAAACAAGGTCACATGTCAAATCTAAGTTAAAAAGTAAAGGTGTTAAAGTTAAAAAAAAGTTTAGAAATTTTTATAAGTAAAATAATTCAATGACAGAAATATATATGATATAATTTCATAATAATAAGATCGATGTTGTAGGAAAGACCATCATTAAGTTGATATTTTTAAGAAAAATAGAATTCGATTTCTAAAGATAGACAGTATTTAGTAAAGTTGCACATGGGAGTGCGAATAAAAGTCTTTGAATAAGAAAATGATACTATTTTAACATCATTTTTAGTTTATGAAAATCTGTTTACAAACTTAACTTAATGTGGTAAGTGATTAAAAGAAATTGGTTCAGCTTCCATTTGAAACAAAAGCGAATAATTTCTTATATTTGAAATATCAAAAAATTCTATTTTCTAAGAAAAAACCATAATTTTCCCTTTTAAGAATTGAAAAGTTAAAGATCGTTAAACATCATAAGCGTTCAAAACATTATGAAAGAAAACATTTTTCTTGAATGAAATTATCCAAGAACCAAAAGAGAATTAATAGTCTACCTAAACATCGGAAAAATGCTTAAATAAAAAGGGTTAATTAACATCTTACCTGTTATTTTTTATATGAAGCTAAAACTATACCAAAATTTGCTAGCACATAAATATAAACACAATAAAACGATGAATCTGAAAAGAGGAAAACAAGTTACTAAAATAAAAATGAGTAGCAAATATATATATATATATATATATATATATATATATATATATATATATA
>NC_028648.1:20106398-20112237 GCF_001406875.1 Solanum pennellii | reverse complement strand
GAAGAATGATATGATCATTAAAAAAACTATTTAAAGGCATGAAAAGAAGGACCTTCAATAAAGTTATTGATTTTCTAAGGATTAGAAGCATATGACGTCACTCGACATTCATTAGACCCCACATGTAAAATTACACAAGAATATTGTTGTTGGAGTAATTATTTGGTGAACGGATCTCTTACATTAGTATAAGCAGCCACTAATGCTTGCATTAGGTTAAATGGTTTAGATTACATCTCTGGAGGTGCGGCCCATCCCTTAACCTGCTAAAGTGGGATTCTTTGTGAATTGAACAGGCCTTGGAATGTCTTAATTTAGTACTGATTTTCAATTTCATGGTGCTACCACATTTTTGAAGAATGGAAAGCCAGTATGGCATAGTGAAACTCAATGTTGGCGGAAGAAAGTTTGAAACTACGGCGACAACCTTAGTCGGTGCTGGAAGGAATTCATTATTTGAAGACATATCTAATGAAAATTGGAACCTGCATTCTGATGGAGCGATCACTCAACATTTCATCGATAGAAATACCAATTATTTTTGTGTCCTTTTAAACTTACTCAGAACAAGAGAGGTTATATTCCCCCAATTATGGAGCTTTTTATATGTCTTCAAATGAATATAAATCTCTCATGTTGTAATTAAGTCCCAAAGGAAACCAACATAGTTGGGATTTCTATCGATTATATGTTTAGTGATCGCACCATAATAAAGAAGGTTCCAATTCTTATGAAACATGGCTCAGAAGATTGAATTCAATTTAGCAGCCACTATAGTTCTGGCCGTAATTTAAAACGTTTTTTCCACCAACATTAATTTTCACTTTGTATTTCTGGCTTTCTATTCTTCAAAAATGTCGTGGTACCCTGAAATTCAAAACAAGTTTTAAGTTAAGATATAAAAAGGACAGTTTGATGCATAAAGAATCCCAATTTAGCTGGTTCAAGGATGGCTTGCACCTAAAGATATGTAATGTAGTCAGTTTAACCTAATGCAAGTTTAAATGACTGGTTATGCTAATGTAAGATAGTCGCTTAGAAAAAATTCCTACACCAACAATATACCTGTGTAGTTCCACAAATGGAGTCTCCTGAAGGTTGACTGAACGTAAACCTTAACCCCTTCCACAGAATTTAGGGAGGTTATTTCCAGTAGGGCCACATAAAGTTATTAATGCAACATATAAAGAGAGTAGAGAGAGAACATATAGAGATTAGTTATTCAGTTTAGAAATGGTATTCCTAGAAACAGTGTAAAATATGCTGAATTGAAGAATATTAAAAGCCAAACGGATGAATGGACATTGATAGTTTAACATGCTTTTAATCTTATACTATTTCAAACAAATAATAAGAAAGATTTAACTAGAATCATGGATATAAAATTGAGTTGAAGAATGTGACGATCAATATATAATGTCAAAGGAATTTCTTTGATGCTTGAGGACAAATTAGGCCTGAAAATCAGAGAAAGACGAACAAACGGAAGTTCAGTTTGAACAATTTCAAATCTGAATCCAAATATATTTTAAAGGCGATGAAACGAATAACACGAGGATCAGTTAGAGGTTGAAATAGTGAAAGAAATAATCCTGGAAAACTCATCTTCAGACCAAACAAACTTTCAATAAAAAGAAGTGAAGTAATAATAGAGAAGAAAATGAGAATGAAGCCGAGGAAATCAAAACGAAAATAGGTCCAACACATACAACTTGGAATCGAAATAAAACGTAAATGGTGGAGGAGGTATTACCTTCAAAGGAGACTTGAACAACTCTAAATCTCTTCCATTGATAGTAAAATAAGACTTATGACTTGGAAGCTAAACTAGATGAATGAGTGTATATGGGGTATTTCGATGGTCTCAAAAGCTTTGCTAAAGCTGAATATATATGTATTAATAGATGAAAATAAGATAAGAGTTGGACGAGATTTATGATCTTTTTCAAAGTCCAGACATGCTTCAGACTATACGTGAAATAGGAAAGCTTTTACTGTCCATTTGATATTGGACATCATTGAAACATAATATCGGAAAAAAGGGATGAAGACAAATATGTAGCCTTAAAAATTTGCACAAAAATGGTTGCTTAAGCATCTGTAAAATGGAGAAAGCATTTGAAAAATTTGCCTGAAGTAAAAAAGGAACAGCGGCTCCACTTAGAGCCTAGTACCTTATGATATTAGGTTTATTTGGAAGGAGAGTGGGCTGTTGTAATGGGAGGAAATGAGCTTTTTCTTTCTTCTGTTAAATTGTTTCTGGGCTTTTAACTTAACAACCAATATTATAAGATGAAAATTAATAATTTATAAAATAAAAATATCATTCTTACATCTCTATGCCAATATAGGATATGAATTTATAGTTAAATACATCTATTTATATCTACATTCTCTTCTACAAATATATATTTCCTTAATAGCATAAACTCCTTACTTGAATGTTAAATTACTATAGTATTCATAACTTAGGTTGTGACTTTTCAAAAGAGTTGTGGATTTTTCAAAAATGTTACTTTTTCAAAAAGTTTTGACTTTTTAAACGTGTTGTGACTTCTCGAAAAGGTCATGATTTTTCACATAAGGCGCAAAAAATATTTCATCATACTACATTTTTTTTCTACTAATAGAGGGGCTTCCTCTCATTTTTCAACCACATTTTTCTAATATTTTGCTCTTCTTCTACTTCTTATTATTCTTGAGTTTTAATTTTTTCTATCTGAATTATTGTTGTTGAATGAGTTCAAAGTTTATCAGAAAATGTAGTACCACTATTCTGTTGAAATAAGTAATTCTATCCTAAGATGGTTTATTCCATAACCTCGAGTATTGGGGGGAAATACAATTTTTATGATTAAATGTGTCGATCATGCTTTTGAAAAAATGTACCCCTATAATGACCTATGCAATGGGACATAGCTGGTTTATAGAGTCTTTGACGAGAATATTATCCATGAAGAAAAAACAACATGTCAATATGCTACAAAACAAGATGTTTATAACAACAATATAACTATAACAACCCCTTCCCCTTTCTAAACAGATATTGCTTACGACTTGAAATGTACGGTAGAGAACAACGTACCCAAGTTATACTATTTAAAATGGCAAAAATTCACTAGCCTTCAGCGTTCAAGACTACAAATAATTTATATTACTAAAGATTTACTCTCTATTTATACCTAAAACCACTAACACCAGATGGACTCTACCGCATAGGTCTGTTGTCTTATTCATCCTAACTTTTACACTTATCTTATTGTAATGCTTCATAACGCCAAATACAAGAAAGAATTACATGATTGCATATACATACCAATTGATGATTCCTTTCAGTTTATACATTAGGTTTGTTTTGAAAGAAAATGCGCCGATCATGTTGCTAAGAAAACTAGACCCCTTAAATGGTTTATGCAGTGGGACAAGGTTGATTTTTATAGACTTTGACGAGAATTTCATAGGTCATTTTGCCACAAACAAGGTGTCTACTTCAACAATACAACTATCACACCCCTAGGGGTCTGTAAAAATCGATTCGACCAATAAACTGAATAGAAAAAAGTATTACTAGTTTATTGAAATTGGATTATTGGGTTGGCGATTTCTTAATGGTTTTTTAAAAAAGAATTATAATGTTATCGGTTCGGTATTGGTTTTAGATATTCAGTTATTTGGTAAATCGATAACCATTAAGAGTTTAGACTATAGTAAATTAATATTTTGAAAATACATATATATTAGTAAATATTATTCTCAATATCTTAATAGTTATGTAATTTTCATTTATCCATCAATGCATACTTCGTTGTGACTTATAGATCACAACTTTATATTATAAAAATTGGCAAACCTAAATTAAGAATTATATTCCTCTTTAATTGTCTTTGTGTTACACATCAATAGTTTTTTTCATGTTTATTGTTATTATTTTTATTTTATGGTCTTTTGTAAAATTACATGATTGTCTTGTAATGTCTAATTTATTAGAGAAGTCTTATATTTGGTTATAAGTATATTCTTATTGGTTAAACCGAAAGCCGAACAGTTTAGGACCAAATACAATAAAGAATTAAAATATTCTAAAGGTCAAACGATAAAGGTCAAAGGATATCCAATGTATAAATATACCTACATTGGCATGCTTTCTCGCATGAAAAACTATGTATTGCACTATCTAGAGGAATCCTATGCTAACAACAAAAAGTGTAAGTCCTAGCTGAATAACAAATTGATGCATGATACGCTCAAATTTAATTCTCGAAAAGAAGGAAAAGTTGTCGCGTCAAGTAAAGAACCCAACTAATGAGGTTGGGATCGTTCCCAAGATGAAAATGGTTCAGACTTAACTTTATTCTATTATTACTTCTATTCGGTCAATTATTTCCAGAAAACAAATAACTAAAGGGAGTTTCTATTAATAAAAACAATTAGCTAAATTAAAGTTAGCAAGAGACAGGTTCAAGTATTAGAGTTTAATCAAGTAATGAGAGTAACAAGGGCGTAAGTGTTCCCCACAGGCTCCTAACTCGATATTCTAGCTATAATAATCCTTCCTAGTATCTTGCATGTAAAGTGATAGGATAGGTATCTCTAAATCCTTGGTCCGGCATCTAGAGAATTTCACTCTGCACCTTGGTTCGTTTACGTGTGTGATTTACTAAACCTTATCTTTACCTTATATTAAGCATCATATTCGATATTTGACTAAGTTGTTACTTCGTACCAACCCACACTAGCCTATTAGATAGTATACACTAAATCTATGTTGATAATTATTTTCCTATTATCTACCTCCTTGTTCCGGCAAGTAGCAATAAGGCGAGTTCTAATGTTGGTCATCTTTTAAAAAGACTCCTAAGCGAAAGAATTAGAAATACATGCAGGACACTATTCTAGAATGGTTATTTTATCTAGATTTTACCTAGTTATTTACCCATGGTTCCCACAACCCTAGTGATGGAGTTTAGTTACCCATGCTAATAATGACACAATTCATATGGATAATATAAGAATTCATGCGTTTACTCTTATGAAAATGTAGAAAAACCAGAAATTCACTTGAATAATTCACAAAAACACCAATATTTGATTCCAGAAAAGTATGATCAAATACAAAAATAAATAGTTCAATAATTAAATGAGAGAACTAAAAAATATCCAAAATCTAATATAAAAAGCGAGGTTTTTCAAACAATTTATAACAACATAAAACCTAATAAAAGAAGGACTCTATTTAAGGCAAATCTGTCCAAGACGAGTCTGAATCGACGATCCCTGCGACAGACTGTCATGGACACAACATTCCTTCGTGGGCTCCATCATTCCATACTTGTAACGACCTGTTTAGTCGTTTTGAGCAGCAGATTTTATTTCTGGAAAAACTGGCTAAGATTACGGACATCACGACGGACCGTCATAGGCACGACGGCCCGTCACAGATGTCTCGTTTCAGCATACTTAGAATTCTGAAATTGGGTACTGAAAATCGACTCTCTGTAATCTGTGACGGACCTGCAGGACGTGCCGTCACATCTACGACGAGCCGTCGTAAGCTCCCGTAGCAAAACACTTCAACTCTTGAGAAATTGGTACGGGAAACGAGTCTCTGACCGTCAGGACGGAGGTGCAGGACGGACCGTCACAGGTGTGACGGGCCGTCACAGTCCACTTGGATTTTAGGAGGTTGCGACGACCTGCGTGACGGACCGTCGCAGTCATGACGGGCCGTCAGAGGTTGCGCAAATCCCAGGAAAAATCGGATTTCTTTACACGTTTTAAGGGAAGTTTTGGACTATTCTTTCCTTAATTATAAAGTTAGAGGGTTAATATCAATAAGTCT
>NC_028648.1:20078868-20100655 GCF_001406875.1 Solanum pennellii | reverse complement strand
TAGATGTTGATTTGTTTTATTTAATGAGTTTAAGTTTTCCGCATTATTTTCTGTTGATATATGTTAAAATGATAAGGGTTAGATTGGTTGGTTCGCTCACATAGGAGGGAAATTGTGGGTGCCAGTCGCGGCCCCGGTTTTGGGTCGTGACAATACTTGGCCTAATTTTCTGCTGCTTTCTTCATTTTGTTACACTCGACAGACAGATATGACGGACCGTTGCAAGCACGACGGTCCGTCGAGGGGTTCCGTTCCATAACAATTAGAAACTTCTTGAAATTGGGTACTCGAACTACTCTCTGACAACCATGACGAATATGCAGGACGGATCGTCATGTCTATGATAGTCCGTCATGAGCTTCCGAAGTCCCACACTTGGTATGACTTCTCCAACTTCCTTCAGCATCCATTTTCTTCTTACTACGGTGACACCTACGGACCGTAACAGTCACGACGGACCGTCGTGAGCTCGGTAGGTCGTCACTTTTGCAATTTCTGCTCAAATTCTCCGCATTCTCCTTTAGAATGATTTCCTGCAAATAAAGAGAAACCTACATCAAAAATCAATACAAAAAGGCTCTAGACACACACAAAACTTAAGGAAAAGGCATTGAAAGTACCGTGAAACACTAGTACATAAACACCCTCAACTTAAATTCGATTGTTGTCCTCAAGCGATGCACTATTACTCAATACAAAATCTTTGTACAAGAGTATCCGTCTTTTACCTTTCGCAATAATTTGACTATCAATCCTGATTATTCTCATTATATTCATGCATGCTATAACTATCAGACTTGAATAATGTGGATCAGACCATGACATAGACTCACCACAACTTGACACCTATCCTCTTCGATTTCTCATCTAGGTGCTAATTTTCAAGTATTACAACTCGTGTCCTCACTTCAAAATAATATCCTCTTTTTTCACATAATGATTTCAGTTTGAGTATAAGGATTACTTTTCAACACTCACTCTCTGAACAACTTCACAACTCATTTATACATATTGCCATAGGCTTTCCCTTATTTTCACTATTTTAACATAGGCTCAGGATCAGGTAGGGTATATTAAGGTATATTTTAGTGACTTGTTTCCCTCTTTGTCATATCGGTTAAGCGTTCTACCTTTTCATCATTTTATTTTTCCCTTTTTCTTATATTCTTTCACCTTGCTATTTTCCCTTCTTTCTTTTTTGTGTGAGTGCCTCTTTTCTTTTCTTTCTTGTATTTATTATATGTTTTTTATTTCACTTTTCTTTCAACTGGTTCTTGAGTCACTTTTCTTTTGTTCTTTCTCTCTCTTTGTTCTTTTAACCCAACTTTGCAGAGCATTCCTCATAATAGCCACACTCAACTCATGGCTTTGCCATGAGTCAAAGTACACAATACCCAAAGTTGGGTCAGGGCCACGACAAGGTTCTTTACTTCATTAGACACCCTCAACTTATGCTTTTGGCATAAGCTGAGGTGCACATGTCCAAGGAGGGACCACCGCCAACACATTATTTCCAGAAAAGATCAGTTGGGGTGAAAAAGAAAGGTATATTTTAAGCTCAATCATTTGGATCAAAAAGGGATTAATTTCATTCGTTTTTCTGTTATTTAGGCAAAAGATTGGCTATATTGAACAAGGGCCTATAATCCTTTCCTAATTGTCTATTACAACATACTTTTAGCAGGACTAACCAGACAAGTTCTAGATCAGTACAAATAGTGGACTATTCAAATTTTCCTCACACTCACTTGGCATCTCATTACTCTACCATATTATCAGACACCTAGTTCAAGTCTTAGACTTAGGGTCATGCAGTGGTGTATCTCTACTTCATGCTTAGATTCACACATTTATCAATGACTATGTCTAGCCATGCATCATTTTCATTACACCAGGATATCATTTCTGTTTTAGTTATCATGCGTCAGAGTTATAATATGTACACAAGATATGGACATGCCGGTTCAACAATAAAAATAATCAGTATCTTGGGGAAAAAGAACACAGGCAAGAAAACCCCAAAAAAGGATCGTGAGTTGGGTTACTCCGACTTCACCCTAGCACTCACTTTAAGTTTACACCACCCCCAACCAAAATATATGCAATTGTTCCCAATGCATAATAGAATCCAAAATAATAGAGTGGTAAGTGAATCAAACCTGAGGTGCAAAGTGTCGTCGATCAACAAGCTGGTGGGTCCGGTGTCCCGGAACCCACTCCCTCTGTAGTCTGGACACCCTCAGTAGTGTCATCAGCATCAGCATCACCCTCAGTAGTTCCACTCTCAACAATCACAGCACCATCAATAGTGCTATTCTCTACCTTAAAAACTCTGGAGCTAGACGCCCCAGCAGCTAAGTAAATAGCCCTCAACTGACGGGCCTCCTCATAAAAAATTGAGTCTCTCCTTGCAGCCTACAACTCTAAATGTTCCCTCTTCTGTGCCCTAGACTCATCGTCATGTCAACCTCTACGCTTCTTTGCATGCTCTCATGGTGGAGGTGGTGGCACTGCAGCAGTTGAGAATAAGGCCGCCAAAAAAGTATCCTCGGTAGGCTCTGCAGAATGGGCCTCAGACTCGGGCACCCTAGCCTCTAGAATCGTGTCCAAGTCCGCTCGCAGACTCTGTAGAGCTGCCTGAAGGGTTGACACGTTAAACAAAGGGGATGGCCGGGCTAACACAAGCAACTCAAAAGCGTCCAGGTGCTGATGAACCTCCATAATCTTCCTCTCTATGTGTTGGGCCATCTTTCGCTCCATGCGCTCCTCCGCCTCAGCAACAGACCTCTTCATCCAAGGCTGGACTTGATGATGAAGAGTGGCTATTTGGAACTTATGTTTCTGGACACTAGAAAGTGGCACTAGAGTGGGGGAGGGAGTTGAACAAGAGGAGCTCAGAGCGGTGCTACCACACGGGATGGACTCGACTGGGGTGGTGGCAATAGGCTCAAATCTAGCCTGGGTAGCCGCTTGGGATTGATCTAATGTATTTTCCAGGTGCTCACCAAGCGGAGGTACCTTTGGGCGGGGCCGTCTGCAAACTCATTGTCCTCATCCCAGATAAGGCCTATATAAACAGTGCCTGGCGGGTTCTTGATCTGATCTATGTGCCAAATGGGCACACCTGCGGACATGCACAACGCAAACACCATGCAGGGAAAAGGGTGAGTAGTAGTGACCTTGAAAGCCCTCTCATACATGACAGCCTGAGGAAGCCAAGTGAAGTCCACATCAAACGCTACTATCATCGCTGCCATCAGAATTGCGCAATCTCATGTAACTATATTATCTGCAGCAGTGGGGGAAAGTCAGTGGAGGATAATCAACCACAGAAACTTGGCCGTAAAGGTCATGTTAGCCTTCTTGATTGCTCCCTTCAACTCAAGTACCCAGTCAGCAACCTCTCCATCAATAGACAAATACTGGTCCAACCACCTCAAGGTAGTCTCTCTCAACTCTGGCTCATGCAAGAACTGTCCATCTTTAACAAGTTTCCACCGGTAGTCGAACTCGGAGTTGAGAGGAGTCCTAGTGGCATCAACATCCTCGTCGTATAGATACCGGTGGATGCCTTGCATTTAGATGTCTACCAGCTTACCGCGGACTCGGATGATATCTAGTGGAGCCTATTTGGTGGGGGCAGCCCACCTATCAATCTGGGATCAGAGATTCGCCACATACGAGGCGTAGAACTCTCTGACCAGCTCCTCACTATATCGGCCCAAAGCATGAGTCGTCCAATCTAGCCGGTTCCTAGGGAAATGTGCATGGATATCCAGCATGCTGGGGAGACTCCCCGTATGGACCCGCCTCTTTAGGGTACAGGTATGGGTCATGACGCCCTTAGCATTAAGCAGCTTGGCGTCAGAGTACACCTGAAATAGCCGCTCAAAATACCACCGGTTGGGCTGGTCGGTAACTAAGGCGGGGACTCCAATTAGTGGTGATGGAGTACAATCAGCACTATCGTCCTCATCAGCGAGGAGGATTGGGATGCAGTAGCTGGAGTAGAAGCCTCCTCAAACTCGGAGACGTCTTTTTAACCCGATACTTCCTGAGAACCGAAAGCATCTGGAGTGTGTAATAGACCCAGAAGGTGTGCCTGTCAGTATGTGCTCCTCTTCAGACTGGGAGGCAATGAATACGCCGGGCGCCACCTTCTTTGGGGTGGCTATAGTGGTACGTGCAACCTGTGCAGGAGTGATAGTGCCTCTGGGCACGTATTCTGGGTCAGGCTCATCGTTAGAGCCAATGACTAGTAGAGCAGATGGTGCGATGGACTTTTATTGCCCTCGTGTGTACACGCGATCTAGCTTTGGTGCCATAAGTTTTAGGACATGAAAATAACAACAATTAGTACCAGTAGAAACAAACAAGACATGAAAAAATAAAGTAAAACAAAAACTGAAATAATATTGCTGTAGTTTCTGTACTGCACGACTGACCAGTTGACGGTCCATCATGAGCATGACGGACCGTGATGACGGTCGTTCATGAAATACTTGAGAAAATTTATTAGACTCTCGGAAACAAAGTCTCTGACAATCACGATGGTTGTTCAGGACGAACCGTCGAGACCAAGAAGGTACGTCGTTGGACACTTTGAAAAGATTGTGAGACCCTTATGAATGACAGACCGTCGAGCTCATGATGGTTTGTCGTAGAGGTCATCGATGGACACTTAGAGAAAATAAAGTGGAATTGGTGTGACGGACCCCACGACGGTTCGTCGAGGGTATGGCGGTCTGTCGATGGGGTCTCATTCTGTCCTTCAGTGACAGAACTGGGGATGCCTCTCTCATCCCCTAAACTTCTAATTGAAAGAATACTTATCGACCGATAATTTCTACCCCAATTACCTACCATACTAGCAATCATAAGGCAATAGTTTCTCAAGTTTTAGCATGCCATTTTGACGACTACAAACCTAGGTCAGAAACAATTATCAGAAACATACACACCCTTTTGATTTAGTTAATAGAACACCCCCATTGTGTTTACTATGTGAAGGGTCTTAAGGCATGTAGGATTAATGGGGTGAGTTCGTGGCATACACTAGGGGTCGAATTTTGAAGATCCAACATTCAGAATCAAGCATGGAGCATGGGAAAAGAAGAAATAAATAAAGATGATTTAAAGATCAGAACCACATAGATGATATTTGGAGAAGATGAAAACAAAGTAAGGTACACAACTCTGGTGATGAGCAAAACAACAGTTGACTCGGACCGGCAGATTACAAGAAGAAGCAGGGAATTGGAAGACGGAAGATTAGGAAAATATGGGAAGGGATGGAGAATGTGATATTTTGAGGAGAGGAAGAGACTGTTAGGGAGTTGAAGAGGGAGTAAATGGCGGAAGTGAGGGAATGAAATAGTTAGAATGATGAGGTGGGAAGTAAAAAGGTTTAAAAACTTTTAATATTCCCTGGTCGCATGACGTCGGGTTTAGGGGTATTGATGCGACGAGTCCCCGTTGATGGTACGTCACTGGTGTGATGGTATGTCATGGTGTCCATCATGTGTGCCCTAATTTAAAAAAAATGGATAGAGTTACTTGGACACGACCAATGCTTGAGACGGTCCGTCGCAAGCGTGACGATCCGTCGATGGGTCCGTCAATAAGATTTGTAGACCAATTTTCTGGTGATGTGCTACCCCCAAATTTAACACCCATGAAGCTATTTTTTTTGTATTTTCTGGACACTTTTTGGACACGGATCCTAAACTACGTTCTAGCAAACACTTCTAACAAAAAAATAAAAGCAACGAAAATGCAACTATTACTAGAAAGTCATAAAAAAACTATAGTTGGTTTAGAGGATACATATTGGGTTGCCTCCTAACCAGCTTTTGATTTAACGTCGTGGCACGACAGAGGACACTTGATTACTCAGACCTTATCAAGATGGTATGCCTCGATCACTTCATTCGCCATTTCAGCATGCCCCAGATAGATTTTGATTTGTTGTCCGTTCACCTTAAACAGCACACCCTCCTTGTTTTCAAACTCAACCACTCCGTGAGGGAATAGTTGGATGATCATGTAAGGGCAAGTCCATTTGGACTTAAGTTTGCCAAGAAACAAGCGCAACCTAGAATTGAATAAAAGGACCAAATCCCCACCATAAAATCGCGTTTCTCAATCATTTTGTCTTGGTACTTATTTATCTTTTCTTTGTAGAGGGCTGAACTTTCATAAGAATTTAGGTGAAAATCATCGAGCTCATTCAACACATTAAACCTCTGTTCTGCAGCCTCATTCCAATCAATTTTCAACTTCTTTATTACTCACATTGCTTTATACTCTAATTCGACCGATAAGTGTTAAGCCTTCCCATATACAAGTGTGTATGGGGACATACCTATGGGAGTCTTCTATGCTGTCCTATATGGCTAAAAGAGGATCATCAAGTCTCCTTGACCAATCCGTTCTACTAGCGTTCACCATTTTCGACAAAATTTGCTTAATCTCCCGATTTGACACCTCAACTTGCCCACTAGTATGAGGATGGTAAGGAGTAGCCACATTATGGCGAACCCCATATTTCTCCAATAATCCCTTCAACAATTTGTTGCAATAGTGGGATCCACCATCACTAATAATAGCCCTTGGGATTCCAAATCGGGAAAATATATTCTTTTTCAAGAACGCGGTGACACTCTTCCCTTCATTATTGGGAGTGCGATAGCTTATAATCAACCACAACTAGAATATACTTCATCCCTTGAGAACTCACAAAAGGGCCTATGAAGTCAATACCCCTAACATCAAATAACTCAATCACAAGAATGAGATTTAAAGGGAGATCTTGCTTTCTTGAAATGCCGCCATCTCGTTGGCATCTATCACATGCCTTGGCAAACTAATGAGAATATTCATGAATAGTTGTCCAATAGTATCCACATTATTATATCTTGTGAGCGGTCCGGATACCATTATGATGTCCACCTACGGGTGAAGAATGACATGCCTCCAAACACTCAACATCTAAACTTCTGGCACACAAAGCAGAAAAGGCCCATCCTCACAACTACTATACAAGAATGGTCTCATCCCAAAAAAACTTTTTCACATCATACATGAACTTTTTCCTTTGATGAAAGGACATGACCGGTGGGATGATATCACTAGCCAGATAATTCGCAAAATCTACGAACCATAGAATCCAGTCTTGAGAGGCGGACAAAACATGCTCATCGAGGAAAGTATCATCAATTTCAATTTCATCCCCCAATTCTCTCATTGCTTCATCTTCTAAACGGGACAAGTTATCAGCAACTTGATTTTCAGCCCCTTTTCTATCAATCACCTCAAAGAGAAATTCTTGCAATAGTAATACCCAAGGAATCAACCTCGGTTTCGCATCCTTTTTTGGCATCAAATATCTCAAAGCAGAATGATCAGTATGCTCTATAGCCCTAGTGCAAAGCAAATAGGAGCGAAATTTCTCAAAAGCAAAGACTACTGCAATGAGCTCTTACTCAGTAACGGTGTAGTTCTTTTGAGCTTCATTTAGGGCTTTAATAGCATAGTAAATGGCGTGAAGGATTTTGTCCCTTCTTTGTCCCAATACCACACAAAGAGCAACCCCACTAGCATCACACATTACCTAAAATGGCTTGCTCCAATCCGGCGATATAATGATAGGTGCAGACACTAATTTTTCTTTCAACTCACCAAATGCCTTAAGACAGGATTCATCAAAATAATATTTATACTCTTTCTCAAGAAACTTGCACAAAGGATGCACAATTTTGTAAAAATCGTTGATGAACCTCTGGTAAAAACCTGCATGCCAAAGAAAGCTTCTCACACCTTGACAGAGATAGGTGGGGGAAGTCTGTCTATTACCTCGACTTTAGCTCGATCAATCTCTATGACCTTCTCTGAAATGCGATGTCCCAATACAATACCCTCTTTCACCATGAAGTGACATTTTTCCCAATTTAGTACTAGATTGTAGTCTTCACACCTCTTAAGAACCTCAAACAAATGAGTCAAACACCGCTTAAACGAGTCACCAACCACCTAAAAATCATCCATAAACACCTCAACAGTGTCATACACCGTATCGGAGAATATCAGCATCATACATCTCTTAAATGTGGTGGGTGCATTGCACAACCCAAACGTCATTCTCTTGAACACATAGGTCCCATATGGACAAGTAAAGGTGGTTTTTTCTTGATCTTCCGGTGCAATAGAAATCTTATTATACCCTGATTAACCATCAAGAAAATAGTACCACCCATTTTCGGCAAGTCTATCGAACATCTGATCCATGAAGGGCATTGGAAAATGGTCTTTTTCGGTCAATGCATTTAATTTCCGATTATCCATACACACCTCCAACCAGTCACCGGTATCATTGGAACAAGCTCATTTTTTTCATTAGGGACCACAATCATTCCCCTTTTCTTAGGTACACACTGAACAGGGCATACCCAACTACTATCAGCGATTGGATATATCACCCCAGCATCCAACAACTTAATAATTTCCTTCCTCACTACCTCTTGGATAAGTGGATTTAGACGTCGCTGATGCTCAATACTTGGCTTATGATCGGCTTGAATTGGATTTTATGAGAACAAATATCGGGAGGGATCCCAATAATATCCGCAATAGTCCACCCAATAGCTCTTTTGAACCTTTTATAAACTTTCACCAAACACTCAACTTGAAGCACATTCAAGTTTGATGCAATAATAACCGGCAAAGTATCATATTTTCCCGAGAATACATACCTCTAATGAGGTGGTAAAGGCTTAAGTTCTACTTTTGGAGCCTCCTCAATAGACGGTTTCGCGGGTGAAGATATGCTATGTTGCATATCTAACTCAAATTTCTTTGGTTTAAAACGAAAATTGATGATCACTGCTGCCAATGCTTCTACACCCAGACGCTCTTCAATTTGTACCTTAGATGACTCTTCAACTCTGTAGGATATAGCAGATACCGATTGGAGCTCACCACTTTGCCTCATGGACCTACAAATGTTGAAGGCCACTTCTTCATTGTTTAACCGGAATTTCATCGGCCCCTTTTCCATATAAACTACGGCCATACCCGTAGCAAGGAATGGCCTTCAAGAATAATAGGAACCTCAAAATCAGCCTCACAATCAAGAATCACAAAATCAGCCAGAAATATGACCGACTCCACTTTTACTAGCACATCGTGGAGCATACCAATGGGCTTTTTTACTTCTCGATCAGTCATCAGTAGCCGTATTACATTGGGCTTTGGGTTACCCAAACCCAACTTCTTGTAAATTGTGAGGGTCATGAGATTTATACTTGCCCCAAGATCACATAATTCTTTTTGCAAAATGTAACAACCCGATTGTACAAGGAATAGTGAAAGCACCCGAATCTTCTTTCTTTTGCACTAGAGATCTTGTAGCAATGGCACTACAGTGCAGCATTCTATCATCATCCTCAAAAGTGACTGATCTTCTCTTTGTAACCAAATGTTTCATGAACTTGGCATAACCGGCAATTTGTTCAAAAGATTCTACCAAAGGGACATTGATAGAAAGTTGTTTCAGCATCATTATAAAACGCCGGTATTTACCATCTTCAGTCTTTTCTACTAACCTTTGTGGGAAAGGAGGTGGTGGTCTAGGCACAGGGATCACATTTTGGGGCACCTCATCATCTTTTAACAATTTAATTTTTAACTCACCACTAACCTCCACCACTGTATCATCATCTCTTATCACCTTTTCTACACCAGACTGCATAGGTGGGACAATTGTTTGCTCACCACCCTGAGTAGTGATTTCCATACAATGCCCATCATTTTTCAGATTTTTTACAGTGTTGCTAGAAAGAGTGTCCGGTTGCCGTGTGTTCACAATTGCAAACAATTGGGTCATTTGAAACTAAAGAAGCTTAATCGAGATTGCATGTGTATCAACTTTCTGCCCTATACCTGCTAAGTGATTCCTTAACTTTTTAGTGTGAACATCACTAGTATCAAACCTCCTCCTCATTTTCTGCATCATATCCTCAACTCGCGCCATACTACCTCCACATCCCTCGGAGCAACTTCACGATTTTGAGGTTGAACATAGGGCCTACTCCTACCATTTCTGTTACAATAGTTACCCCGGTTCAAGTTGTTGTCGAGGTTGTGATTCCCATCTCGTACATAATGACCCTCGCGGTTATAATTATCATAGTTCCAACCTTGGTTTCCTTGACCTTGGCACTAATTCTTCTGATTGGAGCCTTGGGCATTCGGTCGGAAACCCCCCATCTGATCATTCACTGCATAGGAGTCCTCCTTACAGTAATATTCATCATTTGGCGGTGGTGGTTTAGACAAGTAGTTCACTGCATTTACCTTTTCCGCAGCCCCAACAACATGTTTCAACACTAACCCAAGCTCAGTTCTCATTTGATCCATCTCCTCACAAAGATGATCTGCGACTGAGTTGTGTGCGGATTGGACTACGAAGGATTTTCTCAAGTATCTCACTTCCTAGTACTCGAAACATTATTATTTCAGGAGATTTTTTCTAACTTTTCATCAATTTCGGCATAAGGACACTCCCCATAAGAACCACCTGCTATTGTATCCAACACTGCTTTGTTATCATCATCTAGTCCTCGATAGAAATACTCTTTCAGAGACTCATCATCTATGAGGGTATTTGGAACACTTCGCAAGATGAATTTAACCTATTCCAAGAACTGCTAACTGACTCTCCTGGTAGTGCCACTAAGTTGTACACTTTGTCTTTGTGTTTTAGTTTCTTAGACACCGGGTAGTAGCATTCTAGGAAAACATCCCTCAGTTGATTCCTAGTGAAGATTAAGTTATAGGGGAGCTTAGTAAACCAGATAGCGGCCTCTCCCGTTAGTGGGAGAGGAAAAACTCTTAGCCCGATTACATCCATATTCAAATCAGGCCTCCCTACACAACTTTTGCAGAATGATCTTACCTTAGCGATGTGGGAATGTGGATCCTTAGAAGGTAGCCATGAAAACAAACCTCTGGCAGTGAACATTTGCATTTGACTACTAGTTACCACAAAAGTGTGGCCGTGTGGTAGAGGGGGCAAGACGAGTGGACCATCATAGTCTTCAATATTTTCATAGCCCCTATAGAACTCTTGAGGACGTGGAGCGGGAGGTTGTCTCCGTATTTCACCTTCCCCATGAATATCAGGTAATACAGGCTCATGAACGTCGACCAATGGTAGCATTTGCGGGTCGACCTCATCACCTTGGATGCCCAAATTATGATTCATTATTCTTATAGTATGCTCTAGTTCGGGGTCAGGTTCAGTTACGGGTATTCCTCTACTCCGTGTATTTGACATGTAAGAAGTTAGACCTGCAGGACACAAAAACAAAAATAAAAAGTAAAATTAGGAAAATATTGACTAACCTTCGGTAATAAGCTTAAAGTCAATCTAAAAGCCACTTTCCCCGCAACGGAGCCAAATTTGATACACTTAAATTGAGTTCTCGGAAAGAAGTAAAAGTTGTCGTATCAAGTAAAGAACCCAACTAGTGAGGTTAGGATCGTTCCCAGGGGGAAAATGGTTCAGACTTAACTATAATCTATATTACATCTATTTAGTCAATTATTTCCCGAAAACAAATAACTAAAGGGGGTTTTGATTAATAAAAGCAATTATCTAAAGTAATGTAAACAAGTGAAAGGTTCAAGTATTGGAGTTTAATCAAGTAATGAGAGTAACTAGGGTGTAAGTATGCCCCACAGTCTCCTAACTCGTTAATTCTAGCTATAACAATCCTTTACTAGTATCTTGCATGAAAAGTGATAAGTTAGGTATCTCTAAATCCTGGGTCCGGTATTTAGGGAATTTCGCTACATACCTTGGTCCGGCTATGTGTGTTGCTTTACTAAACCTTATCTTTACCTTATATTAAGTATCATATTCGATATTTGACTAAGTTGTTACTTCGTACCAACCCACACTAGCCAATTAGATAGTATACACTAAATCTATGTTGATAATTCTTTTCCTATTATCTACCTCCTTGTTCCGGCAAGTAGCAATAAGGCGAGTTCTAATGTTGGTCATCCGTTAAAAAACTTCTAAGCGAAAGAATTAGCAATACATGCAAGACACTATTCTAGTATGGTTATTTTAGCTAGATTTTATCTTGTTATTTACTCATGGTTCTCACAACCCTAGATATGGAGTTTAGTTACCCATGCTACACAATTCATATGGATAATATAAGAATTCATGCACTTTTATGAGAATGAAGAAAATTCAAAAATTCACTTGAATAATTCACAAAAACACCAACAATTGATTCTGAAAAAGTATGATCAAGTACCAAAATCAAGAGTTCAATACTTAAACAAGAGACTAAAAAATATCCAAAAGTCTAACACCAAAAACGAAAATTTTCAAACTATTTATATTAAAATAAAACCTAATAAAAGAAGGACTCTATTTAAGGAAAATATGTCCAACAAGCATCTGATCGACGATCCCTGCAACGGACTGTCATTGACACGACGGTCCATCGTGGGCTCCGTCATTCCATTCTTGGCATAATATTCTGTTGCTTTCTTCATCAACTTTCTGTTACCCTCGATGGACGAATATTACGGACCTTTGGTAGCACGATATCCCATTGAGGGGTTCCATTCCATAACAATTAGAAACTTCTTGAAATTGGGTACCGGAACTACTCTCTAACAACCACGACCAATATGCAGAACGGATCATCATGTCTATGATGGTCCGTCATGAGCTTCCGTAGTCTCACACTTGGTCAGACTTCCCTAACTTCCTTCAGCAGCCGTTTCCTTCTCACAATGGTTCCACTTACGGACCGTAACAGTCAGGACGGACCGTCGTGGGCTCCGTAGGTGGTCCCTTCTGCAATTTCTGCTCAAATCATTTGCGTTCTCCTTTGGAAAGATTTCCTGTAAATAAAGAGAAACCTACATCAAAAATCAATATAAAAAGGCTTTAGACACACATAAAACTTAAGGAAAAGACATTGAAAGTACCGTGAAACCACAGTACATCAATGCACCAGGACATATACAAGAAATAATATCGACAAGAAAGTACTAGGTGATATTTAGTTAATACAAAAATTTTAAGAAATCAGGCAGGAAAAAATATACAACAGACATGTAAATAATGAAAATTATATTGGACGCATTCTTAGATTTTGTGGAAGAAGAGAAGATATGAAAAACGCCAGACATCTACAACTGAAGACATTACTTTTGTGTATTAATGTTATTTTAATACATGGTACACTTAATTTGAAATATTACAAGGAAATATACAGTTCATTGCATGACACAACTTAAAGGACAAACTGTTAATGTATGCACAATTACTTACTAACAAATTGCCTAATAACTATTTTAGAATATGAAGTTCGTTACCACATGCCAAACAAGTAAGAAGGCACATAGATTGACCATTCACATTGTATGACGTAGTGCATTATAAAAACAATATTTATATGTTTAAAGACTAAAACATACATAAAAGATAAAATATCTCATGTATAGGGATCTCAAGACTTAACCTACACGTGCAACACACGTTCAATGAATCTAGTACATATACAAATATAAAATAAGGTGACGATAAATGCATCTCTCTCTCTCTCTCTCTCTCTGTGTGTGTGTGTATATATATATATATATATATATAGATATATATGTATATGTATATATATATATATATATATACATATACATATAGATATATATATGTATATGTATGTACATATATATATGTATATGTGTGTGTATATATATATATATATATATATAGATATATATGTATATGTATATATATATATATATATATACATATACATATAGATATATATATGTATATGTATGTACATATATATATGTATATGTGTGTGTATATATATATATATATATATATAGATATATATGTATATGTATATATATATATATATATATACATATACATATAGATATATATATGTATATGTATGTACATATATATATGTATATGTGTGTGTATATATATATATATATATATATAGATATATATGTATATGTATATATATATATATATATATACATATACATATAGATATATATATGTATATGTATGTACATATATATATGTATATGTGTGTGTATATATATATATATATATATATAGATATATATGTATATGTATATATATATATATATATATACATATACATATAGATATATATATGTATATGTATGTACATATATATATGTATATGTGTGTGTATATATATATATATATATATATAGATATATATGTATATGTATATATATATATATATATATACATATACATATAGATATATATATGTATATGTATGTACATATATATATGTATATGTGTGTGTATATATATATATATATATATATAGATATATATGTATATGTATATATATATATATATATATACATATACATATAGATATATATATGTATATGTATGTACATATATATATGTATATGTGTGTGTATATATATATATATATATATATAGATATATATGTATATGTATATATATATATATATATATACATATACATATAGATATATATATGTATATGTATGTACATATATATATGTATATGTGTGTGTATATATATATATATATATATATAGATATATATGTATATGTATATATATATATATATATATACATATACATATAGATATATATATGTATATGTATGTACATATATATATGTATATGTGTGTGTATATATATATATATATATATATAGATATATATGTATATGTATATATATATATATATATATACATATACATATAGATATATATATGTATATGTATGTACATATATATATGTATATGTGTGTGTATATATATATATATATATATATAGATATATATGTATATGTATATATATATATATATATATACATATACATATAGATATATATATGTATATGTATGTACATATATATATGTATATGTGTGTGTATATATATATATATATATATATAGATATATATGTATATGTATATATATATATATATATATACATATACATATAGATATATATATGTATATGTATGTACATATATATATGTATATGTGTGTGTATATATATATATATATATATATAGATATATATGTATATGTATATATATATATATATATATACATATACATATAGATATATATATGTATATGTATGTACATATATATATGTATATGTGTGTGTATATATATATATATATATATATAGATATATATGTATATGTATATATATATATATATATATACATATACATATAGATATATATATGTATATGTATGTACATATATATATGTATATGTGTGTGTATATATATATATATATATATATAGATATATATGTATATGTATATATATATATATATATATACATATACATATAGATATATATATGTATATGTATGTACATATATATATGTATATGTGTGTGTATATATATATATATATATATATAGATATATATGTATATGTATATATATATATATATATATACATATACATATAGATATATATATGTATATGTATGTACATATATATATGTATATGTGTGTGTATATATATATATATATATATATAGATATATATGTATATGTATATATATATATATATATATACATATACATATAGATATATATATGTATATGTATGTACATATATATATGTATATGTGTGTGTATATATATATATATATATATATAGATATATATGTATATGTATATATATATATATATATATACATATACATATAGATATATATATGTATATGTATGTACATATATATATGTATATGTGTGTGTATATATATATATATATATATATAGATATATATGTATATGTATATATATATATATATATATGGATATATATACACACATACACACACACACACAACCTTCAAAATATGAACTCCTAAATTAAATCTTGAATTACTAAAATACCACCAATTAAAAATACTGAATTTATTTTATTTATTAATTTAATTATTTGTATTAAGTTAATGTATTTATTATTACATATTAAGGGCTGTGATTTGCTAAACGAGATGTGACTTGTAAAGCGTTGTGACGTTTTTGATGGGTTTTGGCATTTTCTATGAGTTGTGACTTTACCGAAGGGTTGTGCTTCTTTCAAGGGTTGTGACTTTTCGGCAGGGTTGTGCCTCTTTCTTATGAGTGGTGACTTTTTCGAAAGGTTCTAACTTTTCTTATAAGGAACAATTAGCACATATTCATACTACTATTTGTTAGCTATAAATAGTGGGTTTCTTCACACTTTTAATCTACGATTTCTGAATATTTTCTACTCTTCTTTTTAAAAACACCACGGGTTATTTCATACAATTGATTAAGTTTAAAATCCAACCCTATTTGATGTACCAAATAAGACAGAGTTGGTGAATAGATTGTGGGAAAGACAATAATAGAAAATAAATACGAAAATGTAACACGATTTAGGTAAGATATTTCTTCTTTGGTTTTTTACTTTTTAGAATCTTACCCTCAAATGAAACAGTTTCTTTTTTATTTTGCTAAAATGGGTATCAATGTTGTCTATGAATCATAGTTTTGATGTTAAATCCACTATTTCAAAAGTAGATTTTGACTTCCACTTATAATATGATAATATAGACATGATAATAATTATTTTTAATATATATGTAAGTAAAAATGAATTAAGAAAGTAAATGTTGGTGACAAGAGATTTAATCAAATGAAACAAATGATCTGGTGGATTTAGCATGAAAATATATTTTAGTCTTCCTTATTTATATTCCATATATCTTTTCTCCTATTATTTTGTTTTAATTGGAATATGAGAAAATATTATAGCACAAGATACACTATTTGTTAGCTATAGAAAAATAGATAAGAAAATAGTGATTGACCATAAAATAATCTTAATTCAAATAAAAGATTGTATAAACAATACTTTAAATTTTGTTCATCTAATTAATTTTTACAATTGAAAAAGTTTAATATATTATATCATGATAAAAATTCTATTAGATTCTAGATACTTTCATTAAACAACAACTATATGATATATGTGGGGAAAAAAAGGAGAATACTACAATTCTACAAAAATAAGGTATAAACTTAGTGAAATGAAATATTTTTCACCAAAGGTGATGTTGTTCATATATTAAAGTAAATTATGATACTAAAATATATATGTATATCGAAAACAATGAATTGGTCGAGCTAAGTCTCTGACATACACTCAATCCTCGGTTTAACCATAATTCGTTATAACAATAAAGAACCTTTTTTGTTTAAAATTACCTATCGATAGAATTACTCAAATATTAATTTGTAAAAGATATATTACTTATAAATATAAAATATTGAAATATTTATGGTAATCTTTATTAATGTCATGAACATACTAAATTTCAAGTATGAATGTTTAAGAGAAAAATTATACTAATTATTGTTCATTATTTATGTTCGTAGCCTCAAGAGGAAAGACTATAGGTGACATTTATTTATTGATATTATTTTAAAATTTTGTTGGTTATATTTGTTTACAAAGTTTAGTGAAATAAATAATAATACTACTAAATATATGTTACTTTTTCCCCATATTTAACTTTTGAATGTATTTTGATATGTATCAATAATATCTAATCATTTTGATCTTAAAATACATGTAACTCTATGAGAATATTTATTAATCATTTAAAAGCATTTTTTATTGTTCTTTAAATTCTAATTTACCAAAAAGAGTTAATTACAAATATTCATTTTTTTTACATCATCTTATACTATATGTAGGATACACACGTGCAACACCCGTACCATAAAACTAGTTATTTAAGAAAAGAACAAAAGTGATCATAGTATTTTCGATAATAGAACATATAGTTTGATGGTGATTAAATAACATGACAACGATAATAAAAACAGTAGCGATAAATAGTCGTAGAAGTAAATGGTTGATGTAAAAAATAACAATTTGATACATTATTAAATTAGAAGGTTGAAACAATGAATTACATGAAATAAGGTTAAAATTGGGTGTTAACATTTTCTCCCTCTTTGACAAGAGACGATGTAAAAGATTTTGGGCAAAAAGTTGACGTATTAGTCAATTTTGACCTGCCCAAAACTTAAGACCTCGGAGGTAAGAAAAGATATGGGAATTAGAGAAATTATGAGGTAGAGAATTTTGAAAAAAAGGGTACATTAGCTTACGAAGTGTTCCCACTGTTAAATTGTGATGGTACTTGGCATTATGAACGAGTAGAGTATTTGAAGGTGAAGTTTGAGGTAGACCCTCGACCTTTGCTGGTGAGTTTGATTTCAAAAAATTGCTTTAGGTCACATCATTTAAATTGTTCCATGTTGTGCTAAAGCTTTTGCGGAGCTCGAACATACCAAGGTAATTATTAAATAATGTTAAATATAAAGGAAGGTGCGATAAGTACATTGGAAATAACACTCATGGGTGTGATATTTGGAAATGCATTCTTGCAAGTCTAAATGGTGCTATAAAATCATATAAAATTTATGGAAAAAGGTTTTGAGGACGAGGATTCATGAGCAATGGTGCTTCTCAGTGATGATTAATGAAAATTAGGCCTTAACAAAATAAAATATGAATATGAGGTTTTTAGCCAAATGATTTAAAAATGAGACTTTTTAAGACTAGTGATTTATGAAAATGAAGTCTTTGAAAGCAATGCATTCTAGTAACGGATTTGTGCAGTATATTTAAAATCATTTGTGCAATTCACTAAAATCATTTGTGCAATGCACCAGAAAGCGATTGAAATCCATGTAGAATTTATTTTAAATACTTGAAGGATTTGTGTATTTCATTTCAAAATATGCATTTATGAGAAATATATGAAGCATCTGCATTGTGCATTTGAATATATCTACAAGCATTTGTGTAGTGAGCTTGAAAATATTTGAAAACATTCATGTGGAACATCTTAAAGAATATGTGTGGTGCATTTAAAAATATGTCACGACCCAAAACGAGCTGTGAGTGGCACCCACACTTATCTTACTAGGTGAGCGAACCAACAGTCTAAACCCCAACGTTTACCAGTATATAAATTTTGAATAGTAAATAAAATGTGGAGGATCCAAAACTCATTAACGAAATCAATTAAATAGACTTCTAAAGTATAATACTTATCATCCCCAAAATCTGGAAGTCATCTCATCAAGAACATCTATCCTCAAATTACAAATCTAAGAGTATTTAAGAAACTAAAATAAGTAGAAAGATGGTCCATGTCCGAACTTCAAATACATCAAGACGTGAAGAAGTGAATCCAGCCCGAGCTAGGAATAATCATCACCCTGAAAACTGACGTGCCGAAGAATGGCTAGAGTTGAGGACGAGTCGAAGTCAATGGTGCACTTGCTGCACTCCACAAAACAACAAGAAGGATATAAAAGTAGGGGTCAGTACAAGGAACACGTAGTGAGTAGGTATCATCGGCCAACTCAAAATAGAAAGCAATATATACTGAATAATAATATAAAATCAACCACAATACTTAACAGGTGACAATCAACAAGTACAAGAACCATTGGCAACAACACCAAACACACCTATGAGGACTCAAGCCTCCACACCATACTCATTTGGGAAATAAGTTTTTCGAAATTGAGTATATTAAGTTAATTCAAGATTTCTTGCCTTTAATGTTAGTGTGTCGGAATGTGACACTCCGATCCCCTAATATTGTGTTGGAATGTGACACTCCGATCCAATAATCCGTGTCGGAACGTGACACTCCGATCCCCTAATGCAACATGTCAGAACGTGACACTTCGATCCATTATTACTACCGTGTCAGAACGTGACACTCCGATACATTTATCTCATTATTTCAGTTCATCAAGCTTTCTCTATGTCAAGCGTCATCTTAATAGAGAGGATTTAAGATTGAAGATTCAAAAGTCTCATCATTCTAACCACCACAATTATACGATCACAACATACAAACACACAATCAAGTATATTGAAGACTTTACAATACCACCCAATACATATCAATCGCTATTTAGAGTTTATCTATCACATAGAAATAAACCATAACCTACCTCCACCGAAGAATCGTGATCGAGCAAGCTATCTCCCCAATGCCTTTTGCTTTCCTCTTCGTTCTCTCTTTCTCGCTTGTTCTCCCTCTCTGCTTCTTTTTATTTTTCTTCTCCAGATTCTTTTTCTTTTACCCTAATTATCATATAATTCATTATGATAAAAGTAACCCATTATTTATTTCAAGGTTACCTCCTTTAACCCCCCAAGTGAATAAATTATTAAACCTACCCCACTAATTTCATAAAATTTGTCATGAATAGTCCAAAACACCCCTTTAAAACTATTAGCAGAAATCCGACCCAGTTAGGTTTACGCAACTTGTGAACGCCCGTCGTGTCTATGACGGTCCGTCCTGCAGGTCCGTCACAAAGTTCAGAGAGTTAAATTCAGTAAAGGGGTTTGTGACGGTCCGTCGTATCTACGACGGTCCGTGCTGCAGTTCTGTCGTGAAGTTCAGAGAGTCGATCTCAGTACCCAGATTTCAGAGTTTAAGTGTTTTGGAACGAAGACCCTCGACGGTCCATCGTGACTATGACGGTCCGTCGCCTGATACGTCGACCCAGTCAGTTCTTTTCAAAATAATTTTACTGCTCGAACCTACTAAACAGGTTGTTACAATAGATACCAATTTACCCATCGTTCGTCCCCGAACGATCACAGGAAGAAAACAAGGGCGAGAAAGATTACCTGAATCTTTAAAAAGATGTGGATATCTTTCTTGCATATCCGCCTCATTCTCCCAAGGAGACTCTTCAACTGGCCGATTCATCCACTGAACCTTGATAGATGCAATCTCCTTTGATCTCAACTTGCGGACTTCTCTGTCTAGAATAGCAACCGGCTCCTCCTCATAAGACAAATTCTCATCAAGAAGAACTGAATCCCAACGAATAATGTAGTTTCCATCCCCATGGTACTTCTTCAGCATAGACACATGAAATACCGGGTGCACTCCTGAGAGTCCTGGAGGCAATGCCAAATCTCGAAATCGGCTCAGCTTCTCATCAGTAAACTGCTTCTCCTTAATCTTGTCAAGAAAAGAAGATCTTGCCTCCACACAGGCCAAAAATCCTCCCTTCTCTAGTACTTCCAGCCTCATAAAGTCATTAGCCAGTGTCTGAACCTCTCTAGCCAATGGACGTCTAGAAACCTGTAAGTGGGCTAAACTTCCCATGCTCCCTGCTTTTCTACTTAAGGCATCTGCCACCACATTAGCTTTTCCTGGGTTATACAATATAGTAATATCATAGTGCTTCAATAGTTCCATCCACCTCCTCTGCCTCAAATTCAAATCTTTCTGAGTAAAGACGTACTGTAAACTACGATGATTGGTATAAACTTCACACTTGACCCCATATAGATAATGTCTCCATTGCTTTAATGCAAATAAAACTGCAGCCAACTCCAAATCATGGGTCGGATAGTTACGTTCATGCACTTTCAATTGCCTCGAAGCATAAGCAATTACATTTCTCTCCTACATTAGCACTGCACCCAAACAAGAATAAGATGCATCGCAATAGACAATGAAATTCTTACCTTCCACTGGCAAGGTAAGAATTGGTGCAGTAGTCAACAAAGTCTTGAGTTTCTGAAAACTTTCTTCACATTCATCCGACCATACAAAGGGAACATTCTGCTTAGTCAAATTTGTTAGCTGCGAAGCAAT
>NC_028648.1:20050091-20077042 GCF_001406875.1 Solanum pennellii | reverse complement strand
ATTGGGGGTCTGTAACTCTGTTTTGGACAATACTTCCTAATATACAAGTCTCCGCACATCCATAATAATTCCTGGAGTCAATCATAGGTCTTTGTGAAAGTGACGAAGTCTGGGGATAACCTCCAAACTCAGAAAAAGGCTGACTGGGCTGCGATGGACCCCCAGCTAAAGCCTGCAGGGAAGACTGAATAGGGCGGTTTTGGTAACCTCCTGAACTCTGCCCTCAGGAGTAAGAAGCGCTAAACTCTCCTCCCTTACGGAACTTCTTAGATGTCGATGCCATGGTGAAGGCATCTGGCTTCACCCCCTCCACTTCTACCACAAAATCAACCACTTCCTGAAAGGATTTTGCTGCAACAGCTACCTGTAAGGCTGGAATCCGCAAATCTGACCTCAATCCGTTCACAAAACGGCGAATCCGCTCTTGTGGACTGAAACAATGCTGAGTGGCATACCTAGATAGTGCACGAAATTTAGCCTCATAAGCAGCAACAGACATCCTTCCTTACTCTAGGCTCTGGAATTCATTTCTCCTCCTATCCCTCAAAGTCCGGGGTATATACTTCTCCATAAATAAGCTAGAGAATGATGCCCAAGTCATAGGGTGTGCCTGTGCTGGTTAGCAGTCAACAGGCGACCGCCCCCACCTTTTGGCATCCCCCTGAAACTAATAGGTCACAAACTCCACACCGAATCGTTCTACTATGTCCATCTTATGAAGCAGCTCATGACAATCAACCAGAAAATCATAGGCATCTTCAGATTCAGCACCCTTGAATACTGGAGGTTTTAGCTTTAAGAATTTAGTGAAAAGTTCATGCTGATCACTTGTCATTATGGACCCTGTAGTCAATCGAGGAAACGTGCCTACTTCCAATGAGGCATCCATGCGGGGAGCCACAGCGGCTGCATGCTGTACCCCCTGAACCTGAGGTGCTGGTGCAGAAAACACTGGAGGTGTCTGGACCTGATCAGATAACCCGCTAAGATAGGTAAGAACCTGGTTAATCATCTCTGGGGTAGGCTGGGGTGGCAATTCCTCATCTTGAACCTGCTCATTTTCCCCTTCTTCACCCTCTCTCACTACCTCATCAGTCAGTGGAGGAGTCACTGCCCTATTACTAGCTGGACCAGGTGTTTTTCCTCTACCTCTAGATGGCGTCCTCCTGCGACCTCTACCACGGACTCTTGCCACTGCTCCTCCTCGAGCTACGGTCCCAATGGTTGGGTCAGACGCACCCTGTCCTGCCGGTGCTGGTGTTGACACAGTTGTTGCTCTAGTTCTAACCATTTGCGAGATAGAGTGAGGATGTCAGATACCAATTTGTATCACCTAGATACAAATTGAACAAAAGTAATAGCACGAAAGAAATAAAGAATGGAGTTTTCCTAAAGTCCTATAGCCTCTCAAAGAAAAGTAAGGGCGTCCCCCTACCGTTCCTCAAGACTCTACTAGACTCGTTCTTGTGTGATGAGACCAACAAACCTAAAGCTTTGATACCAAGTTCGTCACGACCCAAAACGAGCCGCGAGTAGCACCCACACTTATCTTACAAGGTGAGTGAACCAACAGTCTAAACCCCAACGTTTACCAGTATATAAAGTTTGAATAGTAAATAAAATGCGGAAGATCCAAAACTCATTAACGAAATCAATTAAATAGACTTCTAAAGTATAATACTTATCATCCCCAAAATCTGGAAGTCATCACATCAAGAACATCTATCCTCAAATTACTAAGTCTAAGAGTATTTAAGAAAATAAAATAAGTAGAAAGATGGTCCATGTCCGAACTTCAAAGACATCAAGACGTGAAGAAGAGAATCCAGCCCGAGCTAGGAATAATAGCTCACCCTGAAATCTGACGTGCCGAAGACTGGCTAGAGTTGAGGACGAGTCGAAGTCAATGGTGCACTTGCTGCACTCCAAAAAAAACAAGAAGGAAATAAAAGTAGGGGTCAGTACAAGGAACACGTACTGAGTAGGTATCATCGGCCAACTCAAAATAGAAAGCAATATATACTGAATAATAATATATAATCAACCACAATACTTAACAGGTGACAATAAACAAGTACAAGAACCATTGGCAACAACACCAAACACACCTATGAGGACTCAATCCTATACTCATTTGGGAAATAGGTTCTTCGAAATTGAGTATATTAAGTTAATTCAAGATTTCTTGCCTTTAATGTTAGTGTGTCGGAACGTGACACTCCGATCCCCTAATATTGTGTCGGAACATGACACTCCGATCCAATAATCTGTGTCGGAACGTGACACTCCGATCCCCTAATGCTACGTGTCGGAACGTGACACTCCGATCCATTATTACTACCGTGTCGGAACGTGACACTCCGATCCATTTATCTCATTATTTCAGTTCATCAAGCTTTCTCTATGTCAAGCGTCATCTTAGTAGAGAGGATTTAAGATTGAATATTCAACAGTCTCATCATTCTAACCACCACAATTATACGATCACAACATACAAACACACAATCAAGTATATAAAAGACTTTACAATACCACCCAATAAATAACAATCGCTATTTAGAGTTTATCTATCACATAGAAATAAGCCATAACCTACCTCCACCGAAGAATCGTGATCGAGCAATCTATCTCCCCAATGCCTTTTGCTTTCCTCTTCGTTCTCTCTTTCTCGCTCGTTCTCCCTATCTGCTTCTTTTTATTTTTCTTCTCCAGATTCTTTTTCTTTTATCCTAATTATCATATAATTCATTATGATAAAATTAACCCATTATTTATTTCAAGGTTACCTCTTTAACCCCCCAAGTGAATAAATTATTAAACTTACCCCACTAATTTCATAAAATTTGTAATGAATAGTCCAAACACCCCTTTAAAACTTTTAGCAGAAATCCGACCCAGTTAGGTTTACGCAACTTGTGACGGCCCGTCGTGTCTATGACGGTCCGTCCTGCAGGTCCGTCACAAAGTTCAGAGAGTTAAATTCAGTAAAGGGGTTTGTGACGGTCCGTCGTATCTACGACGGTCCGTGCTGCAGTTCCGTCATGAAGTTCAGAGAGTCGATCTCAGTACCCAGATTTCAGAGTTGAAGTGTTTTGGAACGAAGACCCTCGACGGTCCGTCGCCTGATCCGACGACCCAGTCAGTTATTTTCAAAATAATTTTACTGCTCGAACCTACTAAACTGGTTGTTACAAAATATTTTGAAGAATTTGGGTTGTGTCTTTGAGATTATTTGAAAGTATTTATGAGTGCACTTAAAGAAATTTATGCATAGTAAAACCATTTGCAATGCATTTAAAAATATTTGTTTATCAACACATTTTGAAACATGGTAAAGCTTTAGCTCTATGTTTTTGAATAATCGATTTATATGTTATTAAAACCATTCGATATATAGTTTTTTCGATGCTATAGACGTTACTGATCTCTCAGCTTCTTCTAATTCTGACAAATTTTCAATCAATTTTTTTTGTAAGTTCTTGGGGAGCAGTACTACAAAAAATACATGAGTTTGCAATGAGTAAAACTGTGGTAAAGGGTACTACAACAGTGGCTAACACAGCTTGGCCACAGAAAGAGAGCCACGAATAGTAGCGTGCCCATAACGGGCAACAAGAGTAAATTAGCCATGTTTTCTGCACTCATTATTTTTGGAAAATTATATGCACAATGGAAGCATATAATAATGATACAACTTACATAAATAATAGAGAACACATTATTTATGCTGAAACAAGGTAAGTACGATCATATTTGAGCATATTAACTTTTCTAAAATTCAATTCAAGAATTATTTCTTGAAGTGTGAGGACATATATTCAATTGAATCCACAAGGTACTCTAAAATGTAGACCCTTCAAGCAAACCCATAAGCTAGTGCACAAATTTGACCAATGTTCTACGGTCTTCTACATTGATCCCAAGTACACTTTCGAACTCTCAATACTCTGGCGGGCAATTATCATACCGAAAACATAATTTCTTCCAAGATTTTAGAAGAATTCCTATTTATATAAATTTCATCCTAGTCGAACGAGAAGGAGTACCCTGTCTTTCCTTAGAATGGAAAGACCTGTACATCTCCCTTTCCTTAGAAAAGGAAAGGTCATGTACTTCTCCCTTTCCATAGAATATAAATAGTGATATACATATCCCTTGCTTTAGAACAACGAAAGATACACACATCTCCATTTTCTTTGAATAGAGAATTACACATACTTCTCCCGTTTACCTTTAAAATATATTCTGAGTTGTAGTTAAATATGAGAAATGTAGGAACTACAAAATTAATTATCGAGGCTTTGTATTATTGAAATAATTAAAAATAATTATTTTGAATGATTTTATCATAATAAATTACAAATCATTCCACTAGAAATTTGTTATAGCACTCCTCATATTATATTTCAAAATTACGCATTTAAAACATATGTAATTTCCCATGTTAAGATAACAAATGCTTATCAATAAATTAAATTACTGACTAAATTAATTTAATAATCAATTTTCTTTAGAGCATTGTTTAACTTATTTCATGTGCCAGATTCATAAATCCTTTTATAATGTTTGATAGGATAAAAAACTTTTAAGCTTCTAAAAAAGGCATATCATCAATCAGTATATCGAGAAATAAATTTTGTCAGCTAACTTATTATTCCACTAATATATATTATCATCATCCAATCTACGAGGAATATTGACCCATATTAGAATCTCACCTTTTAATAAATCAAAACGATAATTAACATATATAGAACATAAGTTATAAAAGGATTAATAATATAAGTATATTTAATAATTTAGAGAGTATACTTTTGTCAGTCGGTCTAAAACAACTATTTGTACTCGATCGCATTCAATATATACAAAATTCACTATCACAAGTGGTTGAAACTATACCATTCTCATAATCAAGTTAAATTACATATAATAATGTGCTACAATCGTATCTATGAAATGTCGAATTCCATCTAAGATTGTGAAAAAAACTTTTACTTATAAAAGCCGATGGTTTAATCCTTTGTGTATAAGTTTAAACTCTATACACTAAATAATCTACTATATAAGTAAACATAAACCACATTCAAATATTTGATCTATTCATATGAATAAATAATTATTCTATAATATGTATTATAAATGAAAATGTGGTTAATAGTATATATCCCAACAATCTTCCACTTAGACTTTTGACCATTGTGATTGTTACAATGTACTATATTAAAATGCATAGTTAATAGTACATACCCTAAAAATCTCCCACTAAGATACTTAATCATGAAATTTTTTAGAATACTATTTCTAAATACATGATTTAAAGTATATACTTTAACAATCTCCCACTTAGAATGTTACCAATGCATTTACAACTTTCCCAGATATTTGTTTGATATTTCATATCAAAACAATATTACCAAGTTGAATACTTATAAAACTTCGTCTAATAATGTTTAGTCATAACCTATTGTTGTTATATTATATCTTCAGAGGTCCTATCATGAAACCTTTTAAAAGTATACCTCTGTACCGGAGTTGTATCATAAAGGTCCTCTTAAACATACAAAATCATTCAATCTTTGTCACGATTCTCCCACTACGATTAAGTATTATTACAATATTCATATTTTTATGTTTTTGAGTCTTAATATTTTCCTCAAAACCTTTCGGTAATGAAATATTAATAACTTCTCCATGTAGTTTATTTAAATTTGCCCGACATCACTTTCACTACTTCAGGTAATATTATTGTTATAACTAGTAACATTTCATCCATATGTAAATGCAATGGACCTTAAATTATGACATACCATTTAGATGTTCTTGAGTGTCTAAATTTACAATTGACTCATTTTTTATTTCTTTGTTCAGTTACTGTAAAACTAGTTTACTTCTAGGAACATGAATTTCTAAATAGTTTTAAGAAATCTTACAATTGTGTTAGCAATTGCCTTATTTTCTATAGGACAATAGAATAAACCTTCTTTCATTCTTTTTGGATATCCCGTTAATTAACGCATTTCATTCCCGACTTTAAAGAAATTGTATTCAAATGTGATGTGTAGTTCTTAGAACATATCCTAAAAGAAACTAAACAACAATGAATAACCCAATTATTAATTACATAATCTTCATAGTAGTCTGTATCATTTCTCTTTTACACCAATGTATTGTAGAGTATCTGGTGTAGACAATTGAAATGCAATTATTCTATCAAATAAATTACTCATCAGCTATGTAGAAAGGTATATGTCACTACAATAAAATTGTAGTGACTTTATATATTTTTGATGATGCTATTTTAATTTGTCTTGACATAGTTTGAGTTTATCATGATATTCAATCTTGCATCATCAAGAATATATTTTCATATCATGAGAAAATTTTTTAAAATCTCAGAATACTCAATTTACCTCAATCCTGAATGACCATTTACCGCACAAATCCTAATAAATTAATTCTAACTTATCATTACCTTTATTTCCTTTTCAATAGGAAAGTTCTCTTAGTCATTTTTTTCTAAACATGACTCACATGTTAGTAGTTACTTCACTTTCAATGAGCCGTTATGTCTATTCTTTAAACAACTTTAATGTTCTATACAGAAAAAATGATGCAAACGCTAGTGTAGATATTCGTTTCACTAAACTTAATAGATATTTTCTTTTATGAGATAGATTAATATATAATTCATGAGAAAAAATATATTCATGCATCAAATATAATAAGAGATAACATATTTATCAAACTCACAAGAGTTACGACTAAAGTATATTGAGTATCCATCTCTTAATGATCAAGATATCAAAAATAATTTCATATAATATGAACATATATAATAAAAATTTTATTCAATATCTTATCTCTATTGAAAAAAAATACTTGAGTAGGATTAGTTTTTTCCGTTAAGTCTATTGAAAATTTTAGATATAATATATTAATAGATCATAATATGTGGAATAATCCTAAATAACTCAATTCAGGGCTAATTTGTATATATATATTCATGCATATCGAATAGCCAATCAACTGGATTGGAGAACTATTATGCAATACACATGTACAATTACTGATTATTTCCTCCATAAACTTATACAGACCTAACTTAGATGGAGATGATATTGTTATCTTAAGTCAAGGAAAAATCACCCTAATTACATTAATCCAATCACATATCACGCAGTTAATGAGAGGCAATACAAATTATCAATGTAACGCCCCTAAAATGAAATAGGTTGAACCAGAGCTTCGCATGTGTGTCATGAGTTAATTCTTTATTAAAACAGTTAATAATGATTGTTGAGTTGTTATCTAAAGTTGGTGATGTTTGGAGGTCAAACGTCCAAGAACGTCCATGATGTTCGAAAGATTTCCTTGGATTGTGCTTGTGTGTCTTTCTATGTTTTGACAAATTTATTTATTCGTTATAGTTGAAAATGATTTGATGGGAGCCTAAGACCTATATTGAAATGTGTAGGGTCTCAACGTACGTGTAAAACTCCACCTAGGACCCACAAGGGGCCCTAGAAGAGGACCCCATCTCTTTGGCAGGATGCTGCAGATAGTGGCAAACGACATCCACAAGGGACGGACCGTTTGTCAAACGAAGGCCTGTCGACTTTGGGCGTCGATTGACCCTGCAAGGTCTTCAAGTTCTACACATGGAGGGGATCGGAACCAAATGATGTACCACCATCAAAGTGACGTCTACTGGGCGACGGTCCATCGTTTAAGGGTCGTAGGTGCTGCCTATAAAGCTGTCAAAAATTCTGCCAAGGCTCGGGGTATTTGGTAAATTCACCCCAAGTCTATTATGAAACATGACTGATATTTTTAGGGTTTTTTAGGTATCTTAATAGGGTTCAAATACTCAGGCCTAATTTTAGACTTCACTTTCAAAAACCCAAAAATACCTCCCACAAGAAAGATTCTCTCAAACTCCATAGAAGCTAGAACTCAAGGGAGGGCTAGAAGGGCTGGTGGTGCACGTTATCTTCATCAAATTTTCATTGGTTTCTTCTCATTGAGGTATGGTTTTTATCCTTGAACCTTCTTTCATTCATTTTGCCACATGAAAGAGATTTCAAAAAGGATTTCAAACTTCAAACTTATTTGATCATTGACTCTAAATATGGGTCTTTGCATGAAAATGTTTTAATGATTAAGATGACTTTTTTTAGTTTTTAATGATGATTTTAATGTCAAAACCCCAATGAAACCATGTTTATTATTTTTATAAACTTTCAGCTTTCCAAATGGGTGTAACGAGCATGATTAGAAAATGTTAGAGTTATGGTTTCCTTATGGTCATATTGTGATTTATTTAATTCCCTAAGGGCTATTGTATGATGAATTATTGGAGAAATTGTTAATAGGTGGTGAAAGCTCCGATGAATGGTAAGTTGGTTATATTGTTTAGTTCTTATTGTGAAATTCTCTTGAATGGTATGGTCCACCTTTATTGGCGGTGTTTACTTGAAGTATACGAATATGGTTTAGATGTGCATTGTGAATAGGGTCATGAACGCATAGTATGTGAAGTCAAATTGTAATGATGATGTTCTTGTTGATGTGTCTTATGAAGCTTGTTATGTATGATTTGTAGAGATTATGTCTAAGTGAAGTATATGTTTATGTGAAGTATGCTAATGTTTGTAATATGATGAATGAAGATGTAAGCATGTTTAGAAGTCAATGTTATGAAAATGCTGATTATGTGAAAGATGTGCTCACGTGTACACACACACACACTCACGCCTTAAATGAATCAATGAAGCTAAAGAATGTGAATTAAAGGGGAGTTTTGGGGTGAACACTCGTTGTGAGTTGAGATGTACTTTTAAGTATCAACCTAACTATTTCCAAGAGCTTTCTAAAATATTGTGGAGGTTGGATACCCTTCATGAGCTGAGACTTGGTCTTCCAATGTAACCTATAGTTATCCCTTAACCTATAGTAAATGAATGTTTAAGACTTAGTGAGTGAGTTATGCTTAGAATCGAAAGGATATGAAGTAGAGGTGGTGACTTGTTGTGAGTCGATATGTTGTACTAATGTATCTCTAGCTCACATGATCTATATCGGTTAAAGTTATCCCCCACAAAAGAATGTAATGAAATAAGGCTCCTAAATAGTGTACTACTTAGGGTAGGTCATTGTATGGAAAGTTATTTATGCATTGCACAAGTAGCCACTTGAAAGGGGAGTCTTGTTGTGTCTAAATATGTATTGAATGAATGTGTCATAATGAAATTAAAGTGAAGATATGTGATTTAATGTATAATGTTAAGATTTTGTCTTGTATAATGATATTTATGAATGATGAATGTGGTGTACCTAATCTCAATTGTGATGGCTTATGCTTGATGATGGTATTCAATTGAAGTGTTGGTTGTGATTAGATTATATAGATTATGATATGATGAATGTAATTGAAATGTCTTGAATATATTGTTTGTGAGATTATGATTAAGGTATGATGATATAAGGTTGATTGTGAATCACTTATGCCTTAGTATGACATGATTATGATAATGTGCTAATCTCACATATGAGGATTGTTATGAAAGGAACTTCTAAATGTGGGAAGGTAGGTGCACAATGGTTCTCATGAGATTGAGATTACAATTCCATGGTGCATAAAGAGCGTCTAAAACATGTGTTCGAGTTCTTGAAATATGTTTCCTCCATAGGCATACGAGCTAGTGGATCTACCATGAATGCTATGTTCATGTTTTTGTACTACCTTGGAAAAAAGTCCACCTTCTTTCAGTGTAGGTTTTCATGACACCGAATTTTACATTTAGCTCATGTGGTCTATATAGGTTAAGGCAATTGTTCCCGAAAGTAAAATAAAGTAATATAGTGAACACTAACTAGGTAGACTTGAGGGGTCTGACTTAGTCTAGGTAAGGGTATGAGACTCTACCTACACATTGCACTAGTTGGCATTGAAGGAAGTCCTAGGAGTATGTTCCTATTTTCTTATGAAGTAATGACATGCATATGTTGACTTTACATGGTGATGAACTCATATGATGTTAGTTTCACTTATGAACATGTTATTGGTCTATATTGCTAAATATGATGATGATTACTTCTAATTCTAAGTTATATGAAGTTAGACATTACTTGTGATCCTTTGTTTTGTTTTCTTGGTTGATTGGGGTATGGGACTTCACCTTGTCATTGCAGTTGTAAGCTTTGGGTTATGAGTAAGGGTCTTGCATTTGTTGTAATTATATGAAATCTAATACATGCTCTGTTGTTATAACATTATATTGGAGGTGCTTTGGTTATGGGTTCTAATATTCTACTAGACATTTAACTTGACTCTCTTTGATGATGTTGGTTTTGTGTTGTATATGGTCTTGTGTTAGGGGATCAATGATCATTGTATTTTGTTCTTGGTTGTGCATAAGACTTTTCAAAGTAACTTGGCATGGTTTTAAACAAATGTCCCTTTAAGCATGATTTCAAATATTATATGTGCATATGTTTCCATACTTATTACAAGTGGAAGTAATAACCCATTTCCTTTATATTTCTACAACTATGTAAGTTTTGGCCATTGAAGTTAGAAGGCCGATTGCAAGACTACTTGGATATTCCCCAAGTGTTTTTTAGGTCGTTACGATTCGAGGATGATATCACAATCTAGCTACTTGATGTTGTTATTGTCTAATAACATTTCATTTCCTTCTCTTTCATTTGAAGAATATTATTTTATAAGCCTATATGTGGCTTTTGTTGTAATGAAGTATGAGCTATGCACAAATATTGTACTCCATTTAAGATGCTTTAATGTGTGATGATATATTTGACTAAATTTCTATATGTTCTGTACATTGTCTAAACGAGAAGCCTATGTAATCTTCTTATATTAGGAGAAAAAGTGAACTCGATATGTATATAAATTTGTAAGCGAGAGGTCTGCGTATACCTCAATGTGTATAAAAAGTTCTATTTTTTCTGTATTTTAAAACCTATGAAATGTAGAGAAAAATGCTAGGAAGCTAGTCTTACTCCTCTCCGAGTACAACGATGCAGATTACGTCTAAGGGGTTCTCCCCGGTCGTGACAGTTTATTGCATGATTCTTGAGATTGCACTTTAGTTTCTGGTAGCTCAGATTGGATTGTCCTCCACCAAAGGGCCATTCATATAGTCCATCTCTATTTTGGAAGCATTCAAACACTGCCCCCGTGCTCAAATTTTGTACAAGAAAAGAGGACAAAAAATTCCATGGATGTCTGGATTTCCTGAAAAAATGTTGACACAAATATAAGATTGCATTTAATATCGGGGGCACAAAAGGTATTAGAAAAGTGAATTTTTTTAAAGCATCTCATTGAATATTACCAGTGCGAGTTACATGAATTTTGTTATATTTACCCATGGTGATTTTCTATGTCCTGGTGTAGTGATCTCAACTGTCAGGTTTTTGTTAATCAGTGGTCATATGATGTGACACTCTAGAATCAACAATACGTGGCATTTAAGTAAAGTTTAATTTAGCTTCTAAGTTTTTATGAGAGAAAGAACGACATACATTGACAATATCCCTAATACAACGACATATCTAGCAAACTTTATGATGGACTGAGGAGATGTACGTGTGCTCCAATTTGTGTGGGTGGGTGATACAGATTGCTGTCTGGAGATTTGCACACACAATGGTTTACCTTGCTTATGGTTGTGTGGTGTAGAATTTTTTGGGGAAGACCGTTGCGCCATAGCAACACCTATGGTCAACGTTTCTTGTCGAGGCTCTTTATGTTGAAAGAGTTCTTTGTTGAGAAGCTTTTTATACATGTCTTCATATTAAATAGGCGCATTTTGATCTTGGGTAGCAACATAAATTGAAACATACACATGTCCTAAGACACTAAATATTTTTACCCTAGTTTATCATATAGAATAGTAGCTTATGTAGTTGCAAGTTCGTCTGCAACATTATTTAACTCTTGTAGATGTACAGTCATACCACGATAGTTTTTTGTAGTTGTTGATAAGGGGTTGTACATACCGAAATTCCATGTATGAGTTTTTTTGGCATAAAACTGATGTAACTCGTCCCACTCTTTCATGAAGGTCGAAGTGTTTGTGATTACAAATGTGATTGTTTTGTTTATAGATGCCGTCAACGCATTCCCAATAAGCTGGTCCTGTCGTAACCATATTTTGTACTTATGATTGGTTACCTATGAAGAATTCTCTTAGACAGTCTTAGAAGGCGCTGTCATAGTTCAATCTAAATAACCGTAAAGGTTTTGGCCTAACATGAGAGATTAAACCTGAGCCATTTGAATAAAAATATTTCTTGGACATGTATGTTTATGGGTATTTACGAGTCTGGGTTAAATTAAACAAGGTAGGTAGTTGTAACATCTCGTAGGTCCTAATAGCTAAGAATAAGCTAAGAAACTAAAATTTCTCTTTTTTTTGGAAAGAATAGGAAAATTCAGGAAAATTTCCTGAGTTGAAGAGGTGAGTTTTGGTCATTTTCAAATGGCCGTAACATTTATCTCAGAGTAAATTAGAGTAAGTTCGATTTATGGTTGGAAAGATCTTGGAATGTTCTTCCTAAAGCCGCTAAGTTTATACGATTTTGATATCGTATGACGGAGATATACCTTTCGAAAACTTGGTTGTTGTAGTGAGGAAAGTCAAATTCCTGATTTAGTAAGGGTAAACTTTTCTTTTCACCCATCTATTTCCTAATTTGTATTAAGTGTCTATTTGGGGTAAAAATAAGTTAGGATTCAGAATACAAAGGTTATTTACACTTACTTCTTGGAGAAGAGAAAAGATAATAAGAACGAAAATATCAAAAGTTCATCAACAACGCTAAGATCTTTGAGTGAAATTCATCGGGGGTGATTCCTATTAAGGTATGTGAGAACTTTATGTGTTCGATTAGTTCACCCACACATCAACTTGTTTAATACAGTGAATTTTGAGTAAATTGAATGATGAAAAGTGACGTTCTAGAAGAACATTATTGAAATATTGTTAGTGGAGTTGTTATATTCTTTTGGTTGAGTCGATTTGTGTTTCCAAGTTGTTTTTCGTGTCTATTTTATTGCGTATTGAGGTTATTAGTGACCCTAAGTTATTGGTGAAAGATTCATGTATGTTTATAAGGTTTAGAGATTAAAATGGAGAAGAAAAGTTGAAACTCCAGTCTGACAGACCCTGGGGCACCGCGCTTGCCGAAGCCCTTCAATAGAGCCTTTGTACGTTAGGCTCTAGTGCTCCACGCCTCTTAGAGAACCAAGGACGCCTGGAGACCCATTGTTTCCCCATCTTTTCGTACTAGTTCCTATGGGATGTACCTACCTTTCTTTGTTGATTCCAACACTCTAAGGTAAATCTAAAAATCATGAAATCATCCATAATCATGAGATCATGAACCTTGAATCCATAATTCAATTCAAGGAAAGTTAAGACCCAAATCAAAGAACATTAGAGTCAAGTGTAAGAGTTAAGAAGTAAGTCAAATTAAGTTCTTAACAGTTTTCAAAAGTCTTAAAAAAACATTTTAACTTTATTTTAAGGCTCAAGCTACAAGTTGTGCATTGAGTAATGAGTTGAGTAAAATTACGCAAAAGTTATAAGGCAACTAATCCCTAAGAGTTACAAATATTTTCACATTTTGAGCAAGAAAGGAAGCTAGACTTCCAACAGAGCCTTTTGCTAGTTTTAGGTAAAGGGAAACTATGATTTCCAAGAGAGCTTTTAAAAGCTATGTTTGAGAAAATTACCTCAAACCAGAGAGGAAGTTGATTATAAAACATATGAGCTAAGTATTTTGGGAGTAGTATTAAGCACCGATATAGGGATGCAAATTACTTTTAACTCAAGCCCCCCAAAAAACATGTAGCCTGCATGGACATATGAACGCTCATACATTTTAGTTGATTCCTTAATGCTTTTTAGCATACTCTAGTGGATCCACTTTGTATTTTAGGTTCTATACTGACGACAAGGTATAGGACAATCCTCTTGCAATGTGAGGTAAGACGTTACACCATCGCTTAGGCTGATAAATATGGTTGTTACAAAACTATGGTTCTTTCATACATAAGTAAAGTTGAGTTTGTTATTGTATTTTCTTTAACGAACTAAAGTGTTTTTACTGTTTTATAAATCTTTAAATATATCGCATGTGTTTTGATTTCCTTGTTAATCTACATTGAGTTGGGTATTCATGAGTTGAGCATAGCAAAGGTAAGTTATTCTTATTCTTTTCAAGTTGAAAGTTGTTATTTAGCATTATAAATAACATACTCGTACATTCATTGTATTGATAAAAACTGGTATGCATCGTCTTATGATGCAAATGCAGGTAATAAGGATCAGCATCATCCATGGCCTCGTTGATCCAATTGAGCGTTCGTAGTCAGTTGTGAGCGTCCTTGCATTTTGAAGGACACTTTTATTCGCCTTCTAGTATTTCATTAATAGTATGTTGTGGGTCTGTTCCAACATCCATCTTTGTATTGTAGAGGCTTCTTAACAGTAAGATAGTCAGTTTGAGTCTCTTTTTTCTGTATTCATATTATTTTGTTATGAGACTTAAGTGCTAGTTTTGCCAAACTATTATTTCTTTAAGTTATATCATGAGATTGTTTTATTTGAGCTAGGTTTTCTGCTGAGTTAAGTAAGCCGGGCCAAGGGTACGCTCAAGACAAACAATGGTCATTGAGTGCTGGCTACGTCCACGGTGTAGGCTCGGGGCATGACCAAATTGGTATCACAACTAGGGTTCAAGAGTCCAAGGGAGTCTATAAGTCGTTTCTCTAGAGTTTTAGTCATCGGTATGAAGCATGTCACAACTGTAATTACGAGGCTACTTTGGGAAGTTTTTACTTCTTATATATTCCCTATTTGTGAATTAAAATTTATCTCTAAAGGTCTCTCTCTAATTTGTGCTTGCGCGTGTTTCATATAACTATGCCTCTACGAACAGCAGCACGAGGTCGCCCAGCTAGGAGAAATATTGAACCTCAATTATAAAAGTTATCCAATGCACCTGAATTGCAACCTGAAGGAGAAGTTACCAATGTTGAGTTCCGCCAGTCTATCTGGATCCTAAGCCAAGCAGTGACTAACCAAGTCTGGGCACAGAGAGGATCTCGACAGAAGAGGCTGACACCTGGAGAATTTTGGAATTCTTGAGGATGAATCCCCATGTTTTTCTTGTTCGAGCAATAGTGAGGATCCGGCGAACTTTGTTGAAGAGTTGAAGAATGTTTTCAATGTGATGCATGCCATTGACGTTGAGAGGGTCGAGCTAGAAGTATACCAAGTGAAGTATGTGACTAGAACTTGGTTTGACCAATGAAAGGAGGGCAGAGATAAGGGTTCACCACATATGAGTTGGGCTTTTTTCGAAGATGTTTTCATGGGGTATTTCTTTCACCGAGAACTAGAGGAGGAAAAAGTACGTGAGTTTCTTACTCTGAAACAGGACTCCTTAACTGTTCATGAGTATGGGTTGAAGTTCACCCAATTGTCGCGCTATTCTTCTGAGATGGTTAAGGATACGAGGGCAGAGTGAGTTTTTTTGTTGCTGGTTTATGTCGTGCATCCAGTAGAGAGGGTAGAGCTGCACTGCTCACAATGACATAGACATATCCTAATTGATGGTGTATGTGCAACAAGTTGAAGAGGAGAAGCTGAGGGATAGAGAGGGATACAGGAATAGTAAATCCAAGACATTGAATGGGTTTGGGCAGCATAAAGGTGGATCAAATCAACATTAATTTCAGAAACAAAAGGGGCATGCACCATCATTTGCTAGTGCACCTGCGCGTAGAAACAGATGTGAGTGTAATGGACAAAATTCATAGAACTTCAAGGATAGAACAATCCAGTCCACAAATAGTGTGGCAGAAGGTGGTAGTTGGGCTCCAGGATGTGGTGGATGTGGTAGAAACCACGTTGGTAACTGTTGTGATGGACAGTCAGGTTGCTTTATGTGCGGCAAAGATAGTTAATTTTGAATGAGTGTCCTAAGAATAAGTAGGGTGGTGGAAATATAGGCAACATAGCGCAATCTTCATCATCTGCTCCACCAGAATGGGATGCACCTAGATGAACTACTTCCATCATTGACGGAGGGCAAATCGCCTCTATGCAATCACTTGTCACCAAGATCATGCTTTGTAGACCAAGGAGCTAGTTTATCTTTTGTACTTATGTTGCAAATCGGTTTGAGATTCTTTATAAGAAACTTTGTGAACCTTTTTGTGTTTCGATCCCTATCGGAGAGTCTATTCTAGCAGAAAGATTCAATTGTGATTGTCCTATTTCTATCAATCACAATAACACCATGCCTGATCTAGTAAAGTTTGACACGGTAGATATTGATGTCATTCTAGGTATGGACTGACTTCATGCGTGTTATGCATCAATAGATTGTGGAACTCGACTTGTCAAGTTTCATATTCCTAATGAGCCAGTCATATAGTGGAGTAGTAGTTCAGTAGTTCCTAATGGGTGTTTCATTTCGTACATTAAGGTAAGAAATTCGGTTTCAAAGAGATGTATCTACCACTTAGCCCAAGTTAATGAATCAAGTGCTGAGGTACCATCCCATCAGGCAGTTCCTAGAGTAAGAGTTTGTAGAAGTCTTGCATGATAATCTTCCCAGAGTCACTCCTAAGAGAGAACTAGACTTCGACAATAGATATCATACCAGATGCTCATCCTATCTCTATTCCACCACATAGAATGGAACCTGTAGTGTTAAAAGAGTTGAAAGAATAGCTGAAACAACTATTAGATAAAAGTTTTATATGACCAAGTGTCTTTTCTTGGGGTGCTTCGGTCATGTTTGCTAGAAAGAATGATGGTTTCATTAGGACGTGTATAGAATAATGCAAATTTAATAAGGTTACCATCAAGAATAAGTATCCTCTAGAAAGGATAGATGATCTTTTCCACTAGCTTCAGTGTTCTCCTGCTTCTCAGAAAATTATCTCAAATCAGTCTACCATCAGTTGAAAGTTCGAGAATGAGATATTACAAAGACAACCTTTAGAAACAAATATGGGAATTATGAGTTTTTGGTCATATAACTTGGATTGACGAATGCTCCTGCACCACTCATGGATCTCTTGAATAGTCTTCAAACCTTATTTAGATATGTTCATTGATGATATACTAATTTATTGAAGGAATGAAGAAGATCATGCCAGTTAACTCAGGAATGTTCTTCAGACTTAAAAAGATAAAGAGTTATATGTTAAGTTCTCCGAGTTTGAATTTTGGTTAAGTCTGGGGCATTCTTGGTCCACATGGTCTACGGTGACGGGATTAGCGTTGATACCCAAACAATAGAAGCGGTTCAGGTTTGGCCTAGACCCAAGTCTCCAACATACATAAGGAGTTTCTTGGTTTTGGCTGGCTACTATAGAAGATTTGTTGACGGGTTTTCATCTATATCGTCTCCTTTGACCAAGATGACCCAGAAGATAGTCAAATTTCAATGGTCTGACACTTTTGAGAAAAGCTTTAAAGGGGAATTGGGATGATCACCTACCTCTCATTGAGTTTGCTTAAAACAATTGCTACCATTCGAGCATCCAAATGGCTCCATATGAAACTCTTTATGGGAGAAGATGCAAATCTCATATTGGGTTGTTCAAAGTTTGTGAAGTAGGGTTGGTAGGACCATATCTATTACACCAGGCCATGGAGAAAGTTAACGTGATGGAAGAGAGATTAAGGACAACACAGAGTCGTCAAAACTTCTATATACATGTGAGGAGAAGTCCACTGGAGTTTAAAGTGGATGACTGGGTATATTTGAAAGTTTCACCCATGAAGGGTGTTATGAGGTTTTGTAAGAACGAGAACTTAGTCCTCGGTATATTGCACCTTATAGAATATCCAAGAGAATTGACAATGTAGATTATGAGTTGGAGCTACCACATCAGTTAGCAGCAATTCATCTGGTATTACATATCTCCATGTTGAAGAAGTGCATAGGTGATCCTTAAATAATTGTACTGACTAAGAATGTTGGGATTAAGGATAGCTTAACATATGAAGAGATTTCGGTTCATATTTTAGATAACAAAGTTTTCAAGTTGAGAACAAAGGAGGTTGCGTTAGTCAAAGTACTTTAGAGGAACCAATTTGTTTAAGAAGAAACTTTGAAACTGAAGAGGATATGAAGAAGAGATATCGACATCTCTTTGAATCCGGAGAGAATGCATATCACAGTAATAATTTTCTTCTTTGTACTTTATAAACTATGAGTAAGCATGATTGTTCCTTGTTTTTGGATTGTTGAGGGTTAAACTTTATGTTAACATTCTTTGCATAGTGAAAGAAATCTTATTCGAGGACGAATGTTCCCAAGGGCAAGATATTGTAACATCCTGTAGCTCGTAATAGCCAAGAATAATCTAAAAACTATGATTTATCATTTTTTGAAAGAATAGGAAAAATATGGGAAATTTTCTAAGTTTGATAAGTGAGTTTTGGTCATTTTCAAACGGTCATAACTTTTAGCTAAAGATGATTTATAATAATTTCTTTATATGGTTGGAAATCCCTTGGAATGATCGTTCGATGTTGAGTTTAGGCGATTTAGATATCATATGAGGGAGATATATTTTTCGGAAGTTAGGTTGAGGTAGTAAGGAAAGTGCGATTCTGGATTTTAGTTAGTGTAAACTTGTATTTTAACAAATCTTTTTCATAATTCCTTTTAAGGGTTTAGTTGGGGTTAAAAAAAGTTTGAATTCAAATTGGAAATGCTATTTACGCTTAGGGCTTAAAGACGAGAAAAGAGAAGAAGAAAAAGGGAGAGAAAAAAAATCAAGAATTCATCAAGAATGCCAAGATCATTAAGTGGAATTCGTTGGGGGTGATCCCTATTAATGTATGTGAGATCTTTATGTGTTCGGTTAGTTCACCCACACATCAATTTGTATAATTTATGGAACTTTTGAGTAAATTTTATGATGAAAAGTGAAGTCATTGAAGAGCATAATTGAAATCTTGTTGGTTGAGTTATTTTATAGCTAAAGTTGATTTGATTCGCTTTTTAGGTTGTTTTTGGGTCTAATCTATTGGTTATTGAGGTTATTAGTGAACCTAAGTGATTAGGGAAAGATGCATGGAAGTTTAGAAGATTTAGAAGTGAAAAACGGACAAGAAAATACGAAACTCCCGTCAGAAAGGCCCTACGGCACCGCGCCTGCGAAAACCCCTCAGGATAGTCTTTTTTAGACAAGCCCTGACACGCTGCACCAGATAGTGCCCCTCAGGACAGCCTCCCTTCGTCAGGCTCTGGCGCTCCATGCCTCTCAGAGCGCCAAGGACGCCTGGAGAACCAGTTCTTTCCCCATCTTTTTGTACTAGTTCGTAAGTAGTGTACCCATCTTTTCTTAGTTTATTCAAATACTCTAAGGTACATCCAAACATCATGAAATCATCAATAAACATGAGATCATAAACCTTGAATTCATAATTCAATTGAAGTAAAGTTAACATCAAAGTTAAAGAAATTAATATTCTTGTCTAAAAATTAAGAAGCAAGTCAAAGTAAGTTCTTGAAAGTTTTCAAGAGCTTTTGTAACAACCTGTTTAGTAGGTTCGAGTAATAAAAGTATTTTGATAAAAAATGACTGGGTCGACGGACCACGCGACAGACCGTCATGGACACGACGGCCCGTGATGGATTCCGTCGTCCCATACTTGTGTAAATTCTTCTGCTACTCTTCTCATTACCCTCGACGACAAGTAGGACGAACCGTCATAGGCACGACGGACCGTCGAGGGCCTTCGTTCCAAAACACTTAAACTCTGATATCTGGGTACTGAGATCGACTCTCTGAACATCGCGACGGAGCTGCAGGACAGACCGTCGGAGACACGACGGACCATCACAAACCCTTTACTGAATTTAACTCTCTGAACTTTGTGACGGACCTGCAGGACGGACCGTCATAGACACAACGGACCGTCACAGTTTGCGTAACCCCAACTGGGTCAGATTTCTGCTAAAGGTTTTAAAGGGGTGTTTTGGACTATTCATGACAAATTTTATGAAATTAGTGGTGTAAGTTTAATAATTTATTTACTTGGAGGGTTAAAGGAGATAACCTTGGAATAAATAATGGGTTACTTATATCATAATGAATTATATGATAATTAGGGTAAAATAAAAAGAATCCGGAGAAGAAAAATAAAAAGAAGCAGAGAGGGAGCACGAGCGAGAAAGAGAATATGAAGAGGAAAGCAAAAGGCGTTGGGGAGATAGCTTGCTCGATCACGATTCTTCGGTGAAGGTAGGTTATGGTTTATGTCTATGTGATAGATAAACTCTAAATAGCGATTGATATGTATTGGGTGGTATTGTAAAGTCTTCTATATACTTGATTGTGTGTTTGTATGTTGTGATCGTATAATTGTGGTGGTTAGAATGATGAGATTGTTGAATTTTTAATCTTAATGCCTCTCTATTAAGATGATGCTTGACATCAAGAAAGCTTGATGAACTGAAATAATGAGATAAATGGATCGGAGTGTCACGTTCCGACACGTAGTATTAGGGGATCGAAGTGTCACGTTCCGACACGGTAGGAATAATGATCGGAGTGTCACGTTCCGACACGGTAGTAATAATGGATCGGAGTGTTACGTTCCGACACGTTGCATTAAGGGATCGGAGTGTCACGTTACGACACGATAGGAATAATGGATCGGAGTGTCACGTTCCGACACGTAGCATTAGGGGATCGGAGTGTCACGTTCCGACACGATAAGAATAAAGAGAAGTAATCTTGAATTATGTTAATATACTCAATTTCGTAGAACTTATTTCCCAAATGAGTATGGTGTGGAGGCTTGAGTCCTCATAGATGTGTTTGGTGTTGTTGCCAATGGTTCTTGTACTTGTTGATTGTCACCTGTTAAGTATTGTGGTTGATTTTATATTATTATTCAGTATATATTGCTTTCTATTTTGAGTAGGCCGATGATACCTACTCAGTACGTGTTCCCTGTACTGACCCCTACTTTTATTTTTCTTCTTGTTGTTTTGTGGAGTGCAGCAAGTGCACCGTTGACTTCGACTCGTCCGCAACTCTAGCCAGTCTCCAGCACATCAGATTTCAGGGTGAGCTTTTGTTCCTAGCTCGTACTGGATTCTCTCATTCACGTCTTGATGTCCTTGAAGTTCGGACATGGACCATCTGTTTACTTATTTTAGATTTTAAATACTCTTAGACTTAGTAATTTGAGGATAGTTGTTCTTGATGTGATGACTTCCAGATTTTGGGGATGATAAGTATTATACTTTAGAAGTTTATTTAATTGATTTCGTTAATGAGTTTTTGGATCTTCTGCATTTTATTTACTATTCAAAATTTATATACTGGTAACGTTGGGGTTTAGATGTTGGTTCGCTCACCTAGTAAGATAAGTGTGGGTGCCACTCGCGGCTCGTTTTGGGTCGTGACAAACTTGGTATCAGAGCTTTAGGTTCGTTGGTCTCATCACACAAGAACGAGTCTAGTAGAGTCTTAAGGAATGGTAGGGGGACGCCCTTACTTTTCTTTGAGAGGCTATAGGACTTTAGGAAAACTCCATTCTTTCTTTCTTTCGCTATTACTTGGGTCCAATCGGTATCTAGGTGATACAAATTGGTATCTGACATCCTCACTCTATCTCGCAGATGGTTAGAACTAGAGCAACAACTGTTTCAACACCAGCACCGGCAGGACAGGGTGCGTCTGAGCCAATCATTAGGACCGTAGCTCGAGGAGGAGCAGTGGCAAGAGGCCGTGGTAGAGGTCGCAGGAGGTCGCCCTCTAGAGGTAGAGGACAAACACCTTGTCTAGCTAGTAATAGAGCAGTGACTCCTCCACCGACTGATGAGGTAGTGCGCGAGGGTGAAGGAGGGGAAAATGAGCAGGTTCAAGATGAGGAATTACCACCCCAGCCTACCCTAGAGATGATTAACCAGGTTCTCACCTATCTTAGCGGGTTATCTGATCAGGGCAAGACACCTCCAGTGTTTTCTGCACCAGCACCTCAGGTTCAGGGGTACAACATGCAGCCGCTGTGGCTCCCCGCATGGATGCCCCATTGGAAGTAGGTACGTTTCCTCGATTGACAAGGGGTCCATAATGACAAGTGATCAGCATGAACTTTTCACTAAATTCTCAAAGTTAAAACCTCCAGTATTCAAGGGTGCTGAATCTGAAGATGCCTATGATTTTCTGGTTGACTGTCATGAGTTGCTGCATAAGATAGACATAGTAGAACGATTCGGCGTGGAGTTTGTGACCTATCAGTTTCAGGGGGATGCCAAAAGGTTGTGGCGGTCGTATGTTGAGTGTCAACCAGCACAGGCACCACCTATGACTTGGGCATCATTCTCTAGCTTATTTATGGAGAAGTATATACCCCGGACTTTGAGGGATAGGAGGAGAGATGAATTCCTGAGCCTAGAGCAAGGAAGGATGTCTGTTGCTGCTTATGAGGCTAAATTTTGTGCACTATCTAGGTATGCCACTCAGCTTTGTTTCAGTCCACAAGAGCGGATTCGCCGTTTTGTGAAGGGATTGAGGTCACATTTGCGGATCCTAGCCTTACAGGTAGCTGCTGCAGCGAAATCCTTTCAGGAAGTGGTTGATTTTGTGATAGAAGTTGAGGGGGTGAAGCCAAACGACTTCACCATGACGTCGACATCTAAGAAGTTCCGTAAGGGAGGTGAGTTTAGCGGTTCTTACTCCAGAGGGCAGAGATCAGGATGTTACAAAAACCGCCCTATTCAGTCTTCCCTGCAGGCTTTAGCTGGGTGTCCATCGCAGCCCAATCAGCCTTTCTCTGAGTTTTGAGGTTATCCCCAGACTTCGGCACTTTCAAAAAGACCTATGCTTGACTCCAGGGATTGTTATGGATGTGGGGATACTGGACATATTAGGAAGTATTGTCCAAAACAGAGGTACAGAACCCCAATAGTTTGAGGTAGAGGTGGTCATGGGAGAGGCCGCCATTCTGGAGGACGTGGTGGCCAAGGTAATGGTGGTCACCCAATCAGTCGGGGTGGCGGGCAAGCTGGAACTGCTGCAGCGCAACATGATAGGGGCAATGGACAGACAGGTGATAGGGCCCATTGTTATGCTTTCCCCGGGAGGTCTGAAGCAGAGACATCTGATGATGTTATCACAGGCAATCTTTTGGTCTGTGATTGCATGGCATCTGTATTATTTGATCCTGGATCCACGTTTTCATATGTATCTTCCTCATTTGCTACTGGTCTTGATTTACATTGCGATTTGCTTGACATGCCTATTAGTGTCTCTACTCCTGTGGGTGAGTCTGTGATAGTTGAGAAGGTGTATAGGTCTTTCCTTCTGACTTTTGTAGGGAGCAATACTTATGTAGATTTGATAATCCTAGAAATGGTTGATTTTGATGTAATTCTGGGTATGACTTGGCTTTCCTCAAATTTTGCAATCTTAGATTGTAATGCTAAAACTGTGAAATTGGCCAAGCCTGGGACAGATCCGCTAGTGTGGGAGGGTGACTACATTTCCACCCCAGTCCGTATTATCTCTTTTTTCTTCGCGCTAAGAGGATGGTTAGTAAAGGTTGTTTAGCCTTCTTGGCACATCTAAGGGATGATACTTCCAAGGTACCTTCGATTGAGTCTGTTTCGATAGTCTGTGAGATTCTGGATGTGTTCCTGGCAGACCTTCCTGGTATGCCACCGGAAAGGGATATTGATTTTTGTATTGATCTTGAGCCGAGTACTCGCCCCATTTCCATCCCCCCTTATAGAATGGCTCCAGCTGAGTCAAGGGAGTTGAAGGCCCAACTTCAGGAGTTGTTAGGGAAAGGTTTTATTAGACCAAGTGCATCCCCTTGGGGTGCTCCTGTTTTATTTGTGAAAAAGAAGGATGGAAGCCTTTGGATGTGCATAGACTACAGGCAGTTGAATAAGGTAACTATTAAGAACAAGTATCCTATTCCTCGAATTGATGGTTTGTTCGATCAGTTACAAGGTGCTTGTGTCTTTTCTAAAAATTATCTGAGATCCGGTTATCATCAATTGAAAATACGGGCAGCAGATGTGCCAAAGACTGCTTTTCGAACCAGGTATGGGCATTACGAATTCTTAGTAATGTCTTTTGGGCTTACGAATGCCCCTGCTGCTTTCATGAGTCTGATGAACGGGATTTTTAAGCCATATCTGGATCTCTTTGTTATTGTATTCATTGATGATATACTGATATACTCAAAGAGCAGGAAAGAACATGAGGAGCATTTGAGAATTGTATTGGAGTTGTTGAGGGAGAAAAGGCTTTATGCCAAATTCTCCAAGTGTGAGTTTTGGCTAGATTCAGTGTCCTTCTTGGGGCACGTGGTTTCTAAGGATGGAGTGATGGTGGATCCTTCTAAGATTGAAGCAGTGAAGAGTTGGGTAAGACCTACTAATGTTACCGAGGTAAGAAGCTTTGTTGGTTTAGCTAGCTACTACCGTCGATTTGTCAAGGGATTTTCTTCTATTGCTTCGCAGCTAACAAATTTGACTAAGCAGAATGTTCCCTTTGTATGGTCGGATGAATGTGAAGAAAGTTTTCAGAAACTCAAGACTTTGTTGACTACTGCACCAATTCTTACCTTGCCAGTGGAAGGTAAGAATTTCATTGTCTATTGTGATGCATCTTATTCTGGTTTGGGTGCAGTGCTAATGCAGGAGAGAAATGTAATTGCTTATGCTTCGAGGCAATTAAAAGTGCATGAACGTAACTATCCGACCCATGATTTGGAGTTGGCTGCAGTAGTATTTGCATTAAAGCAATGGAGACATTATCTATATGGGGTCAAGTGTGAAGTCTTTACAGATCATCGTAGTTTACAGTATGTCTTTACTCAGAAAGATTTGAATGTGAGGCAGAGGAGGTGGATGGAACTACTGAAGGACAATGATATTACTATTTTGAATAACCCAGGAAAAGCTAATGTGGTGGCAGATGCCTTAAGTAGTAAAGCAGGGAGCATGGGAAACTTAGCCCACTTACAGGTTTCTAGACGCCCATTGGCTACAGAGGTTCAGACGTTGGCTAATGACTTTATGAGGCTAGAAGTACTAGAGAAAGGAGGACTTTTGGCCTGTGTGGAGGCAAGATCCTCTTTTCTTGACAAGATTAAGGAGAAGCAGTTTAATGATGAGAAGCTGAGCCGAATTCGAGATATGGTATGCGAGGAGAGGCTAAAGAGGCAATAATTGATGAGGAAGGCGTTTTGAGGATTAAGGGAAGGGTATGTGTGCCCCGTGCGGATGATTTGATTCACACTATTCTTACAGAGGCTCATAGTTCAAGGTATTCTATACATCCTGGTGCAACCAAAATGTATCGCGACCTAAAGCAACATTTTTGGTGGAGTAGAATGAAGCGTGACATTGTTGATTTTGTTGCCCAATGCCCGAATTGTCAGCAAGTAAAGTATGAACACCAGAGGCCTGGAGGAACACTTCTGAGAATGCCCATTCCTGAATGGAAGTGGGAAAGGATTGCAATGGATTTCGTGGTGGGTCTTCCCAAGACATTGGGGAAGTTTGATTCTATTTGGGTAATTGTTGACAGATTAACTAAGTCTGCGCACTTCATTCCGGTCAAGATGACTTACAATGCAGAGAAGTTAGCCAAACTCTATATCTCAGAAATTGTTCGATTGCATTGAGTTCCACTTTCCATCATATCAGATAGAGGTACGCAGTTTACTTCTAAGTTTTGGAGAACATTACATGTTGAATAAGGTACTAGGCTGGATCTTAGTACTGCATTTCACCCCCAGACCGATGGTAAGTCCGAGCGAACGATTCAGGTGTTAGAGGATATGCTTCGTGCATGTGTGATAGAATTTGGTGGTCATTGGGATAAATTCTTACCCTTACCAGAGTTTTCATACAACAATAGCTATCACTCAAGTATTGATATGGCTCCATTTGCGGCACTGTATGGGAGGAGATGTAGGTCTCCCATTGGTTGGTTTGATGCATTTGAGGTAAGACCTTAGGGTCCCGATCTCTTGAGGGAATCGTTAGATAAGGTAAAATTCATCCAGGATAAGCTTCTAGCAGCTCAGAGCAGGCAGAAGGAATATGCAGATCGAAAGGTTAGGGACTTGAACTTTATGGAGGGTGAACAAGTCTTGGTGAAGGTTTCACCCATGAAAGGGGTGATGCGTTTTGTTAAGCAGGGTAAACTTAGTCCAAGGTATATTGTGCCATTTGAAGTTTTGAAGCGTCATATGCACGACGAACCGTCATAGGCACGACGAACCGTCGAGGGCCTTCGTTCCAAAAAAATTAAACTCTGATATCTGGGTACTGAGATCGACTCTCTGAACTTCGCGACGGTGCTGCAGGACGGACCGTCGTAGACACGACGGACCGTCACAAACCCTTTATTGAATTTAACTCTCTGAACTTTGTGAAGGACCTGCAGGACGGACCGTCATAGACACGACGGACCGTTACAGGTTGCGTAACCCCAACTGGGTCGGATTTCTGCTAAAGGTTTTAAAGGGGTGTTTTGGACTATTCATGACAAATTTTATGAAATTAGTGTGGTATGTTTAATAATTTATTTACTTGGAGGGTTAAAGGAGATAACCTTGGAATAAATAATGGTTTACTTTTATCATAATGAATTATATGATAATTAGGGTAAAAGAAAAAGAATCTGGAGAAGAAAAATAAAAAGAAGCAGAGAGGGAGAACGAGCGAGAAAGAGAGAACGAAGAGGAAAGCAAAAGGCGCTGGGGAGATAGCTTGCTCGATCACGATTCTTCGGTGAAGGTAGGTTATGGTTTATGTCTATGTGATTGATAAACTCTAAATAGAGATTGATATGTATTGGGTGGTATTGTAAAGTCTTCTATATACTTGATTGTGTGTTTGTATGTTGTGAT